>NC_073696.1:114816990-115416990 GCF_029784165.1 Wyeomyia smithii
TAAAAATTAAATAAAACTTATATAAAAATAAAATAAAAATTAAATAAAAATAAAATAAAAATAAAATAAAAATAAAATAAAAATAAAATAAAAATAAAATAAAAATAAAATAAAATAAAAATAAAATAAATTATAAATAAAATAAAAATAATATAAAAATTAAATAAAAATAAAATAAAAATAAAATAAAAATAAAAATAAACTGAAAATAAACTGAAAATAAAAATAAAATTAAAATAAAATAAGAATAAAATAAAAATGAAATAAAAATAAAAATAAAAATAAAATAAAAATAAAATAAAAATAAAATAAAAATAAAATAAAAATAAAATAAAAATAAAATAATAAGAAAATAATAAGAAAATAAAAATAAAATAAAAATAAAATAAAAATAAAATAAAAATTAAATAAAAATTAAATAAAAATGAAAATAAAAATAAAAATAAAATTAAATTAAAATAAAATAAAAATAAAAATAAAAATAAAAATAAAAATAAAAATAAAAATAAAATAAAAATAAAAATAAAATAAAAATAAAATAAAAATAAAATAAAAATAAAATAAAAATAAAATAAAAATAAAATAATAAGAAAATAATAAGAAAATAAAAATAAAATAAAAATAAAATAAAAATAAAATAAAAATTAAATAAAAATTAAATAAAAATGAAAATAAAAATAAAAATAAAATTAAATTAAAATAAAATAAAAATAAAAATAAAAATAAAAATAAAAATAAAAATAAAAATAAAATAAAAATAAAAATAAAATAAAAATAAAATAAAAATAAAATAAGAATTCAGTAATAAGAAAATAAAAACAAAATAGAACCAAAATAAAAATGTATTTCAATAGTGTATTTATTTTTTTCGCCACTTTAAAAACACTAACTCACGCAAAAATAAATTTCGAAATCACCGACACAAAAATTTCTCTAGTTATTTCTCCGTTCCTCTTTAAAAAAAAGTGTCTGCAGATCATAATGACGGTACATAACATTATACAACAGTTAGAAACACTGAGCAAATACGAAAAATTAGCCAACACTGCAAGTGTATTTATTATTTTCTCCATGACGGTATAAATAAAATAAAAATAAAATGAAGATGAAATAAAAATAATAAAAAAATAATAAAAAAACAAAAAGAAATTAAAAATTAAATAAAAATAAAAGAAGAATAAAATAAAAATAATGCAATATTAAAATGAAAATAAAATTTAAAAAAAAATGAATAAAAATGAAATAAATAAAAATAAATAAATTTAAGAATATCATTTTAATAAATAAAAAACAAGCTCTACTTGAACCTCCATCATAACCGGATGCTTTTGATGCTACCTGGTTCACCTCTAAGTCTGATAATTTTAAATAGAGACTAAAATCGAAAACATTTTCGTACTAAGTTTATTATTTAATGTACAATCCATATTTTTCTAGTTCTAAATAATGGTATGATAAGTGTTCGAATGTTTTCAAGTTTATCTTCGTAAAATCACTATTGCATCGTTACTCGTATTATTTTATTTCCTTTGAATGTTTCTCTTTCTGTCTGTGTGTATTTAAACACCCTTATTTAAGAAAAAATATATTCTTATGTATAAAAATACTATCTTATACAATTGGTTTAATGCCGCATCAGATTGAAACATATCAACAATATAAATGTTGTGACGAGAATGTAGCGTAGCGGCATTTTGTTGCGCAGCTAGAAGAGTTTCGAGGATACTTCATGTGGCACGTGACTGTAGCACTATAAAAGCTCTCCATTTTGCCTTATTCGCATTACACCGTCAGCCCTGTGGCTAAACCTCGCACTTTACTAGTATAGCACAACCAGTAAACTGATTTTTATCCAGCAGCAAGCCATAGAAAGGAGTCCATTTTCTTATAGCGTGTAATAGATGCTGTTATGCTCACTTTCCCAGTTATTTCTTATTGGTGCGGTGCACGGTAGAACAATCTCGAGAACTGTGAATTGGTCATATTACGGAGTTCCAGATATATTTTATAGATTGATGCGTGGTTCTTAGTGCAGTTTTTATGGAAAAAGTGGTGGGTTTTAAGGATTGGCACTGCAAACAGAGATACACACCAATAAAACATTAACGATGATTAAATCATAAACCTTCCGAACCTTTTTTATGTTTTTAATATTGTTTGAACCTCTATGAATCTATGTAATTCATTTTTAAAGAAAACAAAATATTAAGAATAATAGCGGACATAACAAACGCTGAAAAATCGCTTAAATTTTACTAGAAATGCGAGACGAATAGTGAGTAGCAGAATGAGTAACTGAGTAGATGAGAGAGTGATTGAATGGGTAAGCGAGAAGGTGAGTGAGTGGATAAATTAGTAAGTAAGTCAGTATGTGGGTTTGTAAGGAGGTGATGATTGAGATAAGTACGTGAGAAGGTGACTGATCAAGTAAGCAAATGAATGAATGAGTGAATACTTTAATCAGTTGGAGAGTAACTAAACTATAAATTTCTTTCAAAGATTTAACTGATATAAAAAGTACATTAAATTGGAACAAAAGATCCTTACTAATAACAAGTAAAATTTTGAAACTTTTTGGAGGATCTCGTACTCAACAACAAACACACTCAGAGAAATGATTGTATGAATATTCTCTCCTCCTGATTCCAATATTTTTTGTTTTTTTTTTATACGATGACGTCAAAACAAGAAGCATTGCGCAAGCGCACCTCGACAAGGATCGGTCACAGTGTATGGACGAAAGAGGATTCTGTTCTTCTTGTCCAAATCATGGTCCAAAACCAGTTGTTTGGCTTTCAATATATCAGAACGAAAGTTTGAAGAAAATTTTGATTTCTTTTCGTTAAAAACATCATGCCGATGGAAGGAATGTGTTTTAGTCAGAAAAAGCATCATCACATTACGCTAAAAAACACAACCGTTGCTGAATAACCATGCGACTTCATTTGTATTTCATATACGCAACCCTACAGATCTATCTCAGTAGCGCCAAATCAAATATCTTTGGAATTTTAAGTTCTTGGTTTACAAAAATAACTGGAGAAAAATGAGCTGCAAACAGTTGATTGATTAACAGGGATCAAAAGATTCATCCGGAAAGTCAACGTGAAGGCTGCACACTCTCTTTTTCCGGCATCATGTTTTTAAAAGTTTATTTATTTTTCGGTAATAATGAATGAAATCAAGCAGTTTTACTTTAAGTTGATTTTTTCGAGAGAAATTGCTGATTAACAAACGTTGAGATAGCTAATAATTTTGATGTACCGCATTATTACCGACTCCATTGATGAAATTTGGAACAGTTCGAAGGTTATCTTCCAATCTCCCCTGGCACCTCCCTCGTCACCCTCCTCTCACTCTTAACCTTTTCGATACCATTGAAGATTCGTTGCGTGCTAGTCAATCGCCGCAACAGATTAATTAATTATTTTCCCTTTCAGCTCTGTGGTTTGAGCAGCCAACACTAATGGACTGTGGAGTTTGCAATCAATGCCACCGACCGACCAACTGTGCGAACATGGCAAAAAGCGGCAGGCAAAATGTTGAGCACCGTGTCCAGCAAGGGTCTTTCTATGTAATCGGTGAACATTTATCACGGGTATGCCATTTTAGCATAAACGTGATAATAATTTTTACATGGTTTAAACGGTAAATATATTCTTCGTTCAAAAGGATTCTTTGTCATCGTCCGGCGTTAGTCCATCGTAGAAATATTGAACATTAGAATAAATGTAGTGTTTTCTTGACTTAAATACAAACTTCATTGGTTCTATCCTATCCTATAACATATATACACACCGAAGCAGATGCATCATGCTAATTACTGAATCAACTTAAGCGTGGCAACTCCTAAAACCCAGCTTAATATCAGGTTTACGAAAAAACGTTAAAACACGAAATGGTGAAACACCTTTCACCAGTTAAAATAACGGCTATCTTATAGTTCCTAATCTGAAATTAACTCCATAAATCACTTCACGATAAAAGCTGCTAGCACAGTCAGCCAGCGGAAACGGCAGCATCGCACTACCAAAGTTGCACTTTTTCAGTAGGTTCCATGTAGGTAGGTACACATATAAATAGAGGGAGAGAGTAGAGACACTTTCTTACAACAAACTGCAGCCGATTCGGGTGGCATGAGCAGCGGCATGTAGTCACTGCTAACCGAGCGAAAGCAAAGAGTACACAGTTTGGCAAGTTTTGTGTTGTTTTAATATACTTTAATTACTAGGACGTGATACGTCACGTGCTTTGCCTTGGCTGGCATGTTGCTGCTTGACTGCACCACAGCTAGCCACCGTACCGTACGACAAATTTCCATACCGGCTAGGTCAGGTTGAAACAGCTCCGGTTGATACCTACGTAAATTCGGTCAAAGTGCAGCGATGTCGCAACAGCATACGTACAACATACATACACATCGACATACCGACACACATGGCCAGCGGAGAAATATGTCGACTATTTTAGAACTTGCCATTTTCTGCTAACAGCAGCAGAATGGCTGTCATAGTTGATCTTGGAGATATAACATGACAATGTTTCATTAAATTAACTTTGCTGCTCAAAGGGGATTTTTCGAAAGCAACTGATGCAAATTTACATGACGTAAAGGAACCAGACAGAACATAGTTTGAAATCGTTTTCTGATGAGTAGTCGGATAGCTTTTGACAAGCTAAAGTTTCTTTGCTCTTATTGTCATTAGAATAACCAACTGTTCTTTCCACATTCGTGCATGGATTCTGATTTTTTTTAACTCGACAGTCGAAAAAAAATGCTTGAAGATCTTTCGGATCACTAACTATAAAATCTTCATCTTTCTTGTTGAATTGACTACAACGCAAGTCAAGCTATTTTTACTATTATTTCTAGCAGTGAACGTGGGGTTGACGATAGAAAATCGCACTAACTGGGGAATAGATAATTGGAATTTTTCAAATAACATAGCGCAGCAGGTGGGACTCGAACCCGCAACTTTTAATCTCCGGTCAGATGTGTTTCCGTTACACACCTACAGGACGTAAATAAATAAATAAAAATAAATAATGTGATATTACTGCCTCGCCATAGACCTTCACCATGGAACCTGCTTCACCACGGGACCACATAGGCGACTACTCCATCATAAACAAGGATAGCGGCTGGAAAAAGGACCCACCAAAAATAATCATGAGTTCGAATGAAAACCGAAGACGAGTGTAGAGGGATCGGTGCGGTGTTCGCTGAAAAACGATGGGACGGATGCGAAAACCGGACATACCGATATGACGGTTCCTTGCTAGTCAAGGCCGTCGAAAAGTGCATGGGCATGCTGTCGACAGTGGCTGCTTTGTCCGATCGGCTCGACGCCATAATCGAGTTCTTGACGATCAGCCCTAATATCACTGGCGATCTGGAACAGAGCCTCCTGCTGTTTCAAAATACCCTCGATAAAGCCAGAAAAGAGCATTAGGAAATCGAAGCTTGAAGTGGACGCAGCCGAGAACAAAGGATAAGGAGGGCGACTGTATCCACGGTGACGCCGACGCCCCCTCGTTCGCAGCGGTCGGCTCTACAAGGCAGGTCGCTATCCGAAAGAAGCAGTCCCTAGGAAAAGCGGTCCCCGGGAACACAAAGAAACGGTGCTACCTCCGAGGGATGGCACACCAACCGGTTCAAGGTCCGCCGAAAAACCGTACCGTAGTAGGTAGAAAGCGTCAGGAACATGCAAAGTGCCAAGATGGCGGAGCGGCCAAAAAACCAAATCAAGTCAAGATGGATGGGTCTAAGTATACAGAATTCTTTAAGAAGATGAGAGGCTAAGCTCAGCTCAAGGATCTTCGGTGATCTCGCACTGGCGAAATGATACTCGAGCTCTGGAAGGGTGCCAAGAACAAGGGAGTTACCTACAAGACGATAGCCGAAAAGTTCTGGGGAAAGATGTGCAAGTTCGGGCATTCACCTCAGAGGCAGTGTTGCAAATTTTCACTGTCAATGATAGATTCCCTGTTTTAACTGACAACTGCGAAAATCAGTTTCAACAGGAACGACCTGAGAGTAATAATTACTTTCCGCCTCAATCATTTGACAGTCATAATGCCTACTGGCAGCATTAGTGATTTCGCACACGCTATGTTGCTTTAGCGATGTTTATGCGGTTGAGGATGTTGATGCTTACCTACTTCATCGACTTCATGCAATTGATTGGCCCAGATCATACAATCTCGATATTAATTAAGACATATCATTTATATCACTAACATGACTTTTATTGAAAATTGACACGGGTAACACTCAATATCAGTGTGATGTGAATGAGTGTGAAATTGCTGTAGTATCATTGTATCATTGTGTCGGACCAATACTGCATCCCTTCTGGAAACGGTCTCTGGGTTGCGGATGAGTCAAATATGCCGGTCATATTGACGACGAGCAGGTTCTACCAAAAGGTTCACCCTCATAAACGACCTGTTATCTACGGATCTAACTGTCCTAACACCGTTTGTGGTGGCTGATGACTTGATCGCTTGCGCTGTTGAGTGAGGAAGTCTCTCTACGAATCAGAGGGGTCAGATCTTGTTGGAAGCTGTGGCATAGCTTCCAGGTCTAGATCGAGGCCAACGTTGGGACCAAATGTACAGAATGGTGCGAAGTCGATTGTCGACGTGATGTTCTCCAGCAAAAGACATCAGTCCTGGAGGGTAGATGAAGGCTACACCAATAGCGACCACCAGTCGGTTTGCTATAGGGTAGAAACAACGTGAGGCGGCAAGTGACGGGTAGCGCCAACACTCCAACCGTCCGCGGAAGGAAGACGTCGCATTTCGATGCCGATTAGTTGTCATACTATTGCGGGCGTGTGACACCACTATGCCTGGGGTTCCCCAACCTAGGAATGCGAAGTCACCGAAGCGGACCTTCGCAGTGTATGCTTCCGTGTAGAGCGGTCTACTCTCAAGTCCAACGTGCCAGTTTATAAAGCACACAATCCGTGATCGTCGGCAGCCGTTTCGAGATTGATGAGAAGGTAAGCGTTACGAACGAGTAACTCGTCGTGATCACCATCTCCTTAAAGGTGAGCAAGGCACTGGGACTGGAGATAATACCTATCCTGGTAATCGAGATGGCAATAAAAGTGGGCCCGGGCTGTTCCGAGTAATCATGCAGAGGTGGGTGGATGACTGCCCTGCCTAAGATAGGTGGAAGTAACAGAGGTTGGTCTCTGTTACTTCCACCTATCTTAGGCAAGGCAGTCTGGAGCCGCCCGGGAACCCACCATTATATAGGCGTATCGGTCTGCTGGACACTAAGGGCAAGGTGCTTGAGTATTATCCTCAACAGACTTCTTTACATCACCAAGACGGCTGAGGTAGCACTCTAGCGTAAGAGGAATGACATTCACTATTGCGCAATCGTCACGCTCAACGTGAAGAATACGTTCAATAGCACTAGCTGGGAGTCCATAGCGCTTGCGCTCAGGAGCATCCACGTACCGGTGTCGTTGTAAATGATCCTGGAAAATTATTTCAAGAATCGAGTAGTTGTCTACAACACGAAGGAGGGTAAGCAGTGCGTCCCATTCACCCCAAGGTTCTATTCTAAGTCTGGTGCTGTGGAATGTTATGTACGATGGAGTATTGAGGCTGAAGTTTTCTGCAGGGGTTGTAATCGTCGTCTTTGCGGACGATATAACGCTGAAGGGCTACATCGAGTCGATCGGAGAGGTCTAGTTGACGGCCGCACACTGCAAACGCTAGGTCGAGGACTGGATGCACTTCAGGCAACTGAAGTTAGTGCACCGTAAGATGGAGGTTACGGTTGTGAATGACTTCGAATCTTCGAAATTCGTGGAAGAATTTCGAATCTTCGAAATCCTCGGGAACTGCGGGTGACGACAAGCTTACGTTCAAATGCCATTTAAACTATGTTTGTAAGAAGGCATCAACGGCTATTGTGGCACTATCTCGAATGGTGTCGAATAGGTCAGCGGTGTACTGTAGCAAGCGGAAACTTCTTGCCAGCGTGGTTTCGTCTATACTTAGGTATGGTGGATCAGTGTAGTCCAAAGCTTTAGGTACTAATACTTATCGCGGAAAGTAGGTTCATGTGCCTGAGGGTTACGAGTGCAGTGTCATACGACGCAATCTGTGTGAGCAAACTACAACAAATGAGTGAGTTGTTCTACATGAGTAGAGTAGCCAGTGCCTTTAAAATATTCAGTACACAAGACTGACGGTAAGGGTTTCTTGAGACATTAGAGAATAATAAAACTTAACTTGCAAGTTATTCGTTATTTAGCTTTTGTGCGAAAGGTTTGTTATTATATTTATGTTAAAAAAAACGATTTTAAAAATATCGATGAAGGATTTTTTTTAATATGACAAATTTGAAAAATAACGTATGTCAGAGAAAAAAATCCTGTTTATTGAAAAACAGATCGACTTGAACTGTCCTACAGTACGGTCGCATTTTACCAACAGCTCGAGGCTAAGTCTTAGACTACCGAGAGATATTGAAATTTTGTTTTTCGCTTTCAACAGGCAATCTTCTTGAAAGACTACCTGTTGAAACGCAAAGTAATAAATTTGTTTTTAACGTTAACGAGTGTTTAGTGAGTAAATTTGGTTTGAGATATTTCTACTTAAATTCTATAGTGAAGTGAAAGTGTACTGAAGTTTTCCAGTTATGCCTGGAAAAAATAAAAAAGCTGGCTTTGATGCGGCTTCAAGGAAACGTAAGGCATCTCCTCCAAGTGACACCGAAATTTCGACTAACAGGTATGATATTCTTTCTTCCGTTGGAAATCAAGAAATTCAAACTACTCATACTGAGCATAAAGCCGTTATGCAGAAGGTTAAAGTTCCACCTATTGTGGTATTTGTAGCAAATTTTGAAGCATTTCGATAAGAGCTTTCATCGTTTCTGTCGGATGTGAAAGTTAGTTTTCAAATTGGCCGACAAGGCGAAATTCGTATTTTGGCCGAATCTCTTGATGGCCATAAACATCTTTTACAGTATTTGACTGAAAAGATGTATAAATTTTATTCTTTTGATGCCAAAAACGAGTGACCGTTTAAGGCTGTTTTGAAAGGTCTTTCAAATGACCGAACTATTGAGGAAATTAAAGAATGTTTGTCAGAATCACTTGGTTTTGCTCCTAACCAAGTAATATTGATGAAACGAAAGGCAAATGCCAAAATTAATCAAACTGGAATACATCAGGAAAATTACTTAGTACATTTTGATCGTACCAAAGTAAATGATTTGAAATGTTTAGAAAAAGCACGTGTTTCATTTAACGTGCGAATAAAGTGGGGAAATTTCAAGAGACATGGAGAAATCCATAATCTTACTCAATGTCGGAATTGTCAAGCCTATGGTCATGGAACTCGAAACTGCCATATTTCAGCAAAATGTATGATTTGTGGTGACACTGGTCACACGAAAGATATCTGCCCCGTGAAAAAGACCACTAAAAGTTTCAAATGTGTAAATTGTGGGGGAAATCACAAATCTAATTTCTATAATTGTCCTGTAAGGTCAAAAATTATTGCTTCCAGACAACGTAGGAATTCTAAGCAACCTGTTGTCAATGTGGGTATACAAAAGACTTTCAATACTGTTCAGGCATCACCAGCACTTCCATTAGCAGGTGTGTCTGTAGGTAATAATTTAAATTCAGATAACAAATTTCAGACAAAAAATCCTGTTCAGGCAACACCAGGCTGTTCATATGCCAGTGTCCTTACAGGTAATATTGCAAATTCAAACAGTATCAAACCATTCGTGTTTGGTGCTGAAAAGTCAGCCAGTATTGATTTAGGTAGTCCAACTCCAGAAAAGATTGAATACCTACAACAATCCATGCTGCAGCCAATGTCCGTTTTGTTGTACTGTAACTCGATGTACGAGGCTGTTCAAGAAGGTATAAAATTTACAACTAATATTGTTATGATATTGAAATTCTGCAATGATTTTAAATAATGCTGTGAATTTTCTAAATTGGAATGCTCGCTCTTTAAAAGCGAAAGAAGATGAATTTTTCAATTTTTTAACAGTCCACGATGTACATATTGCAGTTGTGACTGAAACACTTTTAAAGCCAAACATTAATTTAAAAAAGAACCCAAATTACATGGTTCATAGGTTTGATAGAATTGATGTTGCCGGTGGTGGAGTTGCAATAGATATCCACCGTCGAATAAAACATCGTGTTTTACCCCATCTTGAAACCAGTTATCGAGAGTTTGGGAATTGAAATTGAAACAAGTATTGGCATTTTATTTATAGCCGCAGTGTATTTGCCTTTTCAATGCACTGGTGAGCGAAAAAATTATTTCAAGGGAGATTTGCAAAAACTCACAATAAATAAATCTAAATTTTTAATCATCGGTGATTTTAATGCGAAAGATCGATCTTGGAATAATGCTCAAAGCAATTCCAATGGAAAAATAATGTTCAATGATTGCTCGGCTGGATTTTATTCAGTTTTATTTTCAAATGGTCCTACATGTTATTCTTCTATTAGGAATCCATCTAAAATTGATTAGGTACTAACAAATCAAAGTCATTCATGCACTGATTTATTAACTCATGCTGACTTTGATTCTGATCATCTTCCCATAACATTTTCTATTTCCCATGAAACTATTTTAAATCCCACTAGACCTGTGTTAAAATATCACAAGACTAATTAGGATAGTTATCGTGAAATTTAATGCACCAATTATTGACAGTGAACTTCAACTTCTTATACGTTTGAAGACCATACGGAGACGTCAATACCAAAGATCTCGTGATCCTTCTTTGAAAATTATTTTTCAAGAATTACAAAAGGAAATTAAACATAGATTCACTCTCTTGCGAAAGGGGAATTTCATGAGAGCAGTTGAACAACTAAAACTTTTTTCAAAACCTTTCTGGAGGCTTTCGAAGGTTCTTAAGAAACCTTCGAAGCCCATTCCAGTCCTTAAAGATGGTAATTGCATTTTTCTAACGAATGAACAAAAATCTCAAAAACTTGCTCAGCAGTTTGAGAGTGTTCATAACTCCAATTTGAACGTAGTAAGTCCTATTGAAAATGAAGTAAACCAAAAATATGATCAGATCACCACCCAAGAATTTCTTTCTGAAGAGGTATTGGAAACAAACTTGAATGAGGTGCGAACTATTCTCAAAAAATTCAAAAACATGAAAGCACCAAGAGATGATGGGATTTTCTATATCCTTATTAAAAGACTTCCCGAAAACTCTTTAAATTTCTTGGTAAAAATTTTTAACAGATGCTCTGCACTAGCACATTTTCCTAGGAAATGGAAAAATGCCAAAGTCACTCCAATTTTAAAACCCGAGAAGAATCCAGCTGAGGCATCAAGTTATCGACCAATTAGTTTACTTTCCTCTATTAGCAAACTTTTTGAAAGAATAATTCTCAATAGAATGATGACACATATTAATGAGAACTCAATTTTTGCAAATGAGCAGTTTGGTTTTCGCCATGGGCATTCCACTACTCATCAGTTACTTAGAGTAACAAATATGATTCGAACTAATAAATCTGAAGGCTATTCGACTGGAGCAGCTCTACTAGATATAAAAAAGGCATTCGACAGTGTTTGGCATAAAGATTTAATAGCTAAAATGTCAAATTTCAGTTTTCCGCTTTACCTCCCAAAGTGATACAAAGTTATTTAACTGACCGCACTCTTCAGGTTAACTATCTAAATGGTAAATCTAATAGATTGCCTGTTAGAGCTTGTGCCTCAGGGGAGTATCTTGGGCCCAATCTTATATAACATTTTTACTTCTGATCTTCCTGATTTACCACCAGGTTGTGAGAAATCTCTGTTTTGTGACGATACAAGCATTTCCGCAAAAGGAAAAGCCTTCGTGTTATATGCAGTCGGCTTCAAAAAAGTTTAGATATATTTTCTTCATACTTACAAAAATGGAAGATTTCCTTTAATGCTTCAAAAACACAGTTAATTATTTTTCCTCATAAGCCAAGAGTTTCATTTCTCAAACCCACCCATGACAACGTTATTAAGATGAACGGTGTGGTCTTGAATTGGTCTGATCAAGTTAAATACTTAGGGCTAATTTATGATAAGAATCTTACTTTCAAGGAGCACATCGAAAATATCCAGTCAAAGTGCAATAAGTATAACAAATGTTTATATCCTCTTATCAACAGGAATTCTAGACTTTGTCTCAAGAATAAACTGTTAATTTACAAACAAATTTTTAGGCCAGCAATGTAATATGCAGTTCCCATCTGGACAAGTTGTTGTGCAACCAGGAAGTAGACACTTCAAAGGATTCAGAATAAACTTTTGAAAATGATTTTGAAGCGTCCTCCCTGGTTTAGCACGAACGAGCTACATAGGCTCACTAATGTAGAAACATTAGAAAATATGTCAAGCCAAATTATCAACAAATTCCGACAAAAATCGTTGCAATACTCAATTGCAACGATTAGCTCACTTTATAGTCAGTAAGATAGTTTTAAGTTAATATTGAGTTTTGTTTTATTCCTTTTTTTTCCTTGACAAGTAGGTTTAATAATTTTCCTACAATTACATTAACTTAACTGCGAAAGCTAATAACATTCAATAATATTAAAAAGCGTACAAATATAATAGTGTTGAAATGTTACCATTTGTGGCAGAACACACAATACTAATTCTGAATAGATATTAGTACATAAATAAATCATTACAAACATTCCCCCCCTATAAAAAAAAATGTTTATTGAAACTCGTAAGTCGATGCTACCAAAAATAAACAATTGAACTCAGATATAGCATGATTGATGTGGGTCGGTGTTGTTCAGTAAACATAACTGAAAGTTTTTCATTTTCTAAATTATATTGAGTTCTCCAAAAGAAGTTTCGCACTTGTAGCTATGAGGTTTTTTTTTCATTTGCTTTCGCATTAAATTGTTCTCTCATAAAAAAAAATCTTATTGAATCCACCGGATGGTACAAAATCCCTACAGTCATCCAACCGAAATTCTTATAAGCAATCTAGCTTTTCAATCGAGGGAAACACCAACTCAAAAAGGGTATGAAAATCAATTATGTTTATGCGCAGGAAGATCTGATACAATATAATATGATCGGAGCAGTATACTGTAGCCTCCTTAGTCCGTTTCATCGTTTCGTCGTTCCACTCAATCACGCACCGATGTGTTATTAACTCTACGACGCTTCCGATTTCCGTAATTTCCGATAGTGAATTGGCAAACATAATCAAGAAGCCAATGCATTGTCTTCTTCGTGATCAGCTATTCTTACTCAAAACAAATTATATAGTATAGTATCGAACATTATCGTTTATGAACCACAACAAAAAAAACTTTTGAGCGGAAAGTATCGGAATGGAACCATATCGAACCATGCACCATTCATGTAAAAGCAAAATCATTTCAAAAGTTCGAAATGGAATTAAAAGAGTAAATTCCCTGTAGAACAAGATCGCGCCAAATGACCTATGGTCGACCATCGACCATTTTTTATTTGAATGAAACTTTTCACACGTATTTGGCTTACCAAACTGAGCATTTTTCACAGGTGGAGAGATTTTTTTCGCCCATAAGTTACATTCTAAAAGGGCGTATGTTTTTTGGCATAGGTTTTTTCGAAACATTGTAGCCCAGAAACCGTTGATTGTATAGAAAAACTGTCTGAGAATGAGTTATAGGGAATTAAAAATGCTCCATAAAAAAATATACACTGTACAAAAAAAAAATTTTAAGACCAAAAAAAAAATTAAAAATAAACATTAAATTTCAATTTAAAAAAAAAAGAGTTGAATTTTTTTTAATTTTTTTTTTTCAAAGGAACTTGACGTTAATACGCAACTTTTGAAAAAAAGTCCAGGATGGAGAAATAAAAAATAATTTTTTCATGGTAGATTAGTTTTTTTATAAAATTTTTAATTTAAACATTTTTCAAAATATTTGTATTCTGATGATTTTAAAAGATGCAGAAAGTCATTTTGAATCAAAAAGCAATGGTAGTAAACATTCTAAAAGCATCGGTTTCTAAGTTATTTTGAATTTAAGCTCGAAAAATTATTAATATTTCGGAAAATATACGTTTTTCTTAATTTGTCCTTCGTTCTCCAGCAAAAACCATACGTTCATTGGAATGCTTGATCAAAAATATACAATTCATTCTTTGACAACAAAACGATTGGATAAATACCTCAAGCGCTAAACCTTAGCCTACCTACACGTTCCCCATTGCCGAATGTTTTATAAAAACCTAAATTAATCCACCTAGCGGTCAGACTCAGCCTTTCTCATTCAAACATATTATTTGTAAGAATAGATTTACATGAATGCTTAAATCCAATAATGGTATATTCACTCTTTGGGTTCTAAAATATTGATGTTGTAATTGAAGTATAAAATATGAAATTTCACGTAATGTTATGCTTAAGAAATAGCGAAATAAAAGAAATGACTCTTAATTTCGAAGAATTTAATCACGAGCGATACCGGGAACGTTCAAATAGTACGATACCATATTTAAATCATGTTGAGGTCATATATATTGATCAAAGCAGGTATAGTGTTGAATAGTCTTTGAATTTCTTTTCTTTCCAAAACTTTTGAACAGCATATCAAATTGTTATGAAGTTTTTCAATAATCATTTAGCCGTCTCCTATAAGCTCGATAATCCTGCTTCTGTTTACGTCGCAGAATTAGCTGCAATTCAGTACACCCTAGGGATTATCGAAAAAATGCCCACGGACCATTATTTCATCTTTACGGACAGTCTCAGTTCTATTGAGGCTCTCCGATCGATGAAAGATGTTAAGCACTCTCCGTATTTCCTGGGGAAAATACGGGAACATTTGAGTGCTTTATCCGAAAAATCGTTTCAGATTACCTTAGCGTGGGTCACTTCTCACTGCTCGATACCGGGCAATGAGAAAGCGGACTCTTTGGCTAAGGTGGGTGCAATAAACGGCGATATTTATGAAAGACCAATTGCTTACAATGAATTTTTCGCATTTGTACGTCAGAATACGATCATCAGTTGGCAAAATTCATGGACTAAAGGGGAACTGGGAAGGTGGTTACATTCCATAATTCCCAAGGTATCGATGAACCCGTGGTTCAAGGGGTTGGATGTAGGTCGAGATTTCATTTGCGTGATGTCTCGGCTTATGTCCAAGCACTATTGATTTGACGCTCATCTCCGTCGTATTGGGCTCGAAGAAAGCGGTATCTGTGCCTGTGGTGAAGGTTATCACGACATAGAGCACGTTGTTTGGTCATGCCCTGTACACCGTGACGCCAGGTCTAAACTTGTAGCTTCCCTTCAGGCCGGAGGTAGACGGCCAGCTGTTCCTGTTCGTGATGTCTTCGCGAGCCGTGACCTACCCTACATGACCCTTATATACGTTTTCCTTAAATCCATCCATGCCCCAGTCTAGTCCCGTTCCCCTCCGTCTACACCCAACAAAGCGACAAGAACACGTTTGAACCTTAAGCACAAAACCAGCAACCAGACCCCGCACAATAGAACCAGGACCCAAGGACTACGAGCCTCTGTCCCAACTCACGACATCGTGGCTCATCAGTACGAATCCATACATGCCATTCGACGATTATCAGACGACCATTGAACAACAAAACACAGATTGGAAATTCCATGCTAGTTTTTAGTTAGACTTAATTTCAGCTCGTAGTCGGCAGCGAGGATAAAAAATTTGCTTTAGTTTTTAAGTCATCAGATATATTTGGCGCCGTTAAACATTAAATTGTATTTGTGCCGTGTCAAATAAATGAAAAGGGAACGTATAGGGCAGCCAAACTTTGAAACCACGTGTTCAATCATAATTCATCAGTTAACCCTCAACTAGCCCGTTCATCTGATATCAATATTGTTCAAATCGGTTGTGTAGTTTCTGAGATAATGAAGTTTCGTGATTTTCACATTTCGATACATTACAGACGAAGTTACAGTCCGATTACAGCAATATTCAATAGGGTGTTATGAGGCAGCTGTGGAAATCGGGTTAACCATCTCTGAGAAAAGTGAGTGAGTCCAAGTAGTCTTCAGAATATGTTTCTTTTCATAGCTGGATTTCACTTTTTAAAACATAACAGGCAAAGTAATAATCTGTTTGCAAAAAAAATCATTAGGGTCTTATGGGCAAAATGACCTTCCATATGACACTGATTTTAGGATAATCAGTCCAGCCATCTCTGAGAAACATGAGTGAGATAAATTAGTCTCCAGAACACGTTTCTTTTCATAAATTCTGAACCACAAGTTCAATCTTAATTAAATTCAAAAGTTAAGGGCTTGTTTAGGTAGCCCGTTTATTTTAAACCAATTTTGTTCAAATCGGTTGTGTAGTTTCTGATATATTGATGTTTCGTGATTTTTACATTTTGATACATAACCTCTAAACTAGAAATCATATTACAATGAAATTCAACAGGGTCTCATAAAGCAACTAAACCTTTCATTTACAATTAATTTCATTGAAATCGGTCCAGCCATCTTTGAGAAAATCGAGTGAGATTGGGAGAGCGTTACACACACGAAATACACACACACATATACAGAAAATGCTCAGCTCGTCGAACTGAGTAGAGTGATATACGACATTCGGCCCTCTTGAGCACTTTTATACCTTTAGTTTTTGCAGTGATTGCTTTACCTTTTTAGGCAATAGGAGAAAGACAAAAAGTGAAATGATAGAAATGACTTTTAATTTCAACTTCAATCCCGAGCAAGGCCGCAAACATTGAAATAGTATAATATCAAATTTAAATGATATTGAGGCCACATGTTTTGATTGTAGCTATAGTTTTAAACAGTCTTCGGGCCACGTTTCTTTCTATAACTTTCAAATCACATGTTTAAACATTATGAAATTCATTGTTTAAGGGTTTGAAAGCCCATTTATTTGAATTCAACTATGTTCATAGCTTCTGAGATATAAGAGCGATTTTTGCATTCTGATGCAGCGCCAAAACTAAAAGTTTGATTACAATGAAATTCAATAGCAACCTAAATGGCAAATGGAACCTTCATTTGACACCAAGATAGAAAGAATCGGTCAGACCATTTCTGAGAAAAGTGAGTGCGAAAAAAAGGTGCACATACACACCTACACACCCACACACCCACACACAAACATATACACCTATACATGCATACATGCAGAAAATGCTCAATTCGTCGAATTGAGTCGAGTAGTATATGACATTCGGCCATTTGGATCACTTTTCTACCTTTTAATTAGCCAGTGATCGTTAGGAGAAAGTCAATATGTTTACTTTCATTATGTGATTTCACATTTTTATGAACAACGGACAAAGTTACCATCCGATTGCAATGAAATTCAATAGCAACTTATGAGGCAGCTAGACCTTTCAGTTGACACTAATTTTGTGAAAATCGGTTCAGCCATCTCTGAGAAAAATGAGTGAGTTCGAACATCCTCAGGTTAACTTTTCTTCACATAGCTTTTGAATCATATATTCAATCATAACGAAATTTGAAAGTTAAGGGTTCTGGAGACAGTCCGATCATTTGAAACCAGTTTTATTGAAATCGGTTAAGTGGTTTCTGAGATATTGATGTTTCGTGATTTTTACATTTTGATACATAACCTGTAAACTAAAAATCCGATTACAATGAAATTCAATAGCAACTTATGGCGCAACTAGACCTTTCATTTGCAATTAATTTTATGAAAATCGGTCCAGCCATCTTTGAGAAAAGTGAGTGAGAAAAAAAAAGTTGCACATACATACACACACACACACACATACACACATACATACAGAAAATGCTCAGTTCGTCGAAAGAAGTCGAGTGGTATATGACATTCGGCCATTGGGACCACTTTTATACCTTTGGTTTTTCCAGTGATTGCTATACCTTTCTAGGAGAAAGGCAAAAACATTTTTTATTTTTCCATCCTGGACTTTTTTTTAAAAGTTTCGTATTAACGTCAAATTATTTTTAAAAAAAATAAAAATAAAAATTCAACTCTTTTTTTTTTTAAATTGAAATTTAATGTTTATTTTTAATTTTTTTTGGTCAAAAAAATTTTTTTTGTACAGGGTATAATTTTTTTATGGTGCATTTTTAATTCCCTCCAACTCATTCTCAGACAGTTCTTCTACACAACCAACGGTTTCTGGGCTACAATGCTTCGAATAAAACCTATGCCAAAAGGCATACGCCCTTTTAGAATGTAACTCATGGGTGTAAAAAATCTCTCCACCTGTGAAAAATGCTCAGTTTGCTAAGCCAAATACTTGTGCAAAGTTTCATTCAAATCAAATCAAATCAAATCGTAAAATACCATCGGTGATTTTAATGCTAAACATCGATCGTGGAATAATGTTCAGAGCAAATCCAATGGGAAAAAATATCGTTTAACGATTGTTCGGCTGGATTTTATTCTAAATTAAAAGGTTGTAGATATTAAATTTTGAAATATTTAAAAAATTATTATGAATTCCCAATAAACAGACTACCTTGTGTCAACGGTAAAAAATGAGCTTTTCTTCATCGCACATAAATATTACTCACTATAGCGGATGTCACTTCTCTCAAATATCATCTAGTTTCAAAAACATTTCCAACTTGAAACATAAAAACTCATCTTCATTAAACATGCAATATAATTATTTCAAATGTATTATTTTTAAGTTAACAAATTCAGCACCAAGTTTTAAAGTAGAGTTGTGCAATATTCGACATCAAATCTAAAAAAATTAAATACCACAAGGTATTCAGCCCTAGGGTTGTATGAAATGATGACATGGGACTTAACACTGTAATTCGAGGGATTTTTTGCTACAAAAGTAACAAATCCCGCTGAATCAATTCGTTTGCTCAGTGATTCACGTATTTTTATACTCAGACTCCCCTTAGAATCTATTTTCAAAAACTATATTTAACAGCATTCGAAAGAATTTCGTTTACATTAGGCGATGTTCAAATTTATTATATAGGTCTTACTTCGAAAATAACATATGGAAGCCATTACATAGGTGAAAAAATATCAACTAACAATGTTCAATTTTTTTTATTTATGGTAATCATATTCATGAGATAAACTTTCAATCACAATCAACAGCAGCATTGCAGTTTTTCCTCAATTGCACACGTATAGAAATGTACGAACAGAAAAGTACCACTGCAATATGAATAGTACCGCTGCAGTACGATTAGAAGTGTACCGCTGCAATTATAGACGACGAAAGACCTGCGACTCTCTCCTACACATAAACTGTACGGTACCGTTGCTTTCACCAGCATGTTTTCTTTCATGACATCAGTTTTTATTACGTTCTAACAGCAGATTTAGATATTGTTGAAAAAAAGGTTTCAAACTTTTCGAAAAACCTTTACCTTCAAGACATCAAATTAGTCATGAGAGCAAACATAAATTAACTTATTGGGGCGGGAAGCGGGAGACTCTTATAATTTTTCTTTTGATATTGATACAGAGAATATCAAAAGGAAAGGTTGGTATTTACTCATGTTGTCTGTGCTAGGAATATCGCATGTGATTGGTTCTTGTTCGCGTAAATTTTCACTTGAAACTTTTTATCAATTTTCAGCGCTGATCAATGAAATAATAGTAATAACAAGCGTATTACAAAACTGTTCAACATTTTATCTATCTAACAACATATTGGTCATTGTTATCTTTCATGTGGCTATGCTGTTATTACCGTTTGAAATCTGACGCAACATTTGCCAGTTTCTTTTCCTTTTTTCACAGAACGCATCCTAGTATAAAACAAAGACGTAGTCCCACATCCAAAGATTTTCTTTGCAATTTGTTTTACTTTCCAGTCGAGAGACAAGGCCCGGTGACGAAGGGAAACCCGAATCATAGGCACCCTTGTCAAGCGACTTTCAAATGCGCAAAGGCGGCGACTAAGCAAAAATCTTCGCTCCGGTCTCTCGTACGCAGAAGCCAGGAAGCCTCCAGACAGAGCAGCTTGCTCAAACAAATCAAGTCGCCGTCAAGCGTCAGCGGTCGGACGACTTGGTGTCCCCAAACACCAGTACTAAGTGTCCACAGCCTAAAAAACTGCGGAACGGCACTGGTTTGGGGTCATCGGGTCCGATGCTGCTCCCGACGGCCACATTTAGGGACATGGCAGGAGCTATAAGCCTTGCGGTTACTTCTGCTACCCACCCCAGCTCTCTACTCACAACAGACTGTCCGGACCTCCATCCTCGATCACATTTCTGACCAGGAAAATCCAACCACCAAGCCCAAGTTTAACGGTTACACACCGACACCGACACAGTGCAGTGGTTGGAAAGGGAGGTACCTTCCCTCGTACCGTGGGAGGGAGCACAGCTTCGTGTATACCACATGAAGGATCTGCCGAAGGCCAGACGCTATGTCGGTTACTTCGCGGACAGCGCGAACTCTCCAGACGAGAAGATCCTTCGTTCACTCCAGAATCAGAACGACCACCTCTCTACAAAAATGTGGCGAGTCTATAACCGCAAATTGGTAAAGACATTGGTCGAGCTAGTTCTGGATATTGACGAAGAATCGGCCAAACTCATCGAAAATGGAAACCATGAACTGCACTACGGTTTCGGCAAAGCACGCATCCGAAAGGGAAGCGGAAGGCCGAACGTCACAGGCAGGAAAGACTCCGTTGTAATGTCAGGGAAGGTACGTGCGGGTAACTCCTCCGAGAGTACCCTGCCACCACCCAGGCAAAGCGATCCCGCGAATGGGCTGGAGGTTCGCGTGGGAAACTCCTCCGGAAGTGCCCCACAACCACCCGAACGCAACCCTGCGGCTGGGAAGGTACGCGTAGGATGCTCCCTCGGGAGTGCCCTGTCACCACCCAAACAACGCAACCCCGCGGCTGCTCGGACGGTTCCGCCGAAGACTCGCAAGAGTGTGAAGCATCAAACACCGAAAAGTCGCACACCACCCCCCTCCCACCCCTGAAACCGAAGCATCCATCAACCAGCCAAATCGCTGTTGGCAGCCGTCAGCCAATACCCTGATCATCTTCCGATCCGGACAAAGACGGCAACTTCATTGCAGAGTGAGCAGTCTTCGCTGTGTGCAACCGAATCTACATCACGCAAAAGGTGCCTGGGGTGTCTTTTGCAGGAGATTCGCCAGAGAGCAGCTAGCGACTGCATTCATCCAGGAGCCGTGGATCAACGAATCCAAAGTTCTCGGACTTAACGCTCCTAACGGTAGGTTAATCTACTGCGACACGCAGTCTAAACCAAGGACTGCAATTCTGCTAAATAGAGAACTAAAATTTTTACCTATTACAGACTTTATCCAACGCGATGTCGTTGCCGTCACGGTTGAAGTACCGACAACCAGAGGAGAGTAGGAGATGGTTGTCGTGTCGGCCTACTTCCCGGGCGACCAAGGTGATATACCGCCACCCGAAGTTGCTGCGCTCGTACGGTACCGCAAGGCCATCAACAAGCCGTTTCTGATCGGCTGCGATGCCAACGCCTCCACACGATCTGGGCAGCTCGCATACCAACACTAGGGGTGAGTACCTACTTGAATACCTTACTTCTAACGATGTCAATGTATGTAATGTAGGGAATAACCCCACCTTTATCAACGCCACGACAGGAGGTCCTTGATCTCACTCTGTGTATCGCTTCTATTTCTGAAAGGATTAAAAATTGGCATGTCTCCGATGATCCTAGTTTTTCGGACCACAGAAACATTGTTTTTAATATAGAGGCTAACCCTCTGAAAAGAGAGCTGTTCAGAAATCCTAAAAATACAGATTGAGAAACCTTTAAGGAACACCTGATCGACTCACGAGCTTTCAGTTACAGCAACATTCGAAATTCAGTTGACCTGAATTCGGCCTCAAATGATCTACAAAACAGAATCATGGATGCTTTAAATGCAAACTGTCCACTAACACAGCGGTCAGTATGTTGTGACGTACCCTGGTGGAATGATCAACTCAGTGACCTTCGTCGGGAAACTAGGCGGTTGTTCAACAGGGCAAAAGTCACATCTAACTGGGACGAATCCAGAGCATCCCTCACTAAGTACAACGCAGAGCTACGCAAGGCTAAACGGAAATCCAGAGTTAGTTTCTGTGAAAGAATCCAAACTCTGCCGGAAGCTACGCGCCTCCAAAAGACGATGTCCAAAGACCATACTAACGGTTTAGGACAAGTAAGGAAAGAGTATGGATGCATCACTGTCACTACCAAGGAAACGTTGGAGGTTCTCATGAACACCCACTTTGCCGGATCGACAGAGACTGAAGAACTGTATGGTGGTGGGTCGCGGCGGGACAACTCGAGACATATGGCGTTTCGGGAGTCCGACTGTTCACGGAAGCTTCAATAGGTTGGGCTCTAAGCTCACTCGACCCTAGGAAGTCTCCAGGTCCAGACGGCATACTACCAATCTTTCTACAAAAATCGGCCGCAGTTATCATGTCCGAACTCATAAACCTTTCCAGAGCCAGCTTTATCCAGGGCCATATTCCGGATAACTGACTGAAGGTGAAGGTAGTGTTTATCCCCAAAGTTCTCAAGTTTCTTAATATTGAAGGGGCCTTCGATAACACGTCCTTTGCATCAATTAATACGGCTCTCACCAATAAAAGAATCTACCACACTTCAAGGAGCTGGATACACGCAATGATTTCTAGCAGAGTGATCACAGCAACCTTGGAAGATTCGTCTGTAACAATGTCAGTTATCTCGCCCTTGTTATGGTCACTAACGCACTTCTCAATAAGCTTTGGATACGAGGTCATTGGATACGCTGATGACATCGTCCTCGTCGTCAGAGGTAAAGACGTCATTTTGTATCACGTCTGGCGTGCCCCAAGGTAGTGTTCCTGGGCCTCTGTTATTCAACATCTACGTGAATGATCTGTAGCTGCTCATATCCTCGTTCAAACTCTGTTTCGCCGGCGACCTGAAGGTATTTCGGGTAGTTGCGTCTACGGATGACCACACTGCCCTTCAGGAAGAGATCAACATTCTACTGATTTGGTACGATGATAATGGTATGCGTGTCAACAGTACAAAATGCAAAATTATATCGCTCAACCAATTCATTGTACGTCACCAGAACAGTATGCGATTTCGGTGTGACCATCGACGAAGAGCTCAACTTATTGGAATTATGACTGCCAAAGCTTTTTATGTAAATACTAGGGTTTATTCGTCGTCACGCTTCTGAATTATTACGGCGGAACGTTTCCGGAAGGGTCACGTCTAGTTTCCCCAAGTCTCTGGTCATTCCTCTGGGGACTAGCGGGGTGGGCTCTCACGACTTCTTTTGCCAAGGCTAGCTCGATCTCGAGGGAGAAACTCTCCTTCTCGAAGGCGACTTCCTGATCCGATTGAAACTAGTAAATAAGAAAATTAAGCCAAAAATCAAAGTTTGAGTATACTTCTTGCTTCAATATAAGCAGTTTTTTTTTTAATATACTTGCTATCAAATCCATGGCGAGAAATACCATGTTGTGAGACTTTGAGAAGCGGGTAAGTGCCAATTCGTTGATCTGTCTACCTTGTTGCCCTGAGATTAGCTAGCCGTGTCAGTGATGTAATAATTATATTTGAGAGAAACGAAGAGAAATGTTTCAGGGAAGGCAACGGTAGGTGTTTCTGTTACTCGTACACTACCATATGGGTCCTTCGTCCTTCGATGATGCTGCCCACGTGTGGGTGGTTGCTTGTTCCCGTGGGAATTCCGGACAGTTGTCGTAAGTCTGCCGTTCTTTTTCTGGCACCGCGTGCTATCCGCTTCTGTCGAGCCAATACTAAATGGGTCTAGGTAAGGGGAGTGAAATGACTGGGCTCAGAATACTTTCGAAAGGCTCGATCTGGCAGTTTTATAATTGGAAGCAAGATTTACCTGACTGCCGCTGATAAGCGCAAGATGCGCTGTACTTTTCCACTAATTTTTAGGTTTTAATAATTTTAACTTTGCTATACTCGTTCGCTAGAATGGAGTGATCGAGCCTTCTCTCCTTTTAGTCGCTCCAGCCCTCCACTCAAGCCAACTTCCTTTATTCTTCTTCCCATTTTGTCATCCCGTATTCTTTATCCCCTTTTTTCGGCAGATATATGTATTAGGTGTGAGTGTTTGGTGAGAGCCCTGATTCTAAGTGTTATGTTGTTACAATTTTCAATATTACCGTTAGCCGCCGATCATTCTTTTAACCCTCTAGTGCCCAAGTTAATTTCTAGACGGGCTTCGGTAAAATCACTATGAATCATTATGAACACTTTTTGAGTATTTATTGAAGCTTTTAGGAACTTTGACTGAAGCCCGCCAAATGGCGGCATTGGGCACTAGAGGGTTAATCGTATTCCGATCTGTTTTCTTAAATCTACTAACTTATTCATTTCTAACTTATTATCTATATCTTTAATTTTGTTTTCTATTTGGTGAATCGTTTACTCCGGGGGGAATTATTCTAATTATTCAACTTCCCCTGAATTATGGCAAAGATCTCACGGTGATTCAACACGATCACTAGTATGCCGTAATCTCTCTGCTCCGGCTCTGCACGCTCTTAGCAATGTTAATAGGGCAAAGTATTTGAACTGTAACAGAATTCACGGACATTTTTGCTATAAAGTCACTTTATTGCACGTTAGTTCGCAGCATTCTGCAGTACGCTTCGCCTGTTTGGTCTCCGCACTACCTAGGACAAAACCTCGCTGTTGAGCGCGTGCAAAAGCAATTTGTACGGTTTGCGTTACGGTCACTCCCTTGGAACGACCCAGTCGAGCTTCTTCCTTACGCTGATAGATGTGAATAAGTTTTCAGTCTGTGCGATATTTTGGTCGAAGACGGTGATGTTAGATAAATACTAAATAATCTTATCATTATAAGCCGCTTCTTTGGAGTCACAGTATACGTTTTGTTGAAAAGTTTCAAACATTTGTCAAGTTTTTCTTATAAACAGTTGGAAAAAATAAAGTTTTAAGTTTCCTTATCGGTTGCACAGTTCGACTGGTTGAGAGATCGATTTTGTTTCAAGTTGTTCGTGATTAACTTCTTCACTTTTATATGCATATAAAAGTGAACTACGTGAAACTCATTTTACAATCAATCGGTGTGAAATTCCCGACTTCCAACAGTGATATTAATGAACGAAATGCAATGCATTTCTTTATACATACCAATGGATAATTCCAAATCAAACCATCAATTAAAACGTTCATCCCGGGTGACTCCATCACAATAGCATATTCTAGACGATTGTTCAGTGACGGTTATCCGTTTGTTCAAACGTTGTATTGGGATGAGCAAAAACCATATTTCAACCGAATGCCACACTTACGATCAATGTGGAAAGATTGTATATCTGACCAGATGTTTTCTCAAAAAAAAAAAAAAACATCCCAGCACGACCGTTTCTAAAATTTCAACGAATAATGTGTTCCGTACACAATAGAGAAGCATCTCGAACTGTACCGAGAAACAACTAGTTGGAGTGCAGAAGGGTCCGTGGCATAAAACGATAAATAAATTATGCTCTTCAGGCATTTAGTTGTGACCACACACACCGCACAACCAGCATGCTTCATTACCCACTCTTCATCAGTTCGGTTGCAAGCATGGCACCGCATGTACACAACGGTGAGCTATTTCGGTTGCAGATACGCAGAGCAAATATGCTGATTATTTCGGCCATTTAATGCGGAACCAACTTGCTTTGGCTTGGGGAACACAGTGCATACATCTGTCTCTCGAGTACCACCCACCAAATGAAGACCGGCGAACCGACACGCACAAATTCAGCCTGTTCAAGCCGTCGGCGTGACCCACTATAATCCAAGTTGATGACTCTTCGAGCAGACGCAACTGCTGAAACTAGGAAGGTCACATGTCACAGCAGTCGCAGGTTTGACCTCAAATCATCGTTAGGCAGGACCAGTGATATTTGCAAAAGGTGTGGCATAAAATGTATCCATGAGTGATACTGTATTTAAGAAAGGCTTCTAAGAGTCGTTGCATAACATTCGCGTTTTTGCTAATTTGTCCCCCAACACAATTAATAACGACTATCTTCCGTACCTATTCACCAATTTCATTGCATCCTACCGGTTTGCATCCTGTTTGTTTTCCGCGGACGCTTTCGTTTCGTTTGCACACCTATTTTCTGTCCGGTCTTGAGCAAATATGAACAACGAAATGCTTATTCACACAAACATATATGCCAATGAACAACCTTTTATGTGATTGACTATTGATTGTTAATTAAAATAGAATTTTAATGATCTTTAAATTATATTTCGTGGAGCCTGCTACAGATAAAAATGCAGTGGTGGCGTACAAGAAGTTCAGCTTGGTATGAAATTATATTAGTTTAACAAGTTATAGGCTTCTTAAAAACAGACAGTCCATTCGAAGTTACTAATTAAACTGATCAATTAATGTCAACAATTTTACCGATCACACGATTACATCTAAAATAGTAACCTAGCTACTAACTGATTTCGTTTTAACTTACAAATTTCGATATTTTATGAGTTAGTTAAAGCTGCTTCAACATTTAATCGAGTAAAATGGGGTAAGCCTCATCTGTTAAATTGAACTTTCATCGTTGTTTTTTTCATAGATTTATGTGCAGCGAAAAGCATGGAATTTAGTCATAATTTCATAACTCTTTGTAGTACCATTATACTATAAGAAAGATACAAAGTTGTAGCTAACAATTACGTTGAGTAACATTTATGCTATTATTTTGGTGAATAAACCTTAAAAGTAGATCTGTTACAAGTTTCCTTTTTATATACCGATTTACCATATGTTCTAATTACAAGTTTTTTTCCTTTGTTGACACGTAACGCACTATTATCAATAAGCGATCAGTCCTTTGCAGATTATTCCGGCTTGACACTGTTCCAGATAAGGTGTCAACCCGGCGACATATATTTGCAACTATACGGAGAAACACTAACTCTCTCATACGCACACCTCGCACCTTTCGTTTGGTCAGCTGTGTAATCCATCACTTGGGTGGCCACTGCTGGAGTGTGTTGTCTGGTGGCAATGTGTAATGTAGGTGCACATTTATTATTCAGCGACCAGTAATTGTAAAACCATGACAGACCATCAACGCGGAACGCTAATTTTTGCCTTTCCGTTAATTTTTCTCTCCGTGCCTGATTCGGACATCACCGGTTGCCGTCGGTCGGCGTAGTCCAGTTTGCAACACTGAAACTGCCGGTGTAAAACGATAGTAGCCCGTAGATTCATCGCATCATCTAGGGTAGTTGCACCAGTAGTGTTACTGATTCGATTCTTCAGATCTGCACAACAATGCAATTTCATGTTTTCAAAACAAGTTTCCAATTATTTTTTCAAAAAGAGTTCCTATTATATTCAATGATATAGATTATGAATATTTGTTTCCAGTACTTTTCACCATATGAATCTGTTTCTAAGCATTACAGTAGAATCTGTAAACCTATATAAGAGCAAATACCATACTTTGAGTAATATTTTCATTTCCATGTGTGCTCCTGTTATGTTCAAAAAAACAGCCGTGCCGCAATAGCGAAAGGAAACATTTGTACAATTGCGAACCAATAAATCATTGTTTTTCGTAGGCAGACAGCAAAACATTGAGTAATTGGTAATATAAAATAACATGCTGCGACGAGGCATGCAGATAGATAATCCAATCATCTATTTTTAATCGCATAACTACGTCAATCATTGTTCAGCACAATAGTATCGAATAACTTGCAGCAGTAAATATTTTTTTATTGAACTACTCGTGCGACAATATTTCAATACATATGGCGAACAAACGTTTGCGTACGCAAAAAAAAACACCATTATAATATTTGATCCACAAGCAATTTTTATCCGAAAAAGAATACTTTAACCTACTAGAAACCATGCGACCCCATAATTAATTGTTCGAAGGAGATACCCGGCTGTACATAATTGAACAACATTGCAAATTAATTTATATTACTCTTCATGCTTACAGATTAGTTTTTATTTGATTGAAAATACAACTCAACTTTTCTTGAGTTACTAAATCTTTTAATCCGAACATCTTAGTTGACATTCGGTTTAATATTATATCTCATCATATAAAAGACAACTACCGAAAATTTACAGCAGCCAGATTTTAGTTTCCTCCCGCGGATGAAGACGATTGTCCTCGGCAGAAAATCGTACACCCTGATTACTACAATTCCAGCTTATTGCAACCATAACTACAATCAACTTCGTTCGGTCGGGTCGTTTAGGTTTCAGCGATACATGCAATATTAAATTAAAATCTACTCAATCTAATAACCCTAGAACATTAAAATTTTAATTAAAACTTAATTCAATCGCTTCTTCCAGCTCAGCTCGCTTCTCGGCAGTCGTACAGCGGCACTGACTGGTGTTAGTCCTCTGCACGTACAGCATTCGCCTCCATATCCGACTGGATTTAAAATAGAAGTGTATAGAGAGCTTTAGCCGCTTCGGTCAGACCCCGGCTACCGCTGGCCGTTTGTTGCATTGCACTACCCTACCCAACGCCGCCCAGTTTCGATGGCGAATCTACCTCCCTAAAGATACCGCACACTTTGAAATGAATGCAGAATCACGCGGGATGCACTATATCCCGGTGGACCTCCTTCATCTGTACGCAACCGGCACTCCCTAACGGTATGTCGATGTTTAGCGTGTAGGGTGATTTGATAATAATCACAAAATAAATGCTCATGTTCAAATGAAAACTAAACATACAACTGGCTCATGCCTGTTGTCGGATTATGAAAAGCTAGAGTGAGTAGTTAAAATTTTCTAATCACCTTACACAAACTGCAGCGGATGTTCTGAACCTATAGCATCGAGAGTGGAAATTGAGCTCGTCTACCACTTTGTAACGGTGGATTTGCGGATCGTTGTCACCGCAGTGAAGTATGCAGCCGCGCATTGCACTAAAGTGGTTACAGCGAACGCACGTTTCCGTCCACGTTCCGATGTCTGTCTGTAGCTCTGTGCAATGCATTTCAGTAGCTTCAAGCTTGGTTGAAATTGAGTATTGCTAATCCGCTTGATATCGGTCGGCGACCGTACCGTTAGTGCTCTATCACTTCTATAACTATCAACGTACTATATAACGGCAAATAAGACAATACATTCTTACTCATACCATCAATCCATTTATGTCACAGCAGATGTTTCTGGTGAATCAAGCACATCAATATCGGACCGTAGTTCTGTTGCTATTGAATCGAGGATACTATAAATAATATTTTACTGCTCTCTCGCAAATTCACAATTAATCATGTTTTGATTAGTTCGTATCAGAACGGAAAACTGTTTGCATTATTCATTCAGGCCATAGAGTGGAAAATTTTTCTTTTTAGATGTAGTTTCGCAAAGAACAGAAATTTTCAGGATATCAGTTTGAACACTGGGAAAAATAGCAACTAATCGTACAACTTTTTGAGGTTTTGAACTGCTGCCATCTTCAATAGATAAAGGAAAAAATACGCGTTTGAAAATGAGGAAAATACCGAACAGTCATTTAATCATCGCCGTAAACTAATAGAATGTAGACAATATACAGTGTTTCAATAGAAATGATCCCAAATTAAGCTCAGAATCGTCCAAATCCCGAATTTCTTTTCCATCTTTTGAACCACGTGTTCAGTCATAACAATTCATCAGTCAACCGTAGCCCGTTCATCTGACATCAGTATTGTTCAAATCGGTTGTGTAGTTCTGAGATAATGAAGTTTCGGGGTTTTCACATTTTGATACATTACAGACGAAGTTACAGTCCAATTACAGTGAAATTCAGCAGGGTGTTATGATACAGCTAGACCTTTCATTTGACACTAATTTTGTGGAAAACAGTTCAGCCATCTCTGAGAAAAGTGAGTGAGTTTAAGCAGTGTTAGGAATATGTTTCTTTTCATAGCTGGATTTCACATTTTTGAACATAACAGGTAAAGTAAAAATCTGATCACAAAACAAATCAACAGGGTCTTATGGGGCAACTGGAACTTCCATTTCACACTGATTTTTGAAAATCGGTGAGATCTCTGAGAAACATGAGTGAGATTAAATAGTCTCAGAAGGGAGCTGCGTAGCCGTGAGGTTACAGAGTCCGTTTTGTCATGCGGATGGTCGAGGGTTCGAATCTTAGTAGAACTAGGCCATCCGATGTCAAAAAGGACTTGAGCATGGGTTTATTCTCAGGCTCCCCACCAGTTACACTTACTTCACGCTGCCAGGAGGACGCGCGACGAAACTTCTCCAGGGAATTATAATTGGTGATATTTGGCAAAGATTACTTTCACATCGTTTATTACTCGAGAAATTGAACGCGGTCATCAAGTAGACGCTATTTATACCGACCTCTCTGCTGCATTCGACAAGGTAAACCACGAGATTGCTTTGGCAAAATACGACAAAATAGGAATTAATGACAACCTCCTAATTTGGCTTCGCTCCTACTAGACTGGCAGAACTATATCTGTAAAACTAGGTGATTTTATCTCGTCCCCCTAATGTGTTACATCCGGCGTTCCTCAAGGCAGTCACCTCGGACCATTCCTTTTCCTACTGTTTATGAACGATGTAAATTTGCTTTTCAAATGTAAGAAATTATCTTACGCTGACGATTTAAAACTATACAACACAATAACAAATATTCAAGACGCCCAGATGCTGCAACATGATTTGGAAGCCTTCGATAGTTGGTGCCGAATTAAAAGGATGTCACTAAATGTGTTTAAGTGCTCAGCTATCTCCTTCGGTTGGAAACATGCCATGTATCGTCATGAGAACAGCTTACTAGGTACTGTTTTGAGTCGCGAAACTTTAAGGACCATGCAGCTTACATATTTTCAAAGGAAGAAGTCCATACAGGAAAAAAAAATAGTCTCAGAACACGTTTCTTTCCATAACTTTTGAACAACATGTTCAATCTTTATAGGATTAAAAAATTAAGGGTTTTTCAGGTAGCACGTTCATTTGAAACCAATTCTGTTAAAATCGGTTGTGTAGTTTCTGAGATAATGAAGTTTAGTGATTTTTACATTTTGATACATAACCTCTAACTAAAAATCCGATTACAATGAAATTTAATAGAGTCTAATGGGGCAATTGGAACTTTCATTTGCAATTAATTTCATGAAAATCGGTTTAGCCATCTCTAAGAAAATAGAGTGAGAATAAAAATTTGCACATACACACACATACACACACATACACACACATACACACACATACACACACATACACACACATACACACACATTCACACACTCACACACAAACACACACACATAAATAAAATGCTCAGAACGTCGAACTGAGTCGAGTGATATATGCCATTCGTCCCTTTGGAACATTTTCATATTTCCGGTTTTGCAAGTGATTGCTATACCTTTCTAGTAAATAGGCAAAGGAGAATGGCGGAAAGATCCCAAATCGAGCTTAGAATTATACTCAGACTCACACAAAACCCCCTTCTAAAGGCCAGAATAAGCCAAAAAAAGAAAATGATTCCAAATTGGGCTCAGAATCACCAAAAATCCCCCCCAAAGGCCAAAAAAGACCAGAGAAGAAAATGATCCAAAATTGAGCTCAGAATCACAAAAAACCCTACCAAAGGCTTGAAAAGGCTAAAAAAGAAAATGATCCCAAATTAAGCTCCAAATCCCCCAAAACCCTTTCCAAAGGCCAGAAAAGGCCAAACAAGAGAATGATCCCGAATTGAGCTCAGAATTACCAAAAACCCTTCCAAAGGCCACAGAAGACCAAAAAAGAAAATCTCCTAATCCCCCTTCAAAAGGCCAGAAAAGGCCAAAAAAGAAAATGATCCCAAATTAAGCTCAGGATCGTCCAAAACCCCTCCCAAAGGCCAGAAAAGACCAAAAGAGAAAATGATCCCAAATTGAGTTCAGAATCCGTCGAAATCCCTTCCAAAGGCCAAAAAAGACCACAAAAGAAAATGATCCCAAATTGAGCTCCTTATCACCTAAAATCCCTTCTAAAGGCCAGAAAAGACCAAAAATGAAAATGATGCAAAATTGAGCTCAGAATCACCAAAAATCCCTTCTAAATGCCAGAAAATACCAAAAAAGAAAATGATCCCAAATTGAGCTCAGCATCACCAAAAATCCCTTCTAAAGGCCAGAAAATACCAAACAAAACCCTTTTTAAAGGCCAGAGAAGACCAAAAAAGAAAATGATCCCAAATTGAGCTCAGAATCACCAAAAATCCCTTCCAAAGGCCGGGAAAGTCCAGAGAAGAAAATGAACCCAAATTAAGCTGAAAATCACCACCACCCTTTTTAAAGGCCAGAAAAGACCAAAAAAGAAAATGATCCCAAATTGAGCTCAGAATCACCTAATCCCTTTCAAAGGCTAGAAAAGACCATATAAGAAAATGATGCCAAATTGAGCTCAGAATCACCAAAAATCCCTTCCAAAGGCCGGGAAAGTCCAGAGAAGAAAATGAACCCAAATTAAGCTCAAAATCACCACAACCCTTTTTAAAGTCCAGAAAAGACCAAAAAAGAAAATGATCCCGAATTGAGCTCAGAATCACCTAAAATCCCTTTCAAAGGCTAGAAAAGACCAAATAAGAAAATGATGCCAAATTGAGCTCAGAATCACCAGAAATCCCTTCCAAAGGCCGGGAAAGTCCAGAGAAGAAAATAAACCCAAATTAAGCTCAAAATCACCACAACCCTTTTTGAAGGCCAGAAAAGACCAAAAAAGAAAATGATCCCAAATTGAGCTCAGAATCGCCTAAAATCCCTTTCAAAGGCTAGAAAAGACCAAATGAGAAAATGATGCCAAATTGAGCTCAGAATCACCAAAAATCCCTTCCAAAGGCCGGGAAAGTCCAGAGAAGAAAATAAACCCAAATTAAGCTCAAAATCACCACAACCCTTTTTAAAGGCCAGAAAAGACCAAAAAAGAAAATGATCCCAAATTGAGCTCAGAATCGCCTAAAATCCCTTTCAAAGGCTAGAAAAGACCAAATGAGAAAATGATGCCAAATTGAGCTCAGAATCACCAAAAATCCCTTCCAAAGGCCGGGAAAGTCCAGAGAAGAAAATGAACCCAAATTAAGCTCAAAATCACCACAACCCTTTTTAAAGGCCAGAAAAGACCAAAAAAGAAAATGATCCCGAATTGAGCTCAGAATCACCTAAAATCCCTTTCAAAGGCTAGAAAAGACCAAATAAGAAAATGATGCCAAATTGAGCTCAGAATCACCAGAAATCCCTACCAAAGGCCGGGAAAGTCCAGAGAAGAAAATTAACCCAAATTAAGCTCAAAATCACCACAACCCTTTTTGAAGGCCAGAAAAGACCAAAAAAGAAAATGATCCCAAATTGAGCTCAGAATCGCCTAAAATCCCTTTCAAAGGCTAGAAAAGACCAAATGAGAAAATGATGCCAAATTGAGCTCAGAATCACCAAAAATCCCTTCCAAAGGCCGGGAAAGTCCAGAGAAGAAAATGAACCCAAATTAAGCTCAAAATCACCACAACCCTTTTTAAAGGCCAGAAAAGACCAAAAAAAAAATGATCCCAAATTGAACTCAGAATCACCTAAAATCCCTTTCAAAGGCCAGATAAAACCAAATAAGAAAATGATGCCAAATTGAGCTCAGAATCACCAAAAATCCCTTCCAAAGGCCGGGAAAGTCCAGAGAAGAAAATAAACCCAAATTAAGCTCAAAATCACCACAACCCTTTTTAAAGGCCAGAAAAGACCAAAATAGAAAATGATCCCAAATTGAGCTCAGAATCACCTAAAATCCCTTTCAAAGGCTAGAAAAGACCAAATAAGAAAATGATGCCAAATTGGGCTCAGAATCACCAAAAATCCCTTCCAAAGGCCGGGAAAGTCCAGAGAAGAAAATAAACCCAAATTAAGCTCAAAATCACCACAACCCTTTTTAAAGGCCAGAAAAGACCAAAAAAGAAAATGATCCCAAATTGAGCACAGAATCACCTAAAATTCCTTTCAAAGGCTAGAAAAGACCAAATAAGAAAATGATGCCAAATTGAGCTCAGAATCACCAAAAATCCCTTCCAAAGGCCGGGAAAGTCCAGAGAAGAAAATAAACCCAAATTAAGCTGAAAATCACCACAACCCTTTTTAAAGGCCAGAAAAGACCAAAAAAGAAAATGACCCCAAATTGAGCACAGAATCACCTAAAATCCCTTTCAAAGGCTAGAAAAGACCAAATAAGAAAATGATGCCAAATTGAGCTCAGAATCACCAAAAATCCCTTCCAAAGGCCGGGAAAGTCCAGAGAAGAAAATAAACCCAAATTAAGCTGAAAATCACCACAACCCTTTTTAAAGGCCAGAAAAGACCAAAAAAGAAAATGATCCCAAATTGAGCACAGAATCACCTAAAATTCCTTTCAAAGGCTAGAAAAGACCAAATAAGAAAATGATGCCAAATTGAGCTCAGAATCACCAAAAATCCCTTCCAAAGGCCGGGAAAGTCCAGAGAAGAAAATAAACCCAAATTAAGCTCAAAATCACCACAACCCTTTTTAAAGGCCAGAAAAGACCAAAAAAGAAAATGATCCCAAATTGAGCTCAGAATCACCTAAAATCCCTTTCAAAGGCTAGAAAAGACCAAATAAGAAAATGATGCCAAATTGGGCTCAGAATCACCAAAAATCCCTTCCAAAGGCCGGGAAAGTCCAGAGAAGAAAATGAACCCAAATTAAGCTCAAAATCACCACAACCCTTTTTAAAGGCCAGAAAAGACCAAAAAAGAAAATGATCCCAAATTGAGCACAGAATCACCTAAAAACCTTTCAAAGGCTAGAAAAGACCAAATAAGAAAATGATGCCAAATTGAGCTCAGAATCACCAAAAATCCCTTCCAAAGGCCGGGAAAGTCCAGAGAAGAAAATAAACCCAAATTAAGCTCAAAATCACCACAACCCTTTTTAAAGGCCAGAAAAGACCAAAAAAGAAAATGATCCCAAATTGAGCTCAGAATCACCTAAAATCCCTTTCAAAGGCTAGAAAAGACCAAATAAGAAAATGATGCCAAATTGGGCTCAGAATCACCAAAAATCCCTTCCAAAGGCCGGGAAAGTCCAGAGAAGAAAATGAACCCAAATTAAGCTCAAAATCACCACAACCCTTTTTAAAGGCCAGAAAAGACCAAAAAAGAAAATGATCCCAAATTGAGCACAGAATCACCTAAAAACCTTTCAAAGGCTAGAAAAGACCAAATAAGAAAATGATGCCAAATTGAGCTCAGAATCACCAAAAATCCCTTCCAAAGGCCGGGAAAGTCCAGAGAAGAAAATAAACCCAAATTAAGCTGAAAATCACCACAACCCTTTTTAAAGGCCAGAAAAGACCAAAAAAGAAAATGACCCCAAATTGAGCACAGAATCACCTAAAATTCCTTTTAAAGGCTAGAAAAGACCAAATAAGAAAATGATGCCAAATTGAGCTCAGAATCACCAAAAATCCCTTCCAAAGGCCGGGAAAGTCCAGAGAAGAAAATAAACCCAAATTAAGCTCAAAATCACCACAACCCTTTTTAAAGGCCAGAAAAGACCAAAATAGAAAATGATCCCAAATTGAGCTCAGAATCACCTAAAATCCCTTTCAAAGGCTAGAAAAGACCAAATAAGAAAATGATGCCAAATTGGGCTCAGAATCACCAAAAATCCCTTCCAAAGGCCGGGAAAGTCCAGAGAAGAAAATAAACCCAAATTAAGCTCAAAATCACCACAACCCTTTTTAAAGGCCAGAAAAGACCAAAAAAGAAAATGATCCCAAATTGAGCACAGAATCACCTAAAATTCCTTTCAAAGGCTAGAAAAGACCAAATAAGAAAATGATGCCAAATTGAGCTCAGAATCACCAAAAATCCCTTCCAAAGGCCGGGAAAGTCCAGAGAAGAAAATAAACCCAAATTAAGCTGAAAATCACCACAACCCTTTTTAAAGGCCAGAAAAGACCAAAAAAGAAAATGACCCCAAATTGAGCACAGAATCACCTAAAATCCCTTTCAAAGGCTAGAAAAGACCAAATAAGAAAATGATGCCAAATTGAGCTCAGAATCACCAAAAATCCCTTCCAAAGGCCGGGAAAGTCCAGAGAAGAAAATAAACCCAAATTAAGCTGAAAATCACCACAACCCTTTTTAAAGGCCAGAAAAGACCAAAAAAGAAAATGATCCCAAATTGAGCACAGAATCACCTAAAATTCCTTTCAAAGGCTAGAAAAGACCAAATAAGAAAATGATGCCAAATTGAGCTCAGAATCACCAAAAATCCCTTCCAAAGACCGGGAAAGTCCAGAGAAGAAAATAAACCCAAATTAAGCTCAAAATCACCACAACCCTTTTTAAAGGCCAGAAAAGACCAAAAAAGAAAATGATCCCAAATTGAGCTCAGAATCACCTAAAATCCCTTTCAAAGGCTAGAAAAGACCAAATAAGAAAATGATGCCAAATTGGGCTCAGAATCACCAAAAATCCCTTCCAAAGGCCGGGAAAGTCTAGAGAAGAAAATGAACCCAAATTAAGCTCAAAATCACCACAACCCTTTTTAAAGGCCAGAAAAGACCAAAAAAGAAAATGATCCCAAATTGAGCACAGAATCACCTAAAAACCTTTCAAAGGCTAGAAAAGACCAAATAAGAAAATGATGCCAAATTGAGCTCAGAATCACCAAAAATCCCTTCCAAAGGCCGGGAAAGTCCAGAGAAGAAAATAAACCCAAATTAAGCTCAAAATCACCACAACCCTTTTTAAAGGCCAGAAAAGACCAAAAAAGAAAATGATCCCAAATTGAGCTCAGAATCACCTAAAATCCCTTTCAAAGGCTAGAAAAGACCAAATAAGAAAATGATGCCAAATTGGGCTCAGAATCACCAAAAATCCCTTCCAAAGGCCGGGAAAGTCCAGAGAAGAAAATGAACCCAAATTAAGCTCAAAATCACCACAACCCTTTTTAAAGGCCAGAAAAGACCAAAAAAGAAAATGATCCCAAATTGAGCACAGAATCACCTAAAAACCTTTCAAAGGCTAGAAAAGACCAAATAAGAAAATGATGCCAAATTGAGCTCAGAATCACCAAAAATCCCTTCCAAAGGCCGGGAAAGTCCAGAGAAGAAAATAAACCCAAATTAAGCTGAAAATCACCACAACCCTTTTTAAAGGCCAGAAAAGACCAAAAAAGAAAATGACCCCAAATTGAGCACAGAATCACCTAAAATTCCTTTTAAAGGCTAGAAAAGACCAAATAAGAAAATGATGCCAAATTGAGCTCAGAATCACCAAAAATCCCTTCCAAAGGCCGGGAAAGTCCAGAGAAGAAAATAAACCCAAATTAAGCTCAAAATCACCACAACCCTTTTTAAAGGCCAGAAAAGACCAAAAAAGAATATGATCCCAAATTGAGCTCAGAATCACCTAAAATCCCTTTCAAAGGCTAGAAAAGACCAAATAAGAAAATGATGCCAAATTGGGCTCAGAATCACCAAAAATCCCTTCCAAAGGCCGGGAAAGTCCAGAGAAGAAAATGATCCCAAATTAAGCTCAAAATCACCACAACCCTTTTTAAAGGCCAGAAAAGACCAAAAAAGAAAATGATCCCAAATTGAGCACAGAATCACCTAAAAACCTTTCAAAGGCTAGAAAAGACCAAATAAGAAAATGATGCCAAATTGAGCTCAGAATCACCAAAAATCCCTTCCAAAGGCCGGAAAAGTCCAGAGAAGAAAATGAACCCAAATTAAGCTCAAAATCACCACAACCCTTTTTAAAGGCCAGAAAAGACCAAAAAATAAAAGATCCTAAAGTGAGCTCAGAAACACCTAAAATCCCTTCCAATGGCCAGAAAAGACCAAAAAAGAAAATGATGCAAAACTGAGCTCAGAATCAACAAAAATCCTTTCCAAAGGTCAGAAAATACCAAAAAAGAAAATGATCCCAAATTGAGCTCAGCATCACCAAAAATCCCTTCCAAAGGCCAGAAAAGCCCAGAGAAGAAGATGATCCCAAATTAAGCTCAGAATCACCAAAACCCTTTTTATAGGCCAGAACAGGCCAGAAAAGAAAATGATCCCAAATTGAGCTCAGAATCACCTAAAATCCCTTCCAAAGGCCAGAAAAGGCCAAAATAGAAATGATCCCAAATTAATTCCGAAATCCCTCAAAACCCCTTCTGAAGGCCAAAAAGAAAATGATTCCAAAAAAAGGCCGCAAGAGAAAATTAGAGATACTCAGAGAGATAAGCGATGAGAAAAAACCGCCAGTATGGCAACTAGGTGTCACACGTCAGAGGTGCCAGATCTCTTCTCAGAGCGCAATGTTGACTAACTTTTTCATTCGACTAGTATAACTGATTTTGACGGTGGAAGTCCTGGGGAATAGTAAAGTGCATCACAAAAACCGTGAAGTTGTTAAATTTTATATTTAGGTTTAATTCATATCTTTTCACCATAATTGATCATTATTTTGTTGACCATACAAAAGGTTTGTGAACCACCAAATTAAAATATCTGTGAGAAAGCAATTTTGGAGCATTCCCAATTCATTGTTTAGTAATAGAATACGGAAAACGAGTGAAAATAAAAATATTATTTATTCTACCTGATTGCAATACCTCTCAATGTGTTACCTTTCCTGTTCGTTCGGCTCGGATTTTGACATGTTCGTGTGGCTCACAACACTCTCTTTGCATATCTATCCCTCTGAGTATTGCTAGAGAAAATGATCCCAAATAAGGCTCAGAATCGCCGAAAATCGCTTCTGACGGCCAGAATAGGCCAACAAAGAAAATGATCCCAAATTAAGCTCAGAATCACCAAAATCCTCTTCTGAAGGCCAGAAAAAGCCAAAAAAAATATCCCAAATTGAGCTTAGAATCACCAAAAACCCTTTTGAAGACCAGAAATGGCCAAAAAAGAAAATGATCCCAAATTTATCTCAGAATTGCCCAAAACCCCTTTTAAAGGCCAGAAAAGGCCAAAGAAGAAAATGATCCCAAATTATGCTCAGAATCGCCTAAAACCTCTTCTTAAGGCCAAAGAAAAAAAGGATCCCAAATTGAGTTCAGAATCGCCGAAAACCCCTTCTAAAGGCCAGAATAGGTCAAAAAAGAGAAATTAAGCTCATAATCACTCAAAACCTCTTCTAAAAGCCAGAAAAGGCTAAAAAAATGATCCCGAAATAAGCTCAGAATGGTTGAAAACCCATTCTTAAGGCCAGAAAAGGCTATAAAGAAAATTAGGCTAAGATTAGCCGAAACCCCGTTCTAATGGCTCACTGTGAAAAAAATCACTTTTCTATTATTGAATCAACTCTTTGTGAATTACAACAATTCTAGCGGATGATCTTTCGTTTCAAAGCGTAGTGAAAATCCTTTTTTAGCTGTCCAGCAAATAACTAGTAACCACGATCTAACGTGATACTGAGCAGATATCAAACTCGTTATTACTAATTCAACCCTGAATGATATTTAAAATATAATTCATCACACATTTTTTCCACTCGCAATGCTGAGCAACGTATCTACAAAAAAGGTCTGCAACGGAAGTGAAAACTTCGATTTGGTTTTTGGTATCTGCAATATTGATAAGAACAATTGAGTTTCCGTTATAAAATTTTTTTGTAAGTTAAATATTAGTATTGTAATTCAAATGTGATAATAACGCATTTTTCATTCAAGGCGTGGTATTTTTTCACTCATTTCATAGCTTGGGATACGGATTTGACTTCTAGTGTTCAATTTGTTTATGATTTCATATCCTCAAATAAGTGCTGTATGAAATACCTGCTGAGTTATAATCCTCTGTGCCTGTTAACGGCTATGGCATGCACTTGGCAGCTGATCGATAAAACACTTCGCGAGCAATAATAAAATTCCCGAAACCTTCATCACGTACACTGCCGTTCTACGCATAGTTGTCCCATGTTACTTTTGGTCGATTTTCGTTTTTTATCACCAATGAGTCTATTTTCACGTATATTTTTCAAAAAACTTTTTAAAATAACATTGTTTGTTCCGAAAATCTTGAAAAACCATATCAAGTCTGTTTGTCCCATCGATAATTTTCTACACATATTTGTCCCACTAGATTTTTTCTATTCTAATTCATCCCAATAACCACTAATTCCCACATTTATAACTTGGGAAGTGCTACAGAGCACTAAAGACTTCTCCTAACAACGTTTGGTACATTACGGGTTTCAGAAATTCGGTACCGAAAATCACTTTGCTTGAATATTTAAATGCGGTACGTTCATATCTTTGTCAGGGATAACTAAGCAATGTTTGCTGGTTTGTAATCTGAATGATCTTCCTTTTCGAGCATAAAAAAAGATAAACGCATGATATTCATACTAATTGACAGTTGGAAGAACTGTCTTTTGTGTGTAGTCAAAATGGTGAAAGCCCAACAACGTTCAAATATGATAGGAATGGGCAATCTAAAAAACAGCTTTCCTTTTTAATGGTAAGTCATCTGATACTTATTCAATTAACTAAACTTTCATCTCGACTATCATCACTTGCGTATAAAGACAACAAGATTAGCGTGATCAATTTCGTTAAAGGTTAAACAGCCTTGTATCCCCCCAGTACGAACTTTGTATTGGGAAACATCGAATGCACGTAGTGGGACTAATATGCGTAGAAATTACATATTAGAAGGCAAATTTCTCGGCATTATTGTCCCAGTGGGTATTTATATGAAGAAGAGTGTTAAATGCAAAAACCCTCAACTAGATTTATTGAAAACAGTCTATTACAAGGTAAACCTGGTTACAAGCCCATAATTGCATTTGTCACATTGACGGAATGCGTAAAAGTATTGTAAAACTTTAACATCGTTTTTCTCGTTTGCATGATTTGAAACATGGGACAAATATGCGTAGAACGGCAGTACAAGTATTGGAAAAATTTGCTCACTTCGATCGTATCGGAAATCGTCGATAGCACTAGTTCGCAAATTTCGGCATTATTGCTTGAGCTTGGATTATTTTTCCGAATGCGATCAACAAAACATCATAGAATTGTAAGTTTTATGAACTTTGATTTATTTTTGAATTTTTGTATTAGGTGCAAAAAATTAAAGAAAAATCTCTCTTTGCAGTACGATTAGCGAATCAACACTATCCTTGAAATTCCTTCTTTTTTTCGTGTAAACTGGTGTAAATTCTGAGTCCATATTTTCCGAATATCGCTTTGGTCAGCGCTTCCCACTCCAGCTTTTGCTGACATAAGCCTATCCGTCGGGAAGAAATGCCATGTAAATCTGTCTCCTGCTGCGTAGTTTCCTGCCATCTGCCTAGCGCTCGGTATTACACTAAGTACCCCCGGTAACGAAACTGGAATGCCGGTCGCCCGCTGGGGGTGATGCATTATTCAACATTCGTACCCACACTGTTAGCTTGGCTTCGGTCGGCTGACAGTTGAAACGAAATGGTACGTAACATTTTTCTAGCGAATTAGCGTTCGCCGTTCGATGTTCGATGAAGTTCAGTTTATCGAAAATTCGTTGCCGTGCCTTTCGGTTCTCAACGGAAGCGTCAGATGAAACGCTTTGACTGTTGGATTGCGCGTGCTAGGTTTCTCTCCAATGGTGTTCGACCTAAGACCATTTGAGTGGATGAAAAACATTTCCTTGGCAATGAAATTTCGTGTAATTTGATTCGGGGGTTTCCTGCAACAGCAGTTTCCATGCCATTGATATTTAAACAGAATTTATTGAGAAGATTTACCATACGCTTGAATGATGAAATTTGATATTTTTAAGCCAAATACGTAGAACACGTACTAGAAAAGAATGTATCAATTTGTTTTCAATAAGATTGTATATACAAATATCCATATGAGAACCAAATGAATTTATAAATTGAAAAAAAAATACAACCTAATTGTAATATTTTCAAGACGCCGTTCAAATTTTTCAAGAAACAAGGAAAAACAATTTAATGTCAATTCCACCTCCAACTTGGTGTTCAAGCTTACCCTAAACGTACATTTTCCTTGCTTCAAGTTAGTTGGATGTATTTCTAATATAACCATTGCTAAATGCTGTTCAAACAATTTCATTACTTTTTTTTAAATAAAACAAACCCAACAAGAAACAAAAAACGAGAAAAGCACTTGCAAAGACTAAGCGATAAGTAATTTTTTAAACGAAAAAATAACAGCGCCATAGTTTTCGATATCCAAAATCAAATAAATTATGCACTGATATGTTAATCAAACTCATTTAATTGGAAATCATATCCAGCGTAATATTGAATAGATTCAATACCTGAAAAAAACTACCAAAAATGGAGAAAAGGACATTTTATTGATTCAAATCTCTGCAGTCCAGGCTTGCCATGACCTAATTCTTCATATTTTCATCACGTGGCTTCGCAGCAGCAGCAAAGACAAAATCCATCTTCCAATGCGTACGCTCTTGCTGTTGCAAATGGAACCAAAACGTGCACGAAACACCGGTCAATTGCTCACCATCTCTGCTAGAGCTATAATCAAGCATATTAATCTCCCAGGTGAGAAACTAACAGCGAGCAAATCCAACCAGAGCCTTTGAATACCGCCCGGTTCAATCGGTAAATCGGTTCATCTCGGAGCTATAATTGGCTTATCATCAATCACTCAACCTTGAACCGGAAGAAATCTTCCAAGCGAACTTCCCCGAGAGATAAGGTGAAAACGTTAGCAGCTCCTCGACTTACTCGCACACGCACATCCTCCGTGGTAGGGTAAGTGAACTATATTTCACCACCCAAAACATGTTTTTGTGCTTGAGGTAAGTATGAAGAATGAGGTTTCACAAAGTAACGAAAAAAAACTTGATACATTTGAATGAACTACCCTTTGTTAACCGAATTCGATTATGTTATATTGATTTATTGTAACGATTAGTTATAGAAACACTGTTTTTTTTTTCGCTAACGTTTGTTTTAATTATTGCCCCAGGTTTTTAGTTTTCGCCACCCTTGAAAGCCAATTTTTGCCCCCCCCCCTAGCGTTATTCAATGAAAGTTGTGTAAACAGTTATCAAACATTTAAAAACAAGGATATAATAAAAGTATTGACACGGATTGAAAGCAATGATCTTTATTCATAACAAAAAATGGAATTAAAACAATGCAAAACGTTTAGGTGCTTGTTTTGCGAGTTGTCTTTCTTATATTTTGTTTTTCTCTTCTTGTTTAATTTTCTTTTTGGATTCCTTTTCAACCTTTCGTTGAAGCCAACCCGGCTTTCCTGTTTTCTTTTTTTTTCCAAAGCACGTCGTTTGTTTTCCTCCTTTTGCTTGAACTCTTGAACAAACTCATCCGAAGTCAACACGTGGTGGCGTTTCGATTTATATTGTAGCATAGGGCACGTTCTGGAGTTGTAGGCGTACACAAAAAATCTGTCAAGGTAGCTTTGGACGTTCCAGGAATTGTAGGATTGGTATTGGTCGCTACAAACTCTTCCGGTCAATCTTTGGTAGCCGGTATCGGTTCAGCAGTTTCGACATAATCGAAAAAACACAACTGGTTACTTTCTCTTACGTTCTCTTCCACTTCTTTTAACACGTCTGGAAAATTTTGCTCCAATATTGAAAAAATCCTGAATAACGCTGTATCCTCCTCGTTGCTTAGGCAAACGAAATCCGAACTGTACTTAAAAATCCTGGTACAACCGATGGCTACTGCACACTGTTTAAGAGTTTTTTTCGCTTGTTGAAGTTGCTTCAGAGGTTCTGAAGGTTCATGGTTTGGTTCAGTTGGAATTGGTTCAGTTATTGTATCTGTAATAGCGCCTGTGGTTGTCTTCCCCAAACATTTGGATGGATCAATCGCGTTCCGATTCCAAGGATAAAGTCCAGAGGCTCTGAAGCCGCTTTGGATAGCTTTGACGGTCAAAGAATTACGCAGACAATCTTGCAACACTATCGCAAAGTTTTGTGCAGTCACAGAAGCGTATGGGTTCCCCTCACGAAATCTTTGTACAGCTTTTGGCCAACCATTTTTTAGTGGCTTGTAGGCAGCCACATCCGCTGGTTGCATTATTCGTGTGACATTGGGATACAATGCAATCAAAATAATATTGAGTTCCCGACACATTTTTGATGTCTCCAAATTTATGTGGCTGCTATGGCCATCGATGATGAAAATTACAGGTTTTTTTCACTTGTTTGGCCACCAAATGAGGCTCCAATACGTTTCTTTTGTAGTCACGAAAAACGTCGGAAGTCATTCATCCACTATCTGACTTGGCAATACCCCACTTAGATGGAACAGAATCAGCTAAACTCTTCGGGATAGTTTTATACGGGTAAACGATGGTAGGAGGAACGGTTTCACCAGAAGTGAAAAAGGAAAACATTGTCGTAATATTCAGCTTACTAGATGTTCTTCTACGTTGCGACTACCACGCAAAGCGAACACAGCTTTATTCTTAGGATTCAATTGGAATGATATCTCATCTCCATTTATGATGCGCTGCGGATCTTGTAGAATCTCCATGAATCCTTGCGCAGAGAGATATTATTCAATCTTATCAAACCAGGAGTGTATATCAGTCAGTGACACATTAGCACTATCCTTCGTCACAAACTCCGGAGTCCGCAGCGATATTTTGACGTTTAAGGAAAAGCTGCATCCATGTTCGTCCTAACAAAAAAAAAGGTTCTTAACCCTTTCCCGCTCATGGTGACTCTAGAGCACCAAGAATTATAATCATCATAACTTGACATAAAATAGTTTGTTGTGCTTACGATTGCTCCATAAACTTTTATATGCTGCCTCAGAGCATCACTGGGCATTTTCTTCAAAATATTACAGTTGACAGTATTTTAGTTAGTCTACAAAGTGTTCAGGTTGAATTTTCTCGTGAAGCTATAAATTTTAATTGAGGAATCATACCTGGAACGTTCTCCGGAAGCTTTTTTGTTCTAGGGTTTGCGTCCAAGTACTTTCGCACATTATCTAGCACCATCGATTTAGTTACGGGGAAACCACGTTTCTGCATATCGAACAACCAGTTTTCCAGTTCGGATTCTTGGTCAATATTGTTGCCGGTCCTGAGCGGAACACAGTTAGGTTTTCTTTCGCAAGTCTAAATCGGATCGTTGATCCTGGAATTCCATAATACTTGGCCGCCTTTTTAATGTTCATCCTTTTGTGTCGAATTTTTTCAAACGCAGCCGATAATTCAGCTTCTGAATAGGTGTTCCTGTATTTTTGTGGTCTTCGAGACTAATGAACGTTAAATAAATGTTGGAACGAAAATATCTACTGATAAAAAATTCAACATATTACCATTAAGAAGCAACAGCGATACGGTTTCACTCAGTTCTTGATGCCAACTGTTTTTTGTTTACCATTCTTGACTGTTTTTCGTTTACCATTCTTCGTGACAAAGGGGCGAAAAATAAAACCAAAGAGAATTTGAAAACGAACAAAGAGATTTCGCCAGTGGCGAAAATTAAAAACATGGTTTTTTGTGCGCTATTTTTCGCCACCTTCAAATTTATCTAAAAGCGGTAGAAATATAGTTTATTCATCGACAAAGAATGTGAAGTTGTAACGTTTATATTGTGCTTGAGATTTTTTTTTGTTGACTGTGCATTCAGGTTGAAAATTTGAAGCTTTTTACGATAGTTTTTTTTTATTGACACATTTTCAGTATGGCAAAAAAATATTGTACTATCGCATAATTATTTTTCGCGTATATGTTTTATAAAGTACTTCTCATGGTATTATTTTATGATTTTTCCAAACGAGTCACAGCCAATTGCATGTGTCTGGTTGTTACATTAGGTTCGCAGTTGTAGTATAACTGAATGTTTTAAAATTGTATTGTTTCTGTTGAGGGGCGAAAATTAACACAGTGGCCAATTATAGTGCTTCTACCCTACACGTAGCTAAACAACTCGTCTCGCATTGATACTTCCTGTCTTCCAGTCTGGGCTGTTATCAACGTGCAATAGAAGTGATAAAAGCATTCTCACTCGACTGTCAGCATGAGGTATGTAGAGATGGCATCATATAAAACGAATATTTATTAGGTTGCTTAATCCTTACATTTCGTATGCATACCTACAATTCGAAAGCGCTATTTAATTGTACTCCCGGGAATTTAAATCATTCAGAAAATATTCCGAACTTCACCTTCCATTACTATTTTGTTGGTCGTCAATTTCTGACCCGACCTCTGTAACAAATAATGATCAAAACTTTTGTAAGCGCATTTACTCCAGTAACAAAACGCCATGCCAGTTCCAGAGCACCAACTTTTGAGCTCATTCTGTGTACATAGGCCCTCGTGCCTCTCCCCGAACACCGTTTCACACCCGAAACAATCGAATAATGCTGTGCTGGACGAAAGTTTTATGGGCTATCACTCGTGCTGCATCTCCAACTTTAGAACTCGCGTACCCACAAGCTGCTCTACAAAACCGCAGATAGTTGGAAAAGCAGATCGCGCTAACCATCAAAAGCGGGGATTGCCCAAAGAGGTTAGGTGGCCAGACGCTGCATAACCGAACAAAAAATTCTAGGGTATTTATTCGAGCTGCATTTCTGGTGAACCAGGGCAGCAAAGATTTTTCAAATTTCCTGTTTGCTTGATTTAATTAACCATTTAGTTGTTCAGTATATTATTGTTATTGTGTGTTTTTCACCTAATTCTGTTGAAGAAAGAAGAACCATTTCGTTTTCGATACTTTAAAAAATGCAGGTTTCAGACCAGTTGAACATTCACCGTCCTTATAATTTAATCTTGAAACATATCCGCTTATTCGAGACAATCAATTAGGCTCACAAATCCACGATAGTACCTTTGACAATCGACGCCATCCTTGCCCTAATCTATACTGTACAGTGTACAGAGTTAGCGCACCGGCGGCCGGAATGCTTCCAATCGTAGGTACGTTTACCCAGCCGAACTGCCACTGACAACAATAGAAATACTCGAAAGACCGCCAGCGTTCCCCAATACCTCCCTCGCACCAAACTCGAGTTAAAATTCTTTTCCCCAGCACACTGGAAAACAAATCCGGTTGAAAATTGAGGATTAGTAACAAAATGTCAGTTTATACTTTGCATAAAAGCAACAGGTTTCTTGTTCAAATTTTAAATTGATTTATACAGTTTAAATAGCAGCGCAGGTTAACGCTATTTAAGTCGGTTCTGGTAAAAAATAGTTTTCAGTGCAGTTTAGCCAGTTAGCAATAGGCAAGGGTTATTCTTCGGCAATGCATCCATCTTCTTCACCATCCCGAGCGCCTCCACAAAGCGCTCTGGAAGCGGAGCTATTCTTCTGCAACAATAGGTAAATAAAAGTTTAGTTTCAATGGAAGAAAAACGAGCACCAATGGATAGGAATGATAGCAGCGGGATCGAATATATATACGAGCGAAAGAAGGGCACCAGAGACAGCCCGAATTGTGAAGGCAGAACTAGCCGAGTCATATACCCGACGGGAAGGATAAATGTTTCTGAAGCGGAGGAGAAATAAAAACGAACCAAAGCGGCGATGTTACTGAATTGAATGCCAACGTAAATTCTTCTCCATTTTTGTGTGATTCTCCTTTGTAGACGTTCACTATCATTTTTTCCTTCGTCTACATTTTGTTCTATCTGGAGCTATTTCTCTGCAATTCTTTTATGCTGACAAGCTTTAAATACCAAAAAAGTTAAACGGAGCTGACGGTGATTGGTTAAGTTTGAGCAACCTACTAATTGGAAAAATGGTATGAAGCAATGCCAAACCGGTTTTTTTTGCTTGACTACATTATTATTTCTATATTATTACTGTTCATGATTTCAATGAATCGAAATGTAGTAATTTTGAACTTATATCTTGAATCTTTTGAAGACTAGTTGCTAGTCAATCTTATACAAACTTTTTCATTTTTCTAATTTTCACCATTTTTCATCCCCGAAGTTAGCAATCGCGCTTGTAACGCATAACAGTGTTCCTTCGACAAGCTAAACCGCTTTGAATGAAATGTTCGATAACCTTCGCTCTCTAGTGTTGGCTTACTGTAAGAAAGAACTAACGAAGTCACGATTTTCCTTACTCCAGCAAAGCGTAACATCCCATTACGCGACAGTGAGTTATGAACTCCATCCTTAATCCACTTGAAATTCTGGAGTTCCAGTCATAAGAAGTGTTTGAGCAAGTTAGGAGTCCCACTTAACTCCAGCGTTACTTTTGCTACACTCACCATTTTTTACATTCAAACACTTCACTTTCGTTTGCAGATGGGTGTTGAAAAGTTCTACTGAAGATGTTTTGTTGGTTTGAAAGAAGTATAGTAGGTACCGCGAATGAGATGAACAGGAATAAAACAAGTAAGGGGCCATCCACATACCACGTGGACAGCTTGAGGGGGGGGGGGGGGGGGGGTGGAATGTCCACGGTCCTTACAAAAAAAAAAAAATTCATATGGGCATTTGTGTACGGGGGGGGCTAATAATCGTTAAAAATCTGTCCACGTGGTATGTGGACGGTCCCTAACATAAATTAAGTACACTTACTTAACCGATAGGAGAGTTAATAGTTTTTTTATACTGGAAGCTCCAATTGTTTCGAGTTGACGGATGTCGGGTCAACTCAACTGAAGGGCTAGCAGCACCTTCTCATAGCTCAATGATACTCTGTGAGTGTGTATACTTTGCATTTTTTTTTTTTTCGAATATTCACCTACCTTTAATTTTTCATACGTACTTCAATTTTTAGGTACTGACAAGACCTTCGAGACTAAATCATTACTTCGGCGATTTATCGGCTAATAAGGTACCATATGTAATTTAAAAAAAAGACCTTTAAGATGACGGTTTTTAGAAAATAATTTTTTGCAGCGCAAGTTTGCAACTGGCTTCTAATGGATTGAACTTAAAAATTGATTTCGAGTGTTATTTTCGAGCTTATATTTTTGCACCGAAAGCCTTTTTTCGTATGCATCATTTCGCTTGATAATAATCAGGTAGGTTATTGAATTAATTACAACTGCGGCTTAAAATCTAGCAGTGATTACGCGCGTTAAGAAGAAATTTTTGTGGCAATTCATGACAATGGATAACACTTTTAAGTCCAGTTGGCAGTTAGCAGAGTGGTGAGAGTCGAGTGCGTCTTGAACTGTCTCACAGATCAGACGTGTTTTCGGTTGCTTGTGGACTGGTTTTTAACTGCCTATAGCTTCAAAGTTTGTGTTATGTCAGTGCATCTTTTAAAGCCTACCTGAAAGTTATCTCACATCAAGCTTCACCAAGACTACCTACTCTTGAATTTAATGTTTGTTTTTAACTTTTTTCGTAACACCTGAAATGACAGGACGAAGAAAGAAACCGCACATCACTACGAGGAGAAAGAGAGAGCATTCTCTCTCGGACAATTCGAGTGTCTACCGAAAATGTATTTGATACTTTGCCTGAGCAAGAAGCCGGCGATATGGAAGTCAATGTTAATAAAAACTAAAAGAAACTTCTCAAAATATAAATACTTTTAAAAAAGAGAAAGTTCCACCTATGGTGGTAACTATTTCCTCTGAAATTAATATTTTCAAAAAAGGAACTTTCAACGTTTGTTTCTGACGTCAAAGTTACCCATAAAATTGGCCGTAGAGACGAATGCCGCTTAATAACCGACTCAATGAAGGGTCGTGATCGTCTTGTTCAGTATTTAACTGTCAAGTTATACAACTTTTTTTTTACCTACGACACTAAGAACGCCAAGCCGCAAACTGTTTTTTTTTTTAAAGCGCATGCTATATATAATGTGCGTGTCAAATGGAAAATTTATAGAAAGTATGGCGGAGGTGAAAAACATCACCCAATGCCGTACTTGCTAACGATATGGCCATGGATCTAATTTCTGTAACATGGACAAAAAATGCCTTTATTGTGGAAACTCTCACGATAAGGACACATGTCCTGTGAAAGAGAGTAGAAAATTTCGGTGCGCCAATTGTAACGGCAACCATATGTAAAATTTTTACGTATGCCCTGTCTGTTTAGCCATTGTTAAAACAAGGCAAGGTAAACAAAATTCAATTTCTCAATCGAAACAAACTTCAAAAAATAATTCTCAAAGCCCCGCTGCACCGCCTAATTTTTCTACTCCTTTGAATACCCGTTTAACATATGCACAGGTAACAGGTAGTTCGAACATTATTCCAACTAATGTAGATTGCTCGAAAATGACCGTTGTTGTGGAAGCAGGTTTCCTAATGTCTGCTGCATGGGGCCTATTACGGCAGGTAAACTTTCTTTTCTGCAACAGGCAATGTTCGGTCTTATGAACGCCATGTTGCAGGCAAATTCCATGTTTGAAGCAATTCGAATTGGAACAAATTTTAAACTTAAAATTGTTTTTAATTTAAAATTTAGCAATGATTTTAAATAAAATAATCAAAATTTTAAATTGGAATGCTCGCTCATTGAAGGCCAATGAGAATGAGCTTTTTAATTTTTTAACAGTAAATAATGTGCACATTGCAATTATTACTAAAACATTTTTGAAACCTAACATCAAATTAAAATATGATCCCAATTACGTGGTTCATAGATATGATAGGGTTCAGGGTTCCAGCGGTGGAGTTGCAATTGTTATTCATCGCCGAATCAAACATCGTGCTCTTCCCCATCTTGAGACAAAAGTTATTGAAACTTTGGAAATTGAAGTTCAAACTGAACTTGGGATTTTATTTATTGCCGCAGCATATTTACCATTCCAATGCACACGCGAGCACAAAAATTTTTTTAAAGTTGATTTACAAAAATTGACCAGAAATCGTTCAAAATTTTTTATAATCGGCGATTTTAACGCTAAACATCGATCATGGAATAAATCTCAAAGTAATTCCAATGGCAAAATTTTATTCAATGATTGTTCCTCAGGATACTATTCTATTTTGTCTCCGAATAGTCCTACATGTCCTCTTCTGTAAGAAATCGATCAACAATCAATTTGGTACTTACAGACCAAAGTCATGTATGTAGTGAATTGATCACACATGCTGATTTTGATTTTGATCATTTTCCAACAACATTTTCTATATCACATGAATCAGTTTTAAGCCCTATGAGCTCTGTTTTTAATTATAACAAGCCTAATTGGGAAAGATATAAACCTCATATTGAGAATAGTTTCAATAACGAGCTTGATTTGCAAAACGAAGTGAATATTGATTCCGCTTTGGAAGATTAAAATGTGCAATTGTTGATGCCAGGAATTATTTTGTTCCAAAGGTTCAAGTGAAATTTGATTCACCAATAATTGACGAAAATCTTCAACTTCTAATTCGTTTGAAAAAAGTCCGCAGACGTCAATATCAACGTTCTCGTGACCCTGTTTTTAAAACTATTTATAAAGATTTACAGAAATAGATTAAACATAGATTTACTCTTCTGATAAATCAAAATGTTGAGACTAAAGTTGAAAAATTGAAACCATATTCAAAACCCTTTTGGCAGCTGTCGGAGATTCTTAAGAAACCTTCGAATCCTATTCCAGTTTTAAAAGATGGTGACCGTTTTCTTGTATCCAATGACAAAAGGCTCAAAGACTTGCTCAGCAGCTTGAGAGTGTTCATAGTTCAAATTTGAATTTTGTGAGTCCAATTGAAAATGAAGTCACACATTAATTTGATTTAATTTCTTTCCAGAATTTTTAACCTGCAGAAATAATTGAAACTAACTTTAATAGGATTTAATCAATTATTAAAAATTTTAAAAATATGAAAGCACCTGGTGACGATGGAAGCTCTAACACATTATTCAAACATCTCCCTGAGAGTACAATGGAATTTTTAGTAAAAATTTTCAATCGCTGCTTCAAACTTTTAATTTTCCAATTTTCCTAATCAAAATTTTGAAAAATTATCTTACTGATCGAACTTTGCAGGTTGTCTATCAAAATTGAAAATCTGATAGAGTTCCTGTCAGAGCAGGTGTGCCTCAGAGTTCAGTCTTGGGTCCAGTCCTGTGCAACATATTTACATCAGATCATTCTGATTTGCCTCCAGGATGCACAAAATCATTGTTCTGCGATGACACAAGCATTTCCGTAAAAGGAAAAAGTTTTCGTGTCATATGCGGTTGATTGCATAAAAGTTTAGATATTTTTTCTTCCTACTTGCAAAAGTGGAAAATCTCTCCCAATGATTCTAATTATCAAATGATAATTTTTCCCCATAAGACTAGGGCTTCTTTTCTCAAGCCAAATAATAATCAAGTTGTCCAGATGAATAGGGTTATTTTAAGTTGGTCTGACAAGGTTAAGTACTTGGGACTTATTTACGATAAAAAACTTATTTTGAAGCGCACATTGAGAGTATACAAGCCGAGTTCATCAAACATACGAGATGTTTGTATCCTCTCATTAACAGGAATTCTAAACTTTGTTTAAAGAACAAACTTTTGATTTACAAACACATTTTTTGACCAGCAATGCTTTATGCTGTACCGATCTGGTCAAGTTGCTGTTCAACAAGGAAGAAAACGCTCCAAAGGATTTAGAATAAATTTCTGAAAATGATTTTGGGACGTCCACCTTGGTTTGGTACACTCGAATTACATAGACTTACTGGTGTTGAAACATAAGAAGCTGTGTCAAATAAAATTATTAACAATTTTCGACAAAAATCGTTGCAATCCTCAATTATAATAATAGATAATAGATAATAGATAATAGATAACAGATAATAGATAATAGATAATAGATAATAGATAATAGATAATAGATAATAGATAATAGATAATAGATAATAGATAATAGATAATAGATAATAGATAATAGATAATAGATAATAGATAATAGATAATAGATAATAGATAATAGATAATAGATAATAGATAATAGATAATAGATAATAGATAATAGATAATAGATAATAGATAATAGATAATAGATAATTGATAATAGATAATAGATAATAGATAATAGATAATAGATAATAGATAATAGATAATAGATAATAGATAATAGATAATAGATAATAGATAATAGATAATAGATAATAGATAATAGATAATAGATAATAAAATAATACATGATACAAAATGGTTAAAAATTATTTCAACAGATCTAATTGTTTCTGGATAATTTCTCCTACAGTCAAATTTAGAACAGAGCACAATCGGAATATTTTCGGTCTATATATTCGCGCCCTCAGAATCCAAATATCCATTGAACAAAGCGACTCATTTTGCATGCAAGCTTTGCGTCCAAGATGCTATGAAAATTTTCGGAAGATTGGAAAACCTACCCCAACCGCTGCAACACATCTCCAATTCGCGATGAAACGATTTTGCGCAGAAGGAAAAATAGAAAGTAGAACAAAATGAGAATAGGTATCACCAGCAGACCTGATTGCAGAACATGGGAAATCTGTCTGAAACAAACATTTTCCTCGGTAAGAAACTCCACCTTAATGGCAAAAGCGTGGTTTCGGAAATTTCAAGAGCAGCTGAAAAATTGCGAAAAGTCGTTCGCTCAGTAGATTTCTCGACCGATTGCTATCAGATTTTACCCTACTCAACTCAACAGTGTAAGAAGCGATGCAAGTCCAATTTTTCTTTTCTAGAAGGAAACACTGATGAGCAGCGAGTGCCAGAGACACGTAAATGCGTGCTTTGAAGACGACTGCGTGATGAAAGGAAAATACCACCTTGTTGTTGGCAGTTGTGTCGCTATCTCAAAAGCACTCCTTGATAGTAGGATTTGATAACATGACACGTTATAAGAACAACGGGAGGCGATAAAGATTTCAAGTGAAGCATCTGTCTATGTGAAGGGTTTGTTTTTAAAAGATTACAAAATCGGTTCGTTGTATGAACTTACTGCTGCAACTGCATTTTACTATAAAGGTCAGGGACAAAAACAATCCTAATACATGATGTTTTTTTTCGTGAAGAGTAAATAAATTAAATTTCGGTTATAAGGATGTAATGCTGGAAGAAACAACCTGTTTCAGTCGTTATAACTCTGAGATGGAAAAATCGTACCGACGACTTATAATATCAAACTTTTTCTTCAACTCACGTGCTCACCACCTATTCTGTTGTACATTCTTGGTGCAACCTTTTCATTCCGCCTTTGAATATCAGGATAAAGCTCCATCAAAACGGATTCTAATCCAAATCTCTTTCCATCTTTCTTTTGTTAGCAGACTACATATTTATGGTATGCGCGCCTTTCAGCACAAACAACCCAAAAGCCATTCTGCCGGCACAAATCCATAGCAGAATAAGAGTTTCCATATTTAGGGTACATGCGGCAGGTTCTGGCTCTGCGGGTTGCCGAGTCATCAATTATAAATAACATGAATACTTTCGTCAGAACGATAAAAACAATGATTTTAGAAATAAATCAAAACCATTTGCAATTATTTATTTCTTTAATTCGACCATAAATAGGCGTGTTTCTCACTTCCGTATGCGAATGGATCGTTTCGCATCATGTCACTGAAGCCAACCAAGACCAAAATGGTGACTGGCAGGACTTTTCCCTTCGCTTCAACGCTGAGTTTGGCACAATTTATTCCGATCATTTCGTTTTCGCCGAATACCTTCTATAAAAAATTGCACTCATGGGATGTAACGGTAACCGAGTCCAGCCACAATTGCGTCATCGAACACAGATCAAAAGGCTGGGGATTAAATATTCGTAACGGTAATGGTTTGAATTCATTTTGGTTGAGAGCTCTGAACTGTGTAGTAGCATTTGTACGGATTCTCGAACGGAGATCTGTGAGTTAAGTTGCTTTTAAATTTTGAAAAATAGGTACACATCGAACAGTATTTAAATCATGTGCTGTGCTTTGAGCGATGCGAACGAACAACATCGACACACATTTGTTTTGGTATGCCTGTAATACAGCGACAGGACTAGTTGCCTTTTGTAGCTGACCCCGATTGGTTTACACAGATTAAAAGATGCTCGAACTTATCGATGGAGTTGAGTGACCGTTTTCGAATTGGTAGTCCATATCTGGTATGGAGATAAGATGCTATTTCTAGCCTTATCCATATACTTAGTTCGCCTTCAATGGTAGATGTGGAAGTACCCAGAAACGATTCAGATCCAATAAATTGCTGAGCAGATCCCTGTCTTGTTAGGCTGTCGGCATGTTCAGTTCCTTCAATGCCACAGGACCGGGTACCCAAAGTATTTAATATAACTTTGTTGATGTTGAAAAGCTAGTTACTAAAGTTGCCGGATGCCAGGGTGATGCGTTAGGTCACCTCCAAGCATCGTTTTATTTCTTTCCAGCCTTAGTGCACCAAGCTCTGTTTACTTCTTCGCATGAAGATGAAAAGGTCACCTTCTTGATAGCGTAGTCTAGTTGAGCAGTCCAGTACAGTTGTTTATCCGGAATGACTCCATGGTATTTGGTTCCAGTACTGAAACTTAATATTACTCTAGTCAGTAGCGGACGAGAGATTGAATGCGTCCTTTGGCTGGTACAGGGGATGATAAGTTGGATCGATGTTTAACCCTTATTATAAGCACAACTCAAGAGCCGTTTGCATACAACATACGACTAGATAGAAGTTACATCACAATCTTCTCAAACAGTAAGGACTAGGTCGTCGTTCGTTTTATTTTTATGACTTCTCACTAGGCAACGCAGAGTGGCTACAAATTACCCTGTTGATATGTATATTGATGCTTATACATAGATAAACTATCCGGAAACTCACTGCGCATGAAGTTACCCTTATTTTCTCCATCAAGTTAGTAAGGTTTATAGGTCTGAAAGCATTGGGTTTTTTCTGTCAAGCTTTTTTATTCGCCAGCAACTCGAGATATATCTCAGGATTAAAGTTCGGAGAAAGCTGAAGAACTCGGCGATGACCCCGTCCGATTTTCGCAGGAAGATTGGTAGAATACCATCTGGTCCTGATGGTTACATAGACTCAAAAGAACTTATTGCCCAGGTGGTAGATGTATCCACGAACAGTTGATGAGCGAGCACTGGGGAGTCACGTGACGTCGTGCGTCTGGATCAGAGGTTGTGTAGCTCTTTAACGTTCGATCCAGAGGCTAATATCGAGCCAGAAATGTTCATCAGAACATCCAGAATTCCTTTAACTACCATTTCATTTTTTCTATTTCTCAAGACAATTCGTATGATCTTTAGTATCAATTTCTGCAGTAGCAAGGTATATGTCCTAATATAATCGAACCCTAAGTCTTGACTCTGTGTTGCTTCGTATTTAGTGAAAAATTCTCTATAGGCATCCCAGTTAGACATGATTTTAGCCCTACTTAGCAAGTGTGTAACTTCTCTACAAAGGAACGGAACATCGTTCCACCAAGGCACATCACCGTTACTAACGAAGATTGTTAAGGCTAGTATAAGATTCAACTAAATTCCGTCAAAATGGAGGGTAGTACGGGTTATCTTCATACCAAAAACGGGCGATAGAGATAGAAATAACCCCAAATCTTTCAGACTCATAAGCTTATCTTCGATCCTGCTGAAGACAATGGAAAAAGTACTAAAAGAAACACCTATCTAAATACCACTTACACGCTTGGATACCCTTTAACTAAATCTCAATTTGCATATCAAACAGGTACCTTTACAGTTACAGCGCTTCACACGCTGGTAACAAAAACTGAAAGATCTCTTCCAATAAAAGAAATAACATAATGCGCTTTCCTGGATATTGAAGGTGCTTTCATATGGTGGATTCATACCATGCTTGCAAAAAGAATAATCTCTTCGGAGCTGGGAAGATTATCTATAACTGTAAGAGGTGCGAAAGGATGCCCCCTTACACCACTCCTGCGGTCTTTAGCTGTGGATGACCTTCTCAGAAACCTAGAAGATAAGAGGTTTGAAGTTGTAGGCTTCGCAGACGACATTATAATTATGGTAAGAGGAAAGTTTGACAATGTAGTCTCGGAAAGAATGCAACTCAGTTTAAACATAACCCATCTCTGGTGTAAAAAAGAGGGTCTGGACATAACCCGACAAAAGTTACAGTTGTACCTTTCACTAGAAGGAGGAATCTTAACCTAATGCCTCTTAAGCTTGAGGGAAGTTCCATCCAGTTTAGCGAAAGGGTTAAATTTCTAGGATTAACTCTAGATGCGCAACTTAACTGGAACGCCCATCCAGATGGTGCAATAAGCAAAGCGGTCAGTGCGTTCTGGTTATGTTCCAAAACAGTTGGCAGAATATGAGGTCTTAAACCAAAAATCGTTAGATGGATCTACACATCCATCATACTCCCGAAAATAACATTCGCTTCCTTAGTGTGGTGGCCTAAAACAAAAGAGGATAGTGCAAGAACAAGGTTAGCGAAGCTTCAGACTGTCGTGTTTTGCCATAACTGGAGCATTGTGCAGCACTCCATCGAAAGCGTTGGTTGCAATCTTTCAACTACTGCCTTTGCATGGATTTGTGCAATTAGAAGCGGAAAGAAGTGCCCTGCGGTGCGAAAGTCTCAAAGAGGTCTTACCTGCTGATCTTGTTGGTCATCTGAGTATTTTGCAACACTTCAAAAGAGGGCCAGTGCGGAGACTGGATGAAACCTTTGAATAACTACGACATTCCCTACAAGATGCGTGAAACATCGCGCTCTGACTGGGAGTAATAAGGTTCGTCGGGGGTCAACGGTATTCTTCAAGGCTCAAAAATCGGTTTGGAAACTGACGCGGGAATCTTCGGTCCTGGTGTACAAATATAAGTGGCAATGGGCAACTGGCCTACAGTATTCCCAGCAGAGATTTTCACTATAATCGAATGTGCCAACGTTTGCCGGAAGAGAAATTATAAAGTGCGAATATTTGCAATTTCTCTGATAGTCAGGCGGCACTAAAGGCTCTATGTGCTCACAAATGTACGTCAAAAATTGTCTGGGAGTGCGTTCTCTCACTGCGAAGGCTGTGTCGTATGAACCTTGTCAATTAGTGCTGGGTTCCAGGGCACGGCAATGAAAAAGCAGACGAACTTGCCAAACAAGGCTCCAACTAGCAATTCCTAGCAGGTCCGGAACCCTTTTACGGTATCTCAAATTGCACTATAAAATGTAACCCAATTACTGGGAAGAAAAACGGTTGATAACCAACTGGAGGGCTGTCAGAGGATGTCACCAGTCGAAAAGGGTAATAACGCCAAACGGAAAAAATACTGAAAAGCTCCTAGAGCTCAACAAGTGGGCTCTTTGTACCTACACAGGACTAATAACTGGGCACTGCCCGACCAAGTATCATTTAAAGAACTTTGGTCAAGCTCAGGATGACACTTGTCGCTTCTGTAATATAAAAAGCGAAACCTCAGAACATCTGCTATGCAGCTGTGGTGCATTATACATGAGCAGAATCAAATTTCTTAGCGAGGGCTGCTTGCAACCGAGTGAGATTTGGTCTGCTAATCCTGAAAAGGTAATTACCTTACCAGTCAGTTCCAGGCCAAAGTGTGCCTTGCTGTTCGAAGAAGTCGTCTCCATTCATTTCAGTCCATGGCTGCAGCTCGCCAGCCGTGTCGTCTGCGGAGGCCCCATAGGTCGTCTTGCGGAGGCCCCGTAGGTCCACTTGGTCAAGCCACCCTGCTCGCTGCACGCCCCATCGCTTTTTTCCAATCGGGTCGTTATCAAGAACCATTTTCACCGGGTTGTCGTCCGACATCCTAACGACATGCCCAGCTCAGTGATTCATCCGCCTCCGCCATGATCCGTCTTCCACCTGCACTCCACCACAGATGGCACCTTTCGTTCGAAAGCCCCAAGGGCGCGTTGGTCCTCCACGAGCATGGTCCAGATTTCGTGGCCGCAGAGGACTACCGGTCTGAACAGTGTTTTGTAGATGGTTAACTTCGTGTGGTCTTCCCAGCTGGTCTCGAGGTACGATAACAAGCCAGTCTTCGTAGGTTCGAGTCTCGGCTTGGGAGAGACTATTAGTGTCAATAGGATCGTAGCGATAACCACGTAATTGTCTGTACACTTAACAGCTGCCTGCGAAGAATGTGTATAATAAAACAGAAGGTCAAGTTCCGGATCGGAATGTAGCACCAAGGCTTGGTTCGGCTAACTTTGTACGGCGGCGGATTCAATCCGAGTGGAGCGTCCTCCGGAGTCCAAAGTACGCACGGTTTCTCTGCTGGTGTCGTTGTCACCAGTGACCCCAGGTACCCGAACTCGTCTACCACCTCGATTTCATCCCCGCTAATATGAATAGCCTGGAAAGGTACAGGGGATAATCAAAATAAGTAGGATAGGCAAAATTTTGATGAAATTTGAAATGCTGTAGCTTTGCCAAATGTTATCCAATTTTAATAATTCGAACACAATCGAACTGGAAAACTTTTGAAGTTTCATTTTCTGATTACAAATGTGGCCTAGGTATGCATGTCAATTCTGCTAATTTTTGGATGGATCTGGTAATGGGTTACCCAATAAAAAGGCTTATTTGCATCATTGGCATAGATGACAAAACACTTTCCGAAAGCGATTGGTTCATCAATATTCGGAATCGGCCAAGAACTTAAGCCCCCAGAGGAACCTTTAGTAGGGGACAATAACATTTTTACAGCAAAATATAGTGTGTGGCACATCTTCCGGATTTTTCTTCGAGAATCTTTTAAAAGACATATTTTTAGATATAGGCTCCATTGGCTACTTCCGGAACAACCTGGAAGCCCCAAAGGAACCCGTAGTGGGAAAATTTACATTTCTGCAACAATATATAGTATGCGACACCTCTTTATTCAGAATATATTTGATGCAAAAATGTAAATGTTCCCACTCCGGGTTCCTCTGAGGCATTCAGATTGTTACGATAGTGGCCAATGCAGTCTGTATTCAGAAATATGTCTTTTGGATGATTCCTGATGAAAAATCCTGAAGAAAGAGGTGTCGCATGCTAAATTTTGTAGCAGAAATGTAAATTCTCCCACTACGGGTTCCTTCGGGGCATTTAGGTTGCTCCGGAAGTGGCCAATAAAAACCTATTTTCAAAACTATGTCTTTTGAAAGATTCCCGATGAAAAATCCAGAAGATAGAGATGTCACACGCTACATTTTGATGCAAAAATGTGAATGTCCCCTACTACAGGTTCCTCTGGGGCTTCCGGATGAATAATAGCCATTTCTCGATAAGTTCTTGGCCGATTTGGGATCTTGATGAACCGGGATCTTGATGAATTCGCTTCAGAAATAGTTTTTTTCATCTACGCCAATGGTACAAATAAGCATTTCTATCAGGTAACCCATTACCAAATCCATCCAAAAATTAGCAGGTTTGACTACCTACCGGAAGTCAGGAATATTTGCTACATCCGATGACCTAGGCCACTTTTGTAATCAGAAAATGAAACAATGAAAGTTTACCAGTTTAATGGTGTTCGAATTATTAAAACCGAATAACATTTGGCAAAGCTACAGCATGTCAAATTTCATCAAAATTTTACCTATCTTATTTTCACTATCCCCTGTTGTAGTTGGCTTTATAAGGCACATTCTACCTGACTGGGAGCGTGTCGAGGCCATTCACTCGATCAATAGTGGGTGACTGGTTGTCCTAAGTGGTACGTATAGTAATGGGGATATATTAAAATAGTTCTAATTAATGGACGCAGTAGTCTAGTTCCACTACTAAAGAAGGCACTCATGGCTTGTTTTCGCGGATTCTGAATTGTCTTTAATATTTTTTTTTTGACGCAGGTCTTACGTAAGTAGGGTGTTATGCTGTGGAGAGTGTTACGAAAGTGTGCCCTTTTTAAATTATGTTACTAGCCATGAATGGATTTTTAACGCCAATGCCATAATTAAAAGGTGAGCATTACCCCAAAGCTGTGGTATAATGATTGACAGATCTTTTCGAAAGTGAATCAATGAAAAATTGAGTAGAAAATCAATAATTTTTCATTGAGTTTCGCAGCATTCAACCAATCATAAGCTTGCTTCCATATATACAGCATATCTTTTCAATTACGAACCAGTGAAAGAATGAATTAAAAATCAGTTGATAAAATAGCGGCTTACTAATAGCGACCTCGCAATCTTTTCGCAATGTTCATCTTAGACCGCTGTTGTAAGAGGCTCAATTTTTTATTCGCAAGTGTCGTATGATAGCAGAGTGCAGAAGATGCAGCGCTCTCTCAGACACGCAACAGTTTATTACGCTGTTGCGTGTTGCATATTGCGGGTGTGCGGCTAGGAGACAAAATATTTGTGTTCGTACTAACAGGCGGACCTAGAATGGAGCGTCTGTTTTCCAAGCAGGTGCGGCTTAAAACAGCGTCTGATCTCCATGTTAGGAGCGACTGATCAACCTTTCGCTTGGGGAAGGACCAACAAGTCGTTCCGGAAAACAATACGTTACAAACAACGTAATAAGACCTAGCCAACGAAAAAAGAACTACGACTGGAAACTTGGGACATGAAACTAAAAATCGCTCTGTTTTCCAGTATGCGACAGGATATTCTAAGATGACCTACATCCACGCAACTTTGGATTTTGATGATAGCCGCTACCCTCCTTGATCGTAATACTAGCAACGCCACTCGCTATGTTCCCGTAGATGCTGTCGACATAGATGTGTTTAATATAAGTGCGGAGATGGTAATGACTGCTCTCGCGAAGTTGAAGATTTCATCTAACGTGTGAGGAAACAAATCCGAACAACTTTTGAATTGGTCTACGATTTTGAAGTGCTGCACAAATCGAAAAATCCTTTTCCACAAAATGAAGAACCACTTTTATATAACTGGTAACATGACTAGTCGATTCTGTCAAGTGACGATTAGTTGGGAAAAAGGCGGTGAACAAAAACGGTGAACAAGTATCTCCGTGAAATAGGTTTAAAACTTTAAATATAAGTACCATAAAAATTACAAAGTAGTGTTTTGGCCAGACCTTGCATTGTCAATTTATGCTAATGCAACTTTAGCGAATTTGCGGCAAGGCAATATCGGGTTTATTCCAAAAGGAAACAATCCTCAAAATGTGCCATAGCTGCAGTCAATTGAAACTTTCTGAGCAATCTTGAAGCGAATGGTCAACCATAAAGGTTACAGAGCAAAAAACGTCGATTGTTTGATAGAAAATCGAGAAGAAGCTCAAAACACTTGAAACATCCGGAATTCAGGAATCTATAAAGCAAGTACCCCAGAGGATCAGGAAATCAGCGCGATGTGGAGCTGGGTTTTTCCCATGAGGTTTGTAAATGAGTTACATTACTTGAGTGCGCAAGATTTTGATTTGGAATTGAAAGTTTGTTTGGATTTTTTTCCTCGCACGTTATTGCTGGGCCAGACGGTATTCCATCATGTTTGCTAAAAAAAATGCGCCGGTGTTCTAATAGAACCCTTGCGAACAATTTTCAATCTCTCACTGCAAAGTCGGACATTCTCTACAATCTGGAAAAGCTCGTGTATGACGCCAGTATACTAAAAAGGAGATAAAACGGATGTCAATAACTATCGTGGAATAACTTTACTGTCTGCGGGATCGAAATACTTTGAGATCATTCCTAATAAAACGATTCTCGAAGCATGTAAATTTATAGCGCGCCATCTCAACATGGATTCTTTCCCAAGCGATCTGTTAAGTCCAACCTGTGTGAGTTCACTTCCTTCTGTATCTGTAATATGGACAGTGGTGTCCAAATTGACGCGATATATACGGACATCAAAGCTGCTTTCGACACGGTGGATCATGAAATATTGGATGCCAAGCTTCGACGCCTCGGTTTCTCGGGTAGACTCTGTGATTGGTTGAAGTCTTACCTGGCTAACCGAAAGTTATACGTTAAGATCGGGTCAACTAAATTGACAACATTCAGTCCGCAGTGTGATGTTCCTCAAGGAAGCAATTTAGGACCAATTTTATTCGCTCTGTTTTTCAACGATGTCTCCTTGACTTTGCGAATCGGGTGTGTGCTGATCTATGCGGTTGATTTGAAAATTTACCTCGCGATCCGCAAGCTAGACGGCTGTAACCTTCTACAAGATATGCTCGATAGCTTCACTAAATGGTACCTACTGAACCACCTTGTAATTAGTATAGCTAAATGCTGTGTTATCTCATATCGACGTTTGAAGAATCCCATTCTGTTCAGCTATTCAATCGACGGAATTGTTCTGAATCGTATCGACCATATTAGAGATCTAGGTGTTCTCTTAGATCACCAGCTGACCTTCAAAATGCACTATTCATCTTTCATAGAGAAGGCCAACCGCCAACTGGGCTTTATTTCGAAAGTCGCAGCCGATTTCACCGATCCATTGTGCCTACGCGCTTAGTACTGTTCGCTAGTCAGATCTATTCTCGAATTCGCTTCGAGTGTATGGTCGCCTTATGAGGAGTTGTGGATTTCTAGAATTGAATCAGTTCAGCATAAGTTTGGCCGATATGCGTAACGTAATCTTCCCTGGACGCTCTCGCATGACTTGCCTTCCTATAGTGAACGTTGTGCGTTAATAGGAATCGAAACATTAACCGATCGTCGGAATGCCAACCAAGCAGTGTTTGGAGCAAAAATTTTGCAATCCGAGATGGACAGTCCTGCATTGCTTGGTCAACCCCAAATCTACGCACCTCAACGCATTCTAAGGTCTAGACAGTGGTTACGACAACCTTCTAGGAACACTTTATATGGCGACAACGACCCGATAATCAGTGTAAGCAGACGATTCCATGACGTGTACCACTTGTTCGATTTTAATGTTTCAACAAAAACCTTCCGTCAGCGTATTCGCAGCCAAATTTCTATGAAGATGATGATGGTCCCACCTCATACCCCTACATCGGTTTGAGCTGGACGATTTATCTATATGAGATATTTTTAAAAACATGCAATTGGCAAACAAATAACGGTCTGCACGGTGCTCCCACAGACCGTCATTATAAAAAAATGCACCAAAGAATCTGAGTACACCATTCGATTCGTTTTGACGTCCAGAATCTCTGGTCAAAATTTCAAAATCATTGTACGGTGCATTTTTGAGTAATGCTCTTTCGAAGGTCGTAAAGTATAAAGAAGTGATATAAAAACGACGAAATACTCAATGTAAAGCACGTTTTTCAGCCACAATTTTATGAAACAACTTCCAAATTAGTTTCTACACATTCCAAGTATTATATTTCAAGACATTTACAATTGGTGGAAAGATTTATTGGGAAATCCTACAGTGCACAGTGGTCTAAATTCGAAAAATCGTGATCGTTCTAGATTTGATTATGAAAAATTGATTTTATGAACTCAATGTCTTCAGCAAAATTGTTTCATAGATCAAGGCCTTACTTTCGGCGTTTTTGGTTTTTCGATCAATCCATCAAACAGTTAGATAAAAAAATATTTTTTCTGAATTTTCAATACACCGGATTGCTTCCTTTAGTAAAGTTGTGGAAAATTTTAAAAGAACAGATAATTGAAATTGATAAATTCCCCATGGAAGGTGAATTTGTGTCCTTGCGTACGGCCTTCCGGCAGTTAACCGGAACATTCGCCATGGCGGACGAAGACATGCGTGTAGACATCCTCGATGGGACCCAACTTTAGGATATTGGGCGAGTTCGCCAACTTGGCTACCACACCGATATTCAGCAGCTCCATCTCCTCCAACGATCGCTTCGAGAAGTGGGCCGACCCCAGATCCAGCCAAAAGACCGTGTCTTCGACCTTTTGGTATTTCTTGATAAACGACGTAATTCCGGCAGGCACTTCGTATCGTACTATAAATTTCCCCGTTCACGGCCAGTCCGGAAGCAAAAGAAAAGCAACTTTTACATCCCTTTCTTGCTGATAATCAGCCACAGTAGCACCTTTTGGGGAACTTGGTGTGTAAAATAAACTTCGCCTCGGTACTCACTTGCTTCGTGGGGGAGATAAAATATGAAGTGCCCTGCCAGTCGTTGCCATCCAGGTTGGGACAGGTCTCGTCGTCCATCACCACAGCCACGTCGTGATTTGCCGGGAAAATCGACTTGACCATCTTATTCAGGCGCTGCCACTGCGTCATTGCCTGCAGCTCCGAGACTAGTGGACGGAACTGCTGCTTCCTGACATGTATGTCCATGTTCGCTAGGTACTTTTTCACGGTTTAGCCGATCGCACCGATATCCTGGTCGAGCGCACGCAGCGATGTGGCCACTTTTCACTCGGTCTTCCTCTCCAGCATCCTTTGGACCTTCTTGTCGCTCAGGGTCGTCGGCCGTCCGGAACTGGACTTCCTTTCAATGCTCTGATTGTTGTCCAATAGTACAAAAATATTGTAGATGCCGGAACGGGCGTATCCGGTATCCAGGAGCTACCGCACGATGTCCTTTTTCGACCCGACGGTTTACCGTTCTTTGAATGCCCACACTTCTGAACGGAGTAGCTTCACTGTTTTCGCCATCATGGTTAGCTCTTTCCGACCGGGCCCATATAATTGCGTAAGTAGAAGGTGACTTGAACGAAACCTTCTCTCTTGCTTTTTGAACGTCCAATTCATTGTTTTATTGTTCACAACGCAACATTGCAGCTGCTACGAAAAATAAAAAACCGAAGCAAGAAAGTGTTTTTATATCCCTTTCCGACTGGGCCTATATAATTGCGTAGGTAGAAGGTGACTTAAACAAAACCTTCTCTCTCGCTTTTTGAACGTCCTATTCGTTGTTTTATTTTTCACACCGCTAGTGTCAACATCGCAGCTGCTACGAAAAATAAAAACAAGGAGCAATCGAGTGTTTTATATAGGACTTGCTTCGATTAAGGTTTTGTTATCAGTCATTTTTTACCTACACAATTGTGTGGGCTCGGTCGGAAAGGGATATGGGAATTGCTTCGATTTAGATTCTGTTATCCGTCATTTTGCACCTACACAATAGTGTGGGCTCGGTCGGAAAGGGTTAAAGTTCGACTGATAGAACCAGTGTGTCGAACAGTTGACATTTCTGCATGACACCGTATCGAAAAGTACTGTTGCCTCACTCGCAGACTTCGACAGCAGCGTTCAACTGTACGCTTCTTTATTTGAGAGAATCGTGTGACGAAAAGCCAACACGGGTGGTTAACGATTCTCTTTTGTGTCGATCTTCGGCCCGGGCGACATCTCGACTGTCGCACTCTCCGAATGACAATAATTAGCAATAACGCGACAGTTTAGAACAGCAATATAATGGAAATTATATAATTTCTGTATTCTGCCGAAGAATATCATCGACCGTGTAAACCAGAAGATTTGAATCTTAATAACTTCGTCGTTAGTTTGGATCTAAACTGGTTGTAACTTGAAACACGAATGCTTGTGAAAGCTACATATATCTTAGAGCAAAGTAATATTCAAGTTAGCAGCCGTTCGTGCTGGATCGCGTACATGAAAAAGTTACAAGTACGACACAACATATACGATAGAATACCACCCGTGACCCGATATTGTATTTATTTTATTATTTCTGTTTTTTGTTAATACAAAGAAGTCAGAAAATCTATGTGTTTTAATATTTATCTATAAATCATTCATTTGATCAAACTAATTAAGTATTCAAGCATAATTCAACTAGAGTTTTAAGTGGCGTGAATCTTTGGGTATGAATATTGAAAGCTTTAGAAAAAATACAGAAAAATTTCATATAGTTAAATGTCACATCCTCTCATGTTACAAATTAGGGGAACAGTCTTTTCGATAAGCTCGTTGTTAAGCTTGACCAGTAGTATGCTCTCTATCGTTAAAATTTTCAAGCTTAGTCCCAAGCTGTGATCTAAGTTTGTATATTGATGATGATAGATGATGCCATGCAGCATCATTGAAGGGGAATGGGTCAGCTTGTGAACTTTTTCTTTCAAAAAGAGTTCGCTGTAGGTAAAACTTTATTTAAATTAAGCATTTGACATTCAAATAAAGAGCAGTACAATAAACGCATGAATCTTACAAATTCAATAAACATTCGCGGACCCGAATAAAAAATCAATGCTAAGCAAATTGTATCCACCTCAATTCGTAATAAATGCCATATTTAGCACAGAGAGCTACAGGCAATGACACTGAGCCAGAGATTGTCTTCACAATGACTACAATATGAATACAAGTGAGAGAGAGAATTGTTGTTCATGCTGAATTCGTGACAAAAAGCAAGAGATAACAGCAGAACGTATGATACCTCGAGAGCGGCTACTGTCGCGTAGCGTTTCATTCCACAATGGCAATCACAAAATCTTGCTGCTGTCGTGTGAATGCTGTCGCGTACCAGGACAATTCTCTACCCTGGATAGAACTGTCATTTTTTCTGCTGACTCATGAGGTAATATGATTAATGCTGCATGCGTTGTTTCGTAAGTGCGTGTAAAGGTAAACCCATGAAAAAACGACAAATTTGGTCCATTTTTTTCTAACTCAAACGTTAAAGAAAAACCTAAATTAATCCACCTAGTGGTGAGACCCAGCCTTTCTCCTTCGAATTTATAATTTGTTAAAATAGATTAACTCCAACACTTAAAAAATACACCTTGATTATTTCTGCTGGATTTGTTATTCATTCTAAACAACAAATTTTTGGTTGCCAACAGCACAACTATACCGAACATTTAAAATTTAACATATCATCGGCTCCGTGCAACACTGGGACAACTCAAAATTTTGCATTTTTGAGTTTTTGATGGTAAACGATGCCTAATACTGTTAAGTTTCATCACACGAAATCCCATTTCGGAAATCACAAAAATTCCAGAGTTATGATTAGAAGTGCCTTTGCTGCACAAATCGAAATTTCTCCATAAAGTTAGTAAAAATAAGGTTCTAACTTGGACAACGTGAGCATGTAATATGTGTATAATAGACCCAAAGGTGTTAAATAAGGATTGGTACTCTTAAACTTCAAAGTTTTCTTGAAAATCGAAAAATAAATTTTTGACACAAATTTTCAAACGCGTTTTTCTCGAAACTATGTTTTTTGAGTTGTGCCAGTGTTGCACGAAACCGACGATATGAATATAAATTTACACATATACATGCAAATAACATTAAATTCTTTCAACTATATGATGCGATTTTGTTTTTGATTGTGGTATAATCGATTTGTACTCATATACTGCCTGTAAATATTCAGATTCTTTAAGTCAACGTTAGTCAGTAGATTTCAAATAATTTATAATTTAATGTTGTTCCTTATACATTAATTTGAACGATCTTATCAGTGAAATTGAAATTCTTTAACGCAGTTGATATTACTAATCGTTTCTGAGAGGCATCCAATGAATGGCCAAATACCAATCAATATGGGTTCTTGAAACCTGGATTATACCCAGTGGCCAGAATCCGACCTAAAACCCAATTTTAAATCCAGATAAAATCCATCGTAAAATTGCCGAACTGCCTAATCTGGGTATTTCTATGGCGAAGAGGGCGACAGTTTCCGATCGACAGCCAAATATCATCCAATACCATTTGGGGAAGCGGTATAATACCCTGAGGCCAGAAATCATCTTCAGACGCCATTTTAAATTTCTAGAAAGTAGCTTCCGGTTTCTACCAGTCTAAGGGACAAACATTACCCAATGTGAGTTTTTCAGTACCCGGGATGATGCTCAGAGACCAGGAATCAACTTCATACTTCATTTTGAAATCCGAATTTGCGACACCTGTTTTCTTTAAATAAGTCGTGTAATCTTTGAAAGAAGAGATTTTCAATATTTTTACAATTCAACACATAATGGGTAAAATAAAAGTCCGATTACACAGGTCGACACAAGTGTTGCCCCGAAGGTCAAACTAAGAAAAAATGAAAAATTATAGCTTTTCCTGTGAATTTTTTTCTTTCTAGGGCAACTATTATGAGCTTTAGAGCAGCATTTTTTCGATTCTGTCTGTTATAATCAACTTAATTGGGTACCAATAAAGCAACTAAACCTTCAATTTAAAACTAAGATTGTTGAAATCAGTGATGCCATCTTTGACAAAACGAGTGAATTTGATAAAGTTTTCTGAACACGTTTCTTTTCATAACCTTCGAACTACATGTTCAATCATCATAAAATTCGTTATTTAGGGGATTTAAAGACAGTCCGTTCATTTGATACCTATTTTGTTCAAATCGGTTGTGTAGTTTCTGAGATAATGGAGTTTCATAACTTTAACATTTTGATACATAACAGACAAAGCTACAGTCCGATTATAATAAAATTCAATAGGGTTTTATCAGGCAACTAGACCTTTCTATTGCAACTTATTTTGTGAAAATCGGTCCATCCATCTCTGAGAAAAGTGGGTGAGTTAATTAAAAATGTAAATATCAACACAAACAATGCGTCGGCAAAAACCATAAATCGCATTTCGACGCTGTTCGGCGAACTTGGCCATGACTCCATATCAGACATATCGGACATTAGCAAAGAAAATCGGCAGCATACAAAGAATTTACAACAGCTTCTGGAAAATGCATTTACTAATATAGAATCAAAAATTGACAATATGGAACACCAATTAGAAGCCATACAAAATAAGAAAACAAACTGCAGTACAACGGCGCAGGAACTAATAACTGAATTAAAAGCGCTCAAAGAATCTAATTCACTCCAACCAAAAACAGACAATCATCCCAGTCTGGCTGAAGAACTTCGCCTTTCATTGCCACTTCCAGAATCGGACTCAGAAGAACACCGTAGGCCAAATTTCACATCAGGCTGGCGCCTAGTTGGCAATAAAAAAGTATGGAAACGCGACTGGACTGAATATGACGCCAGACAGCGTAAAAGACGCATGCAGGAAAAACAAGCAGAAAAGGCCGCTCGTAAACGTATGCAGCAATGCAAACGTCAGCAGGAAAATTTAAACCCTATCAGCATAAGCAACAACATCAATAAACACGACATAAACCATCTCGCCTGCAACTCAAAGAAAACTCAAATTTTTGAAATGCCAAAACAACCACTACCCTCGGACAAAGACCTCCTGGCAGCAGCACGCGTTCAATTTGCTGGGCCGCCAAATGCAGACATAACATCAAAATTTATAAATTTCCAAAAAGGCGAAACCATCAATCCATATCGGACAGAAAAAAAATGCAACTAACAATGGAAATTCAGCACCGGCTCCTGCCAGCAACGCCAGCATACAATCAGCACCACAAGACAACCAATTTGAACTTGACCCCATGCGTCCACCAATCGTCCGACTTACGCAACAATCTTCGAATGGCGACGAGCGCTTTTTGAAAGCTAGACTCCGCGACCCAAAAGTAATGCATATTACACGCCTATATCTCGCATTCATGAAGGACCAATCATCATCTGTATGCGTAGAAGGAATGACACCAACCAGCATAAGAATGCTTCTCGCACCCGAAGGACTGCCGACATCTCCAGAACAACCCCAACGCGTCTCTATTGAAGTCCATCAGGAATATGGACTTACGCCAGCCGAAGCAGTAGCTGACCTTCAGTCATATCGTCATTTTTTGTCAAATGAACGCACGCATCGTCTTCAACAACTACGCGAAAGTGCAAACAAATTCAGCACATCAAATTTTCGCAAGTAAGGACGCCCTCTTCTGAGGCAGAAAAATTAAATTTTAACATAAGTAACAACTTGACTAACACTTCTTCGCTTCTTCGACAGAATGCGACTGAAATTCTTATCCACTGTCAGAATTTCAATCGCATGAAAAGCCCAAGCAAAATGAAAGAAATTCAACAAAATCTATTGTCGTCATCTTTTGAAATAATTTTAGGAACTGAAAGTAGCTGGGACGAAAGCGTAAGAAGCGAAGAAGTATTTGGACACAATTATAATGTATTCCGGCACGATCGGAATTTGTCTACCAGTCAAAAAAAGTCAGGCGGTGGAGTCCTCATTGCCATTAATGTAGACTTTACTTCTGAAGAAATAATATCCGACAAATATAAAGAATTTGAACATGTATGGGCCAAAGCATTTATTGCTGGCGAAGAACATATCTTCTGTTCCGTGTTCTTTCCACCGGAACATGCTCATAAACATTCGTATGAATTATTTTTCAAAACTCTAGAATCTATTATGTCTAACATGAAACCAGAAGTAAAACTGCATGTCTATGGCGACTTCAACCAACGTAATGCAGACTTTATTGTAGACATTGAAAATGAATCTATCATACTCCCAGTCGTAGGCGAAAACGAAACACTGCAGTATCTTTTTGGCAAATCCTCAGAACTCGGTCTATATCAAATCAATCATGTCAAAAACAAACAAAATGCATATTTAGACCTATTATTCACAAACTGCACTGAAGACTTCTGTGTAGATGCATCATTGACTCCCATCTGGAAAAATGAAGCATTTCACACAGCAATTGAATATCCAATAGTAATGAATATCACTTCGTACCCTAGCGACTACGAGTACGGAGGATGTACCGGAATACCACAAAACTGACTTCGAACAAGTCAAACGTAGACTTCGCATAATAAATTGGCGTAGAATATTTTGTAAAGAAGGAAATGTCAACGAAGAAGTACCAAAATTTTATAAAATAATTAATCAAATTATATCAGAAAATGTACCACTAAAAAAAAAAAAGACGAACGAACATCAACAAATATCCAGTGTGGTTTAATCCACAATTGAAGAACCTAAAAAATAGAAAACAAAAAGCACATAAAATATACATAAAAGACAACAATAGCGAAAATCTTAAAAATTACCAAGCAATTTGCTGTCAACTTGACGCAGCCATTAAAATTGCACATGAAGAACGTAATCGAAAAATCGAACATCAAATCAAGTCTTGCCCTAAAAACTTCTTCAATTACGTAAAAACCAAACTCAAAAGTAACAACTTTCCATCACGATTGCATCTTGACAGTAAGGTAGGACTAACTAGTAATGAAATATGTAGTCTTTTTGCCACTTTTTTTCAAGAAATATACACCACATATGAAGAAACAGATCGCAACCGCGAATACTTCTCGTATTTTCCCGAATTTTCGAATTCTTTATCTGTCAATCAAATATCTGAATTCGAAATTCAGGGCGCACTTAAATATTTAGACGCTACGAAAGGTCCTGGACCTGACAGAATAGCTCCAATTTTTCTCAAAAACTTGGCAGAAGAACTATCTACACCATTTCAACGCCTCTTTAATATGTCCCTGAAGAATGGAATTTTCCCAGAACTCTGGAAAACTTCATATTTAGCGCCAATTTTCAAATCTGGCTCTAAATCTGACATTCGTAATTATCGTGGAATTGCCATTATTTCATGCATTCCACAATTATTTGAATCAATAATTAATGAAAAAATCCTTTTAAAACCCAATAGAAATAACTTCTGGGGTTCCTCAAGGTTCTCACCTGGGCCCTCTTCTTTTTATATTTTACGTAAATGACATTTCCTTTCTTCTTAAGTCAATACATGTGCTTGTATATGCTGACGACATGAAGCTCTTTATAGAAATAACCAATGCAGAAGACTTTGAAATATTCCAGAATGAAATTAATGTATTCTACACTTGGTGCAACAAAAGTCTATTACAACTCAACATTAAAAAATGTAATTCAATAGCTTTCAGCAGAAAAACAGTAACACCACCTACAAACATTTTTGTTGGTTTCCTAACAAGTAGAAAAATGGGTAAGGGACCTAGGCGTAGTCTCAGACTCCAAACTTACATTCATAGAACATTATAACACAATAATAAACAAAGCAAATAGTATGCTGGGCTTTATAAAACGATTCGGCCACAATTTTCAAGACCCATATACAATCAAACTATTGTATATTACATACGTCCGACCAATTCTGGAATATTGTAGCATTGTATGGAATCCATATATTGTCACACATGAAGAACGCATTGAATCTGTCCAAAAACAATTTCTTTTGTACGCGCTTCGTAAGCTAAATTGGACAGCATTTCCCTTACCATCATATGAAGCACGCTGCATGCTTATAGACATACAAGCACTTAAAGAACGCCGCGAACTTTCAATGCTTTATTTCATCAATGACATTATTTCTCAACGCGTGCAATCTACTAAATTATTATCACAACTATATTTTTATGCACCCAGTCGTCAATTAAGAAATCGTAAAATATTTTCGGAAAACTCTAACAGAACCCAGTAAATCGCATGATGCGTAACTATAATCAGCACTGCGAAAATATTGACATCACCATGGGCAGAAATCAAATAAAAAACCTAAATTAATCCACCTAGTGGTGCAGAAACCTTTGTTATACTAACTATTACTTTATACATATTTGACCAGTCACTTACAAATTGTACACCATCATAAGTCCAATTTCAATAACGAATGAAATGAATTTGAAAGATAGTTTTCAGAGAGTTAACCAGAGACGATCATTGAATTAAAGCTTGACGTGGTTTTGGCAAATAATATGAATGTTATCATTGAAGTACATGAGTCTTATTTTTTGATCACAAACCAATTTTTAAATGCTGGCTAGAAGTAATTGAATTTTTTTTCTTTGAGATAATCGAACGTGGGGAAACAGTAATAGATAACAATGTTAGTATGTTAGTTTAATGCGGTTCTACTTATTCGCTTTATTTTCAGAAATCGCAGGACCTAGATTTATGAATCAGCATCAAGTTTTTTTCACGAATTGAAGCAAACTTCTACAAACCTGCTCTCGAAATATAGTTTAGAATTATACAGGAAAAAAATATAGCTATTGATGAAAGTTGTCAATTTAATTCTATCTCAAATGCATTATCTGAAAATGAAGGTTCTCCACGATCTTAGAGAATTTTAGATTTCCAGAAGGTAGGCGAGAACATTATTCTTTCCGAAGGCCTAGGCTAGGCTGTATGAAAAAATCTTTGTTCTTTTGATATCAATTTTGTTCAAATCGGTTGTGTAGTTTCTGAGATAATGAAGTTTTGTGATTTTCACATTTTGATACATAACCTCGAAACTAAAAATCCGATTAAAATAAAATTCAATAGGGTCTTATGGGGCAACTAGATATTTCATTTGCAATCAGTTTCATGAAAATCGGTCCAGCCATCTCTGAGAAAATCGAGTGAGATTGGGAGACCGTTACATACATACACACACGCAAAACTGATCACGTATCGCATTTTGTAGCATAAATAAACAAGTGGACACCTTGATTATTTGTATTGCATCCCTTTGAAGGTGCTGAACGATCATTGCGGTTTTCTAAATTGAAATCTAGGTATATCACAGCACCACCGACTCTTGTTTCATGAGCTATGAGTAGATTATCACTGTGCTACAGCGATTTAGAACTTCTGAAGTGACCAAGTGTAGGTTGTAGGTCTTGTTGAGTGTAACATTCGCTCATACTAGAAATTTTCCAAACACCCCCAAAATCTGAAGTTATGGTAAAAATACGATTTTTTGGACCTCAGCGCATATAATATTTTTTAACTCAGTCATTTATCAACCGAATTTAATATTGAGGCATTTTTAGAAAGGGAACAAATAGAGCTTTCAAATCTACATATATACAGGTTTTTACTAATATCAATGAAATATGTTGAGTTATTTGAGTTTAAATCTAATTTTTTAGATATTTTCACGCAATTTTTCAATTTAATTTGAAATTTGCCGTCTATTTTTGTGAGAAACATACCACAAGTATACTAGAATTTTAAAAGTATATTCAATTTCGAATCAAACGAAAGTAGTTTCGTAGAAATCGGTTGATATTTGGCTAAGTTATATATTTTTTAAGAAAACCAGAATTTTTGGCTTCTATCGCACAGTTATTTCACGGAGCTACAAATGATGAAAAAATGCAAGAACTTTTGATGTGACTTAGTGTGGGTTGTAGCTTTAGTCAAGTGTTACTTGCGCGTTTACTTGAAGTTTTTCAAATACCCCGAAAATTATAAGTTATGGTCAAAATCATATTTTTTACCTTAGCTCACATTGTTATGTTTAGTACGGTTATTTTTCAACTGATTTTTTATATTTTGGCTGTTTTGGAAAAACGAAAAATAGAGCTTTTGAAACATATAAATAATAGACTGGGACACGGTTATATGGGAAAAAAGCGATGGTGTTATTTTTTCGCTCCCATGTATCGGTGATCGGTGAAACGCCCGATTTGCGCCCGATTTTTAAATTTCCATACGATTTTATATGGGAAAATTCACTTTTTCAAAACTTTTTCTCTATAAATTCCCAGTTGGGTCCTAAAAGTATATCGATACATGATATTTGTAGGAAATTTTCCTGGGAAAAACTCTCCTGAAGACCGTAAGGCGCTATGATGCTTGTAGAAACAGCTATTCACCCCAAACTGATTGAATGTCTGACGGACGGCTCACCATTGAATTTTACTAGCAATACTGCTGCAGCATGCTGCTGTTGCAAATTCAACCATGTGATGAGAAATGATATCGCTTGAATTTATCTTGGAGGCTTCCCCGAAGATACTATGAGCAAAAATCCACACTTTGAAAATCAATTCCACGCGAAAATATTTCTCATACTTAAGCAAGTCTGCAATAGCAGCATGCTATAGCAGACTTGCTGGAAAATTTCAATTGTGAGCCGTCCGTCAGACATTCAATCAGTTTGGGGTGAATAGCTATTTCTACAAGCATCGTAGCGCCTTACGGTCTTCAAAAGAGTTTTTTCCAGGAAAATTTCCTTCAAATATCATGTATCGATATATTTTTAGGACCCAACTGGGAATTTCTAGAGAATAAGTTTTGAAAAAGTGAATTTTCCCATATAAAATCGTATGGAAACTTTAAAAATCGGGCGCAAATCGGCCGTTTCACCGTTCGATCTGAAAAGTTACACAGTTGTTATGGGACCCATAAGGAACACGAAAAGTGCATGGGAGCTAACATTTATTTTTTGTCCCACCCTAATAAATATGTTTAAAAAGTTTACCTATATGTAATGAATAGTTTTAAAATAAATAGGATAGTTTATGCTATTTTCAAATTCTTCAAAGTTTGTTCGCAATTTTACACACATTTCTGTAGAATTTGAAAAGTATATTTAGTGCCAAACGAAAACAGTAAGTGTTGTTTATGAAAATCTGTTATAATTTCGCTGAAATATGACTTGATTTTTTTCACCATATACTTAGATTTCATCAAATCATTTCTCAGCAAAATTATAACAGATTTTCATTAACAACACCTATTATTTTCGTTTGGAACTTTCCAAATTTAACAGCAATTGAAGCTCCTTCATTACAAAAATGTGTGAAAAATTGCGAATGAATTTGGAAAAAATTGAAAATAACATAAACCATCTTATTTATTTTAAAACTATTTATCACATATAGGTAAACTTTTTTGACATGTTTATATTTTTCAAAAGCTTTATTTTTCGTCTTTCCAAAACAGCCAAAATATAAAAAATCGGTTGAAAAATAACCGTATTAAACGTAACAATGTGAGCTAAGGTAAAAACAGGGTTTTGACCATAACTTATAATTTTCGGGGTATTTGAAAAACTTCAAGTAAACGCGCAAGTAACACTTGACTAAAGCTACAACCCACACTAAGTCACATCAAAAGTACTTACATTTTTGCATCATTTGTAGCACCGTGAAATAACTGTGCGATAGAAGCCAAAAATTCTGGTTTTCTTAAAAAATATATAACTTAGCCAAATATGAACTGATTTCCTTGAAACTACTTTCGTTTGATTCGAAATTGAATATACTTTCAAAATTCTAGTATATTTGTGGTATGTTTCTTACAAAAATAGACGGCAAATTTCAAATTAAATTGAAAAATTGCGTGAAAATATCTAAAAAATTAGATTTAAACTCAAATAACTCAACATATTCTATTGATATTAGTAAAAACCCGTGTATATTTTGAAAGCTCTATTTGTTCCCTTTCTAAAACTGCTCAAATATTGAAAATCGGTTGATAAATGACTGAGTTAAAAAATATTATATGCGCTGAGGTCCAAAAAACCGTATTTTGACCATAACTTCAGATTTTGGGGGTGTTTGGAAAATTTCTAGTATGAGCGAATGTTACACTCAACAAGACCTACAACCTACACTTGGTCACTTCAGAAGTTCTTGCATTTTTTTTTTTCATTTGTAGCACAGTGTATTAAAGCATGTCAAAGTAGGTAACTAACCATCCGGTAGGTTTACCGCTAACGCTCTGTAATTTAAAACATAGACTTCTCCACAGCGAGCTGACGACATTTTTAATCGTCAGCTTCGGGATGTTAAAAATAAAAAGTATTACTTAAATATTTAAAAAGAAAAAAAAATCTGCTTTGCAATCTTCAAATAACCTCATTCTAAATTTCGGCTAAATAACTGCAATTTTCAAATGCATCCCTATTGAAGAAATGAAATGGTTTAACTCTTTACAACCGAAATTGTCACTTCCGTTCTGAACACAACCATTTTGCCTCTTTCTGGCAGAGTTTATGATGCCTTTCTCTTCAGCTCGCGGCCATTGTTGGTTAGAGGGGAGAACTCGCAACCACCGAAAAAAGACTTTCACCGCCACAAGTAGCTCCCCAACCTAACCGAGGCTGCAGACATGGCAACGGCTACCGTTCAGCAAATTAAATTACCACAATTTTAATCTCTATCTACCTTTTAGCGACGTCGTAATGCCACGTTTTTATCATGCTGCGCTATCCGAAAGCTTAACAAACGTTCAGAAACCCGAGACCGACAGTCTTTCAGCTTGGTCGGACACTAAAAAAGCTCCCACAGAACCAACCATCCAAAACCCACGTTGAGGCTGGTTGCTCGTTTCTCATACTAATTGTTAAATAAATCATTCTCGGTGTCCTGGATTTCGAGACCTGTGGTCTTTTTTTTATCCTTTCAGAATCAAGAATTTCCGTACCATTTGCAATCGCGATCCGGTGGTTATTTGTTTTTCCGGGTATTACTACTAGGATTTTGCCTGCACCATGCCAGGAGATGTTAAAAGGGAGAGCTTATTTTGAGCCCCGGATTTAATCTGCAGAGCAAAAATGAATTCTTCGCTGGGAGTGGAATGCTTGCAAATGTGATCAAATAGTTAGTGGTGGTAAACAAGATAAGGTAAACAACGACGGAAAATCATCTGCCAGACTAGACCATAGAAAAGATGCTGTAGTTAATAATGTTTCAGCACTGTGAGAGATCAATAAAGCTTTGGTTTAATAGTTTGCTCAAAATGCAGCAGGTAGCATACTGAAGCTAATTTATGAACATGGAACATAAAGAATAATAGATCTTTTTGCAAACACGGATGACTGTAGTGTGTGAATTGTACTGAACGTGTCTGCTGAACGAATAAAAAAGTTTAGACTCGTTTTAAAATTCTGAACTCCGAGTATTTGAATGATTAAGTGTCAATGTTAAAAAATGTAGCATTAATAGATGAATATGTTTATTAAGAAAAGTATGTCCTTGAAATTCTATAAATTAAAATATCCTTGTGTATACTCAAAACTTTTACACATCAACAACTATACGTCTTCTAGTAGCGTGACACGAATCATCCGAAGCATTCCATGTATAGAACGCACACCATGCCTGGACTGTTTATCTTCCTAAATTAACGATTCTTGTGCACTGTGATAACACCGACTTTCAAAATGTTTCAATCTTGATTATTGTCATCATAAATCAGTGGATTTAGTCTGTCTCTTACAAGCGAAATCCTTTCCATCCACGCTGGTCGCATCCCAGTTTAGCCGTAGGCTTTTAATGAGTCCCCGCAGAATTCCTGTTGCGTAGTACGAACAAGAGCCAAAGAGCCTGAATGGTAAGTAATAAAATTAATTATATTTTGCGTGAACGTAGTACGCTGTGGTCGGTGCTAGCAATTTAAGTCATTTTTATGGTCACCCCCAAAATAAATGGACCTCTTCTGGGTGATGTATCTAATCTCCGAGAAGTTATCCGGTGCAGTAGTAGTAACGTGTTGAAAGTGTACAGGAGTTAAAACTTTACCGTACCTGGGTGGGAGATGAAGCAAAATCAAGAATTAAACGAAGATACAACTTGCAATGTTCGCTACTTTCATCCACGCTCGTCACGTTCGCACCTTTTATGCAGTTCTGATTCGATCAAGCGAAAAATCAAACATTTTTACACTACCTCGACACTGCATCCAATCGCTGCAAATAATAATGCGAACCGGAGTCGGTATCATCACCATCACCACCGTGTTACAAATTGGACCCGCTTTCCCGGCTTCCGATTGTAGCAGGAAATAAAGAAAACATAACAATATCAGGTTTGTACCGTTCGCGCTGGTTTCGCCGTTTGTAATTCACAACCGTCGGCTGAACCGCTATTATTTTAGTGTGGCTGAATTTTGCTGTTTTATTTGTTCGCCAGTTTCCCGTCATTTGCCTGATCTGTGCAAATTATAGCGAGCGGTGGATTGGTCCTCAAGCCGGAAACCAAAATGAACTCCGGTGCATCGTTCAGAACTGCTTTTCTCTTGTTTCAAGCAAAAAAGCTGATTCGCGGAACGTAACAAACGGTAAATAAGTTGTTTAAAATGAATAATATTAGCTTTGTAAAATAAGAGCCATTAAGAGCAATGAAATTTAAAGAAATACGAATAAAAAAAAACAGAAGACAACAATAAAAAGACCAAGTAGCTATCGAAATAGGGTAACTTAAAGGAAATGAGTATTTGTTTGTTTTTTTTTTTTTTATTCACGTTCTGCGCAGTTTTGAAATTAACATTTTCAACTAACGAAAAAGACTCAAGATTTGAGTTTTTTAAGTCGTCTATTTTCACTGTAGTAAATTGGCAAAAGTTTAAAAACCATTTCCACAGCTATTCAGGTAATGGCGTATAGGGCGATATGAAAGCATAATCAGTTACGAATCACTTCGCTTAACTAAGTCGGACGCTACATTCGAGACCATAAATAAATGGTAAGCTACCCTCGTAAAACACAGTGCTACTCACAAAAAAGTTTCCCAGTCTGTGCAATAATTTACGGAAGAGTGTCCCAAAGTTGAAAAGTGTCATGTCTCGATATTTTGCCAAGAAGGTTTTTTAGTGAGCCTGCAAGAGTCTGTTTAAGAGTAAAGAGTATTAGTGGGAGGCGTCCTGCTTCGCGAAAGCAAAGCGTACATCTCGGTAGACTAACATGGTTTCTTTCCTGGAAGCTCTACAACAACGAATCTGCTACAGTTCTGTTCTCATTGTATCAAACATTTGGAAGATTGTGCTCAAGTAGTCACTATTTACACGGATCTCAAAGCAGCATTTAATCGCGTGGATCACAACATCTTATTGGCGAAAGTTGAGCGGCTGGGTGCAACATCGAATCTGGTCGGCTGGCTTCAATCTTACTTAGTTGGTCGTACTCTGTCTGTGAAACTAGGAAACAGCGTGTCATACAGTTTTGTAAACTTGTCGGGCGTGCCTCAAGGAAGCAACCTTGGACCGTTGCTATTTTCCTTGTTCTTCAACGATGTTTGTTTTGTAATTCCGCCAGGATGTAAATTAATCTACGCCGATGATTTGAAGATTTTCCTCTTCGTAAGATCTACAGCTGACTGTGAGAAACTACAGCAGTACATTGATGCTTTCTATAACTGGTGCATACGCAATTGCCTGACAGTTAGTATCTCCAAATGCTCTGCGATTTCATTCACCCGTAGAAAACAAACACTCCTATGGAGTTACCCACTTTTTTGGTCAGCCGCTTGAAAGAGTCACTATAGTTAAGGATCTTGGTGTGCTCTTAGATTCTCAAATGTCGTTTAGAGATCATTACACGAGAATATTTGCACAAGCGAATAGAAACCTAGGGTTTATAATTCAAATCGCCAAAGAATTTTCAGACCAATATTGCCTGCGTTCATTATATTTTTCCCTGGTGCGGTCGGTGCTAGAAACATCTGTTGTTGTTTGGTGCCCTAATGCGGAGATATGGAAGAATAGAATTGAGTCAGTGCAAAGCAGACTCATCCGTTATGCACTACGTACTCTACCATGGAGTAACCTGAGTGAGCTTCCTCCATACATTGATCGCTGCCGTTTACTGGATATGGACACTTTAGCAAAAAGGAGAAATATATCGAGAGCTGTTTTTGTGGGGAAACTTTTCGCTGGACAAATTGATGTCCCGGCCATTCTCTCTCAACTCAACATCTATGTGCCTGCGAGAAACCTGAGATCATGGAACTTTCTACGGCTTGACTACCAACGTACTAACTACGGCCAGAACGAACCGATTAGGGCGATGTGTGACGTATTCAATAGATTTTTTGACTATTTTGACTTTAATGTAACCATTGACGTTTTCAAGAATAGGTTAAGACGATTCATGTAGTGCATAAGATAGTTTAAAAATGTTTCATGTGTTTGTTAGATAGTTTGTATTGCTGGAAATCTGTTTGTTAATGTTGCACTTTGTTCTTTGTTTGTTATTGTTAGTGTATCAACATTTCATTAAGACCACTGCGGGTCAGATGGAAATAAATATAAATAAATAAATAAATAAAACGCTTACAATTTCAGAAACCAAATAAAAGTTCTTCTATTTTATTTATCTCATTTATCAATGTGAAAAATAAACTGCTCTGAATCTCTATTTTGACAAAAAACAATGTAATTTAAATAAATTTAAAAAAACCTGATATATTAAAGCTTAACAACTAAATTCCAAAAATATTTTGAAATCTCTTAGTAAAGCTCTTTGCGATATCTGTTAATCAAAATGAACAGACAAAAAGATTTCAAAAATAAAATGTTACTCCTGCTCAGGATGATCCACCGGCTCCCTTATCTACTATTCCAGATAGGAGAAGAACTTTTAATTTTGATCTTACATTGAACATACCAATATTATTCCGAGGAAAACGGGCGTTGCTACTACAACTTCAGGTAGAGGTAGAACGCACACAGTACTAAGTTGGTGTCTTACCTTACCAAAAAACAAGAGCCGTGATGGCTGGTGCTGTGTTAAAAAGTTGTCCAGGTTACGTTTCGCCAGTTTCCTAGGATTTTATCACTCGCAAGTCCCTTCTATTTCAAGCGCCCTTCTATTTCTAGTGCCGGCAGGGTTGTTGAAGAAAAGCGATTTTACAAGGATGTTGTCCGTCATCCTCAAAACGTGACCTGTCCATCGTACTAAATTTACTCTCGCCGTTTGCGCAATGCGATTCTCTCCAAGCAGCGCCTTTGCCATTCTCCGTCGTCCGTCTGTCCTCCACCGTAGAATGCCAGCAACGCTCACGTTCGAAAACTTCAATGTCGTTCAAGTCCGTTCAAGCGTTGTTGTCTCGATTCCGTAGAGGAATACCAGGATTTGTACAACGTCAATTTCGTGCGTCGTTACATTCGATTAGATCAAAGTGTCTTCCGAACTGAAAAGTAGACATAAGTTCCAGCCTGGCTGCATGTCTTTACTGGTGTTATTGTGCGCGTTCACCAAACACACGAGCTTGTCGACCATCTCAAGCTCAATGCCGTCTACAGAAACTTGAGTTGGGAGGCTGACGCTGTTCTTCTTAAACCTTTCCCCCCGCATGTATTTAGTTTTCGACGCATTTACCCGCAGTCCGATTCGTCTGGCGTAGGTTTTCTCCGCCATCGCAAAGTGTTGTGTTATAGAGTCAAAGTCATCCGCGAAGCCCAGACACTGAATCGACTTCTTAAGAATTGTGCCTTTGTGACGACGCCCTCCCTATAGATCACACCCTCAAAAGCGATATTGAAAAGCAAACAGAAAAGTCCCTTACCTTGTCTCAGCCCTTTATACGATTCAATGGAGCTTGAGAGTATCCCCGAAGCACACACGTAACACATAATTTGCGCCATGGTGACCTGCCATTTCTGTTCGTGGTCGACTGTATCAAAGGCCGCCGTGAAGTCGATGAAGATGTAAAGTGTGAGCACGTTGTGTTCGCGATATTCCTGATCTGTCGGATTGAAAAGCTCTTGTCCGCGGTGCGCGGGTCTAGAAAATTTCCCTTGGTCTGGCAAACAAACCTCCTGGTTGAAGGTGATAAACGACGGAACAGAATCTGCGAGAATATTTTGTTGTTGCCCCTTTTGTAAATAGGGCGGGAAAAGCCCCCACCCTCTTGTAGTGCGACCTACTGATACCTGAAGATAATTTTACGAAAAATCGAGAGTGCATCAACAATGGGGTGCCAATGGAATGTTTAAGAGAAATTAGATTTTCGAATTTCGTTCAGTAGTAATGTTTGCATTAAAAACCTAAATTAATCCACCTAGCGGTCAGACTCAGCCTTTATCATTCAAACCTTTTATTTGTAAAAATAAATTTAAATGAATACTTAAATCCAATAAAAGTACATTTACACTTTGGGTTCTCAAATATTGATGTTGTAATTGAAGTATAAAATATGAAATTTGACGGAATGTTAGTGCTTAAGAAATAGCGAAATAAGAGAAATGACTTAATTTCGAACAATTAAATCACGAGCGAAACCGTAATTACGTAAGAAAATAGGGGTGGAGTGGGGTGCGCAATTTTCTTACGCTATCTTACAAGGGAGGGAGGGGGGTGAATTGATTTTCTTACGTAAGAAAAACATTGTAAATGGAGCTGTTCAAATAATCATGTTCATGACAGCGTGGACGGTAAAATTCTTGAAAAGGAAATTACAAAGTTACTCGAATAAAGGACAGAAGACGAAACGAAGTACTGCGCTTGCTTTATAATGATAAAACTAAAGTTAAAATCTATATATGCTGGCAGTAAGATATTACTAGGGGGGAGGGGGTGTATCAAAAAATCTTACGATGTCTTACAAGGGAGGGAGGGGGTTGAGGTTGAAAAAGTGGAAAAATATGCCTACGTAATTATTGAACGGCCCCATATAGATTGATCAAATCAGGTATAGTTTTGAATAGTCTATGAACTTTTTTTCATTCCAAAACTTTTGTACCACATATCAAATTGTTATGAAATTTGTTATTTGTAAGTTTGAGAGATGACTCGTTTGTATCACACTAGTTATGTTCAAATAAGTCGTGTAATACTTGAGATAATAGACTTTCGTTGTTTTAACAATTTAATATATAACGGTTGCTTAAATTCGATTATATTCAAATGAAAGGGAAGGTATAGGGCAGCCAAACTTTGAAACCACGTGTTCAATCATAATTCATCAGTTAACCATTAACTAGCCCGTTCGTCTGATATCAATATTGTTCAAATCGGTTGTGTAGTTTCTAAGATAATGAAGTTTCGTGATTTTCACATTTCGATACATTATAGACGAAGTTACAGTCCGATTACAGCTAAATTCAATAAAGCAATGAGGCAGCTGGAACTCTCATTTGACACTAGTTTAGTGAAAATCGGTTCAGCCATCTCTGAGAAAAGTGAGTGAGTTTATGCAGTCTTCGGAATATGTTCCTTTCCATACCTGGATTTCACATTTTTGAACATAACAGGCAAAGTAAGAGTCCGATTGCAAAAAAAAATTAATAGGGTCTAATGGAGTAACAAGACCTTCCATATGCACTGATTTTTTGAAAATCGGTCCAGCCATCTTTGAGAAACATGAGTGAGATTAAATAGTCTCCAGAACACGTTTCTTTCCATAACTTCTAAACCACAAGTTTAATCCTCATAAAATTCAAAAGTTAAGGGTTTTTTAGGTAGCCCGTTCATTTGAAATTAATTCTATTCAAATCGGTTGTGTAGTTTCTGAGATATTGATGTTTCGTGATTTTTACATTTTGATACATAACCTCTAAACTGGAAATCCGGTTACAATAAAATTCAATAGGGTCTTATGGGGCAACTAGACCAGAGACTAGAGAGAAAGGCAAAAATGGACTTCTTTTTGGATTGCGAAAGAAATAAACCAAGACAGATAATAGATTTTAATGAATTTCCCATTGAAAGTAATTATATAGGCTCACTTGCAAAGGTCGCCCTTGGGAGTTGCTTTCCGGGAGTTTACCGGACCGTTCGCCATGGTGGACGAAAACATGCGTGTAGGCATGTTTTTGAATTTTTTCTTCGTTTTATTTATTAATTCCTCCTTAATTTTTGCGTCAAAATTGTTGGAGTTTGCTCAGAAACTCTGGATGGGATGCAGCTGAGGAACGTTGGGTGGGTTGGCCGACCTGGGTACCGCATCGATTTTCAGCCGCTTCATCTCATCCAAGGATTGCATTGAGTAGTGAACCGACTCCAGATCCGGCCAGAGCACTGCGTTTTCGCCCCTATGGTATTTTTTAATGTACGATGCAACTTCCGGCAGGCACTTTGTACTATAAACTTCCCCGTTCACGGCCAGTACGGAGCTTCTCGCTGTTTGTCAGCCACAGCAGCACCTTCTTTGGGAACTTGGTGTGTGAAATGAATTTCATCTCAGAGCTCGCTTCCTTCGTGGACGAAGTAAAATACGAAGTGCCCTGCCAGTCGTTGCCTTCCAGGGTGAGCTAAGTATCGGCGTCCACCACTGCCATCACGTCGCGATTCGCCGGAGAAATCGACTCGACCATCTTATTCAGCCGCTGACACTGCGTCATTGCCTGCAGCTCCGAGACCAATGGACGGGACTTCCGCTTTCTGATGTCCATGTTCGCCAGGTACTTTTTCACTGTTTGGCCGGTTGCACCGAACTCCCGATCAAACGTACGCAGCGATGTAGCCACTTTTCCCTCAGTCTTCCTCTTCAGCATTCTTTGGAATTTCTTGTCGCTCAAGGTCGTCGGTCGTACGGAACCGGTCTTTCTTTCGATGCTCTGATTGTAGTCTAACAGTGCCGAGATGTTGTAGATACCAGAACAAGCATAACCGGTGTCCCTATTCCGTACGATGTCCGTTTTCGACGCGGCGGGTTCTTTGATCGCGCACACTTCTCAACGGAGTAGCTTCACTGTTTTCACCATTACGGTTAAAGTTCGATTCAATTTTTTTCTGCTGACTCATAGGTTACTATGATTGATGCTGCAGAGGTAGTTTCGTCAGTGCGTGTAAAGGTAAGCTCATGAAAAATCGGCAAACGTTAGGGCTCAACAATTTTATCTTCTCGAAAAAAGGCTCTATCCAAAATTTGAGCTGAATTGGACTTCTGATGAGGTTTCACTAACAGTCGTGAAAGTCTTACATTTTTGACCAACCTAAAAATGCACAAGAGTAGCTCTTGAAGTTTCCGGAATCGAATTTTTTTTTGATAGCAAATCTCATAGAAATGCATGAAATATCGAGATCTGATGTTATTCCATTAAAATTTGTTTGAAAATAAAAAAAAATCAGGGACATGGAAACTTTAGCGTTGGGAGACTCGAGCTACATCAAAACAAACAAGACATCAAAAAACTGTAACTTTGACCGCTTTGAGGCCCTATTTCCCAAAGTCCGATTGAGCTCAAATTTGGCATGGGAAATTTTTACGAGAAAACATCGTAAACGAAATTTAGAACTCTATCGTAAATAAAATTCTCCATCGTTAATGAAACAATTGAAAAAATAATCCGTTTTCCTGGGAAACTTTACAACTGTACATAAATCTATAGATTCATAACCTCTCGCTCATAAATATCCATCGAAAAATCTGTTGCATCTGCATTGCATATTTAATTTATATGGAGATTAGTATGGAAAAATCAAATTGTATGGAAAAATCAAAATGGCTCAAACCATAGGTTTCATGACTTCAAACAGTAGGTTTGTTGATGCCTAACAACTTGGCCGAAGACACTAAAGAGCTAGGGTGAGCCAAAAAAATACTAGAGCTGTTCAAAGTTGAGTATGTGGAAATTTTTGTTGCAAACCATTTTTTCTGCCAACACTGCCAGTGTACCGGCGTCAGTCAGGTTTCCATCAGAAGTTACCTCTGAAACACGTTGTAGATTCTATCTACACCTAGAATATTGACCTAAATTTGTTTACTTGATCCAACTGAGTGTATATACTCCCCAAGTAACACACAAAACATGTTAGAAAATAAGTAACAACGAAAGTAGTCATATAAGTGTACTACAAGCGCAATTGAAAACATGTGTTATTATATTGTGTTTGAAGTAGTTTTTCATCAGTAATACAACCGCATTTCGGAAACAAGCTCGTTTTTTCTGGTTTTAGAGATGTTTTTAATACTATCACTTGGTCTTTTCATAATACATTACACCATCTAATAACAACACTACGTACCTGTAAAATGCTTTTCCTTAGTACAACAGTCGTAGCATTCAACTCCCAACTTAAAATTGCTTGATCAAATTATTATTTTAATTATATGAACGATTTCTATATTTATTCGAAACGGGTCACAACGCGCCATCAAAAGATAAACAAAACGCTTGCAGTGTAACCAATATCACTTGAGATTTTTGTTATTGTATATCTAACAACGTTTTCTAGTTTTGTTAGATTTTATATCCTGATAACGTTGAAACTATGCGAAAACAATTTCAATTTTCAAGCGAAAGAAACAACTCTTTTTGAAATATTGAATATTATTTTTTGTCATTATTTTATAATCATTTAAAACTGCCAATGATAAAAGAAATTGCCGATCTAGTTGCACTACGCAGACACAACACATTTGCGCATGCGCTCGTTAACAGTTGTCATAGCAACAGATTTGCGCATTGCCGTAGTAGTACTCGAGATGTATTTTACCACTTAATTATATCAAGTTGGCTTGCTTTCATGCAGTTATCGGTACTTGTTCTACTAGCCTTCATGTTTTGCGCTTTTCTGGTGATATTGATGTCATGGAATAGGTAACGTCAACTATTCTATACCAACGTGTGTTACTTGGGTCGTTACGACAGGTTACTTTTGATGGGAATCCTACTGACGCAGGTACATTGGTAATGTTGGCAGAAAAGAAGATTTTCTGCATTTAAATCGACATACTCAACTTTGAACAGCTATAGCTCTTCTTAGGGACATTCTAGCTCTTTTGTGTCTTCTACAAAGTTGTTAGGCATCTAAAATACTACCCATACTACCCACATGAAAGGTCGGCCCTGATAGGGCAGACGACTCCCTCCAGTGCAGTGTGCCAGCCAACGCCTCTCTATCATGCTTAAAGAGCTTGCTCAGCAGTCTGTCTTTGTCGGTAGCATTGTTATTCTTCAGTTTCCCGTTCTCACAACGAAGTTCATGAACATCGGGGCTAGTACTCGGTCATCTGCTGCTGATGCTCCTAGGCCAATACCTGTTGAACTTCTGCTAACTGTATCGTCATTAAGGTGTCCATCGAACCTTGTCCTGTCGACTACCTCGTTAGCGTCCATGAGAAAGGGATGGGTATCCGCGTTTGTACATATGTCGGTTTGCGGTACATAGCCCCTAGAAACTGGTCAACCTTTAGAACTACTGCTAGAGCTCCTTATGCTCACGATCCTCTTGCTGGCGCTCTTTCGTCCAAGTATCGTAGTCATGTCGTTCCATCCCCATTTGTACTAAGCCTTGTACTTACTTACTTTACTTTGTTGGCTAACGGACCGTTAACCGGCCTAGGGCCGAACGAATTAGAGATGTCCAGCTTCTTCTGTCTTGGGCAGCCGCTCTCAAGTCTCCTTGAACACCAGCAGATCGTGCATCTTCTTCCACCGCGCACATGCACCGCGTGCGAGGCCTACCAGGAGTCGACGGCCTCTTCCTGGTTCTCTACTGAAGATAGTTGCCCCGCTGTATTACCTTCACTATATCAGCATGTTTGTATATCTGGTACAACTCGTGGTTCATGCGTCTGCGCCACACTCCATCTTCTAGTTTACCGCCAAGTATCGATCGCAGAACTTTACGCTCAGAAACTCCGAGCACTCGTCGATCAGCTTCCTTCAGCGTCCATGCTTCATGTCCGTAAAGGGCCACCGGAAGTATCAGCGTCCTATACAGTGCTAGTTTTGTGCGAGTTTGCAATCTACGGGACCTTAGCTGGTTACATAGTCCGTATAAGGCCCTGTTCGCAACTCCAACTCTTCGTTTTACTTCACGGCTGATATCGTTGTCACATGTCACAAGAGTACCAAGGTAAACGAATTCGTCAACCACTTCAAATCGTTCCCCATCTATCTCCACCTCAGCACCAAGACCACAAGGACTCCCACGCTCTCTGCCAGCTACCATGTACTTCGTTTTGGCAGAGTTAATGACTAGTCCCAATCTCGCTGCTTCTTTCTTAAAAGGAGCGAAGGCCTCATCCACGGCCTTATGGTTGATACCGATGATATCGATGTCGTCCACAAAGCCAAGAAGCATGTGAGATTTCGTGCAGATCGTACCGTTACTTTCCACATTTGCTCTTCGTACTGCACCCTCAAGAGCGATGTTAAACAGTAAGTTGGAGAGCGCATCCCCCTGCTTCAGTCCATCCAACGTTACGAACGCGGCTGATGCCTCGCCAGCTATCCGTACGCACGATTTTGATCCCTCCAGTGACATACGACTCAGCTTTATTAGTTTCGTAAAGCCTTGTACTAATTTACACAGGTATATCGCTCAGATTCAGTTCATCTCATTCACCGCTACCTTACAATCCTCGTCATACCGCTCGTTTCTACCAATCGGTGCCTCCCAGAGCCGGATTTATGGGGGGGCCCAGGGGGCCCGGGCCCCGGGCCCCCACATTTTTAGGGCCCCCACAAATCGACAAAAAGATTTTTTCTCTTCAAAAAAGAGATTTAATCAAAAGTTCGATTTACAGTAAGAAAATTCGAACAGACCATTACAATCTGACACTTTCCTTAAGTGTTATTTTTTCGCGAGCGCCAATATCGCAACTACATCAATAAGAGTTCACCTTGGATTCTATTGGAATGACACACATTAACACACCATTTGAATCGAACCAGCGCGCATTAAACGCCTAGAGTTAAAGTTTGGCCGACTGTCATTAAAAGCGCCAATCGAAGTGTCAAAACTCGTTCCAATCGAACATCAGCAATGTTAAAACTATGATGAAAAAACTGTTGACTGTTTGATTGGAACTTTTCAATGACAGTCGGCCAAACTTTAACTCTAGGGCTTTAGCGCGCATGGGTGGTAAAGCAGATAAAGAAAATAACCCACAAGTTTTTTAATGCATTGCTTTTGCCTCACTGGTCCGAATCAGGGATACCAGATGTGCTTTGCAAAATGCAGATTTTCTGAGCTCGTGTGCAAATTTAATTGACCTGCAGATATGTGTAGTTTTTTCCTAGTTTCCATTATTGTCAGAGTCGTCTTATATTTGTGCAGTCTTTCTCAAATTGTGTGCAAATTTTTGCCTGTGGATCGCATTTTTTTCAAATTGCGGTAGTTTTTTTTTCAGGTATCAAGAAAAAAGTTTGAAGATGAAACATATTAAAAATAGGTTGCGTGCGACTGTGAAGAATGAAAGGCAGTCAAACATAGCATTATTAAGTTTCGAGTACGAGTATACTGAAGAAGTTATGTTGATTATTTAATTAATAAGTTTTCTGCAAAAAAAACTCGTAAAGCATAGTTTCCAAGCGAAGTGAAAAATTTGACAAGTAAAAAGCTTAAATTTTCGCTTGCGAAATCTGTCGTGAAAACCCGTTTGTGGAACACGCTACCTGCACCTGCACCAGTCTGCAATTTACAGTTTAAGTGAAGCGAAATTCACGAGTTTACACTCCGAGCGAAGTGAAAATTGGCTGCAACTGACAGAATATAAACGCACGCAAGTTTTTGCTTGCTGCTGCTTTTTTCACTAGCGTTTGCATGCGTGAAAAAAGTGAACACAAGAGAAAGATGAGATCCACAACCTTTCGCGATCGCACAACGATTTCGCTTGATCGAATTTGTCTACAGTTCCTAGCGAAGTGCAATTTTTGCAGGTTGCATTTTTCACGAGCGTAAAAAAATGATCATTTTGTATGAGATTTTCACTTCGCTTGGAACTCTAAATAGGACTTAAGAAAAAATTCTAACAAATTTTTGGTAATTTTTCAATAGCAAATAAATGCTTTTAACTCGTACGATAAAAAACAGTTTTGTTTAATTTTGGGGCCCCCACTATAACTGGGCCCCGGGCCCCCACAATCGTAAATCCGGCCCTGGTGCCTCCACTCCTAAAGTCGCCGTTGCGCACTCCCTGATAACTGTGCGAATCATGCATCGGCCGTCCTCCTGATTATACTGTGCCACAACCACAATTCCCTGAAGAGACTCTTAATGCCAAACCTCTGGTCAGTTTCATTATAGGTAAGACTTTATTTTTTGTCAAGAGGAACAAGTCAGATCGAAACTTCGTTCTTTCTGTTAATATCGCGCCATAATTACAACTCCCTGGAAAGAACTGTAATACGTTGCTTTGAAAAGTTATGTTAGGGAGTATGCACAACAACACGTCCGGATTTCCAGATACGGATAATGGAAGTGTCGGATATCCGCATTTTTTATGGCTTTTGGAGCCTGTTCGAATAAAACGCAGCAGTCCCCGTGGCTCTGTGGTTAGCGATGTCGGTCGGCTAGTTCTCCCACACCGATCCGATCGAGTCGAGGATCTTTTCGAGCTGGAAATTTTCTCTACTCAGTACTCGGGTACGATGTATCGTTGTACTTATCCTACACATGCAAAATGTGCCAAAAATAATTTAGAGAACGATTTCACTCAACTAATCTAGTTGATCGAGACCCCCCATGAAGGCTATAAGCCCCAGGCTAAACAACGATATTGTTTGTCAAATAAAACGTAACGCGGCTTTTTTACAAACCCCCACCACGTAACTAATTTTGTAAATAAGTGTCCGATTTTTGAATATTTGTCGGGTCAGTCATTTGGATATCTTAAACCGGATGGTGGTTTGCTTTACGTGGGTCAAATGATCTTCAAGTGGTTTTGTAGATATTTTTGCGAAAAAAGACGGTACTTCGGACCATCGTTCGTTAGTAACCTTCAAAGTACTTCTGTATCTACATTGCTGGCCGTTGTCGTTCATCTCCGTGGGCAGGCTACGCGGGCCGATCACCGGTTTGTACATTTCTTCTCTTCCGATCACAGAATTCTTGTTATTGATAATGATCGGAATGTTTTTCAACAACAATCGATTTTTTTGGAAAAACCGTATTTTCAAAAATTTAACATGGACCTGATACAGAGACGGTGTTGCTAATCAAAAAACTTTATGGTTGCCAGGTTGTACCAACTCGTTCTCAGCATTACTTTCTGATGGAAAATATACTATTAAAGCTATACAGTGGCTCTATAAGTGTTACGGAACATCTGCTCCAGTTAATTTAGCCACAATGGCAAAAATTCGTCGAATACCTGAATCATAGTGAAACAATCTATAAAAAATGTTATTGTAAATTTTACATCGATTGGACGTTGATCGAGACCCCCCATGAAGGCTATAAGCCCCAGGCTAAACAACGATATTGTTTGTCAAATAAAACGTAACGCGGCTTTTTTACAAACCCCCACCACGTAACTAATTTTGTAAATAAGTGTCCGATTTTTGAATATTTGTCGGGTCAGTCATCTGGATATCTTAAACCGGATGGTGGTTTGCTTTACGTGGGTCAAATGATCTTCAAGTGGTTTTGTAGATATTTTTGCGAAAAAAGACGGTACTTCGGACCATCGTTCGTTAGTAACCTTCAAAGTACTTCTGTATCTACATTGCTGGCCGTTGTCGTTCATCTCCGTGGGCAGGCTACGTGGGCCGATCACCGGTTTGTACATTTCTTCTCTTCCGATCACAGAATTCTTGTTATTGATAATGATCGTAATGTTTTTCAACAACAATCGATTTTTTTGGAAAAACCGTATTTTCAAAAATTTAACATGGACCTGATACAGAGACGGTGTTGCTAATCAAAAAACTTTATGGTTGCCAGGTTGTACCAACTCGTTCTCAGCATTACTTTCTGATGGAAAATATACTATTAAAGCTATACAGTGGCTCTATAAGTGTTACGGAACATCTGCTCCAGTTAATTTAACCACAATGGCATAAATTCGTCGAATACCTGAATCATAGTGAAACAATCTATAAAAAATGTTATTGTAAATTTTACATCGATTGGACGTTCAAATTGAGGTCGAACGGCCAACCGTATATGGCAAAGTAAAAAGTGCTCTTTCACCAAGACAACACTCCCGATCACTTTTCTCGCGACATGACTGATGATTTGAAGGATTTGCGCTACGATCTGGTTAATAAAAGTCAGTTCAAGCCCAGCTTTCATGGTTTACAGTACACTGGGGTCTTTTTTTACGCTTGATTGTGCTGCGTTTAGAAGGTTAGATAAGATTTACTTATACTTAACTTATTTGATACCGGGTACAAATAATCTAATAGTAATCCGCATTATTGTATAAAAATCGCATTTGAAATAAAAACGCATAAAAATAACTCGCGTAAAAAAAGACCGCAGTGTACAACCTCCAAAACACCTTTTCAACGGTCTGCTGACACTAGCCGATGGTTGCACAAAAGAGACGAACGACTATATTCAAGGACTTAGAGGGCAGCACTACACCCGATGGAATGATCCACTCAATATAGGTATTTTCAATACCAAAAGGCCGCGAATCGACCCCAGACACCATTTTAAAATTCGAGATGACGACTCATGTTTTCTGTGTATATTCATAAAATAATCAAATACCATCTAATATAGATATTTTTGAAATCATAATGATCCAAGTCAAGGTTCACCACCACATGCTACTTTTAAATCTAAGATGACGTCTTCCGATTTACTTTAAACCGGCTAAAATGGTTAAATAACGTAACACAATTATTATATAATTTCTAGGCTGCATCAATGAAGGATTAAAATCGATTTATTTAAAATTTAACGGCAAGGATGTAAATATTTTGACCACGCAACAAAAAATGCCAGGTCGTTCAAGAATTACTTGAAAATTTTCAGAATTGCTTGGCATAGTACTTACCACTGGAATAACCATAACAAAATATTTAATACATTACAACCACAATGAGGTTAATAATTAAAAAATTTCAGAAAAAGTATGTATGCATAAGTAATGTTAGAATGTTATGGGAAATTTATCGCAAGAGAAATGCCACCGATGCGATCGTGGGTCAAAATTCTGTCATATGGATCCAAAATGCGTGATTGGTAAAAGTTTTTCTCTCAGAAAGGACACATATTTAGTTAAAGAGCTTAGGTAATACGTTAGTAAATAAATTATTTAGAGGATTGTTTTCTAAGAAGGATTAACCTTAATTGCTAAAGAATGCTAATTCTAACAATTCCAATTACATTTTACTAATAGTGTTGAAAATTCACTGTAATAATAAATAAAATATAGTATTATACTACTTTGGCGACGATTTTCTTTAGCTGGCTTTCTACAGCAGTCACACGCAAAACCTGCCGAAAAAAATCGCTTTTGAAGTAACCCAATATCCTACTAAAATTGCAAACACAACTCTCCTATCACAAAAATCAAGTTTACATCAATGTTACGTCGTTTGAGAGATGTGCTTAAGGTTGTTGTTTGAAGACAAACCGCAAAACTTCTAATTGTAACCATATAATCAATTCAAACTTCAGTTGTCTTTACTACTCACAGAAAAATGGAGAGACACATCAAAGATCGAAAAACTGTTGAATAATTTTATAAAATTTATTATGTATGTACCTCTTAGAAATTGTTGACAGTTAAAAACCATTGACAGCCTAGAGAGGGATTTTAATATGTACACGGAACAGCAAATTAAGATATGTTTTATTTTGAAAAACCATATTGTGTCCTAATTTACAGTTAAAGTGACCAACACGCACAGCTATATAAACATGCCGGTAGCGATGAACGATGTCGAACGTAAAACATACCTATATGCCAACCGAAAGATACGTTGACCTACATGCCAATATTGTTCAGAAACATGAATTTCGACCAGTAGGTGTACAGTACTGAAACATGACATACAAACTGAAATATATTTTATCCATGCTTAGACCGGCTCTCGTATTGACACAAATAGAAATCTATTACACAGCTACCAACTGTTCCCCAGTTTTTCAAGCTCGTCGGTTTGGCGTGGAACGGTAGCAACAAAAACCATCCACTTCTGCACTATATGTTCACTTCAATTTCTCCTCGATATTTCACCGCGGTCGAAGTCCGTAAGCACCCATGCACCAAATATTGCAACAACACTGTACAGCTGCCTCTCCGCTCTTTCGCCGACCTCTTTCCGAACCGCGTCAGCCACATAATCATTCCTACACCCAGCAGTTCCAGTCGTGAATATCCGCACACCAAATCTATACACAATCAACCTGTGTATCAGAATCCATTTCTCCGACCCCGATGACCATGTACTATCCTTGCTCAGCAGCCCTTCTCCAAAACGAACAACAACTATCAGGCAGTTTGATCAACTGGGTGCGCCATCTGCTGGAATAGGGCAGATACGTATGCACGTCTCGCTCCGGTAGAAAATAGAACCCGAAGAAACCATGTGGCATTCTGCAATACACTTTCAGAACAAATTGCCCAACCACATATATTGAAAACCCTTCACTGCTGCTGCTGTTGCCGGTCTACCATATCAGAACAGGCGAAATGTTCAGTGAAGATGCGTCCAGCGATTGGTAAGAATGGCTCAGGTGAGTGCCAGTTGTTAAAAGTATCGTCTCAAATACTCTAGATAACAATTAGGATAAGAACAAACAATTTAATACTTCACTTCCGTGTCCATCTTTGCAATATGCTCTACAGTTACAAGTGGCAAATATAATACAGATAACGAACCTAGTATTTTATGTGAAATTTTGACGCCGTTAAATTCTTACCAATGTCCGAGTGGACTAACAAATAATTTTTACGATGTATGCTAACGAAAACAAATTGCAGAGGAGACACAAAAACACTAAGGCCTCTTTTTCAATCAACTATGCGGCTTGTCGCAGTATCGCCAGCATCAACAAAATGCAAGAACACCAAATGCTCCCCCATCGGTAGATAATAGAACAAAATTCCGGTCAAATTTATGGCCATTTTTCGACAACTAATGCCTGTGTATGATTCAGTAAAATTGAACAAATGCCAATTGAAACCCGGGCTAGATGATTGGAAAACGAAGAATGCCTCAGTTAGACGTTAAAGTAAAATTCTCCGAAAGTTTCGACCCAACCTGCACACATAGCAGTCCCCATGATTACAAGCGGCACTCTACTCGAACCGACATGGCCATCCATCGCTAAACACTACAAGCACGATGGTCAATCAAGCAGGCCCGCAGATGACAGGTGCAAAAATAGTTTATTGAAAATTTGCCATAACTTGCAACATCCATAAATCACCGATGACACCGTCCGGTAACTGTCGCAGGACGACGGCAATGATGTAGACAGGACCATCGCCCGGCACAGGACAGTTGACGAAAATGTTCATTTCCGGTTAAATCAGCTGCAGACAACAAGCTTTTTTGGTCGTTTTGTCATGGGCTGTCAAGAACGCAATTGCTAGCTACCAACCGACCGATACATCGGGGCTAGGATATACAGCTCATCAAGTGCTTTCACTGCAATGTAAGTTGATGGATTTCACTTGTGCCACAGGGTCTCCTGCAGGATATTTTGGGGTTTATGATTTAAACTCGCAATAACTCTATAGAGTATAAAACCAATTTGTTCTTCTCGAAAGTCGAGCGGTCAAGTCGAATGGCGAGACGGCGACACTATTAGTACACTTATAAACAGTTTAAGTTCAATGACACAGTTTAGTAAACAAGTGAGTCGGTAATAAAAGTACCGGAATATAGTAATTTCGTAAATGTGTTCATCTTGCCCAAAAATACTTGAAATATCATTGCGCTTTCTTTGCGTATGTGAGTTTTCCAAATTTTAAAACTTCAAATTAGAAAAGCTAACATACGTTTGATTAAGTGTCGAGTTTGTAATTTACGTATGTGTAAGTAAGTTTTCGTCTAAGTGATTTCATCCACAGCTTGTTGTTTCTGTTAATTTAGGATTCATTAAAAATCAACAAAATTCATATTCGATCTATACGGTTGGTACTGAGCAAACCGGAATAAACAATATTTTAAGACATTGTAATCACAAATTCATTTAGTTTGACCACATCTTTAATTATATCGCCGACGCGTAATGAAAAGGATCTGTTTTATGTTCTGGTAGGGTTAAGGGTATCAACTGAATTATCGTCAAGTTCATCCAATTATTGTCAGGAGGGTAACTGATGTCCTAACGCGTTTCTTGCATGATGTCTCTTCATATTGCAGAGCACCTACTGCAAAGGACTAGGTCTCTATGACATCATTAACCCCCCGGACGATATTATGACAAACCTTACGGCAATAGATCCGATACCCTATTACAAAGATTCTAAAACTAATATACACAACCGAAATACTCAGATATTATTTTCGATAAATCAGCGCTTTCAGATTTATGCAAGAGTGTATGCATTCAAGCACTTCATTTAAAGCATTGCAACTCAGGAAACATTAATTCTAGGTTAACTGTTAAAATGAACAAAATTTTTGAATTAAAAAAAATTGTTTTTTATTGTTCTCGTGACACTTTAAGTTAGAGCACAACTTTTTGTAAAAGGACCAGGATGTTGATTCTGATATTTTTACCAAAAGAGACAATACTATTTTGGAGAATTAAATGTTTGAGCATATTTTAGCCTCAATATTGTGAAAATACAGGGTATCCCACATCAAATTGTATCACGGGAAAACGTTGTAAAAAATTACCCATTAGGCATTTTGTTTTGATAGTTTGGGTAGAAGTTACTTGGAGTGTGTTGTTTAAACTGCATTTTTATCGCTGTCAGTTTTCCACAAATGTCGAAAAATGTCGTTTCCAAAACGCAACGTCGCGAATTGATTTTGTGCAACCACCTAAAAAATCGTCAAGGCTCTCATCTGGACATTGGAAAACAACTCGGAATCGTGCAATCAACGTGTGTGATTAAACTTTACAACGAAACTCTGACCATCGAACGGAAAGAAAAATGCTGTCAGAATGGAAGTTCTATTAGTGATCAAGATCACAAGCGTGTTGTGAAAACGTTTACTTGGAAACCCTATGCTACAATCAGGGATGTACCCAAAAAGTTGAACCTGTTTAAGTATTTCGTTCAAGGACCGGGAGAGACTGCATATGTACAAAGTGCAGAAAGCTCTAAAATCGTGAAAAATGGTAAAATAAGGTGGGGAATTCTCAGGCCGGGAAACTGTCCACCAAGATGCTGACGAAGCCTCATTGTCTCAACATGAAGGATCATTTTAACGTCAACGCGGACTTTCTGCATCTACTATTTTCACCGTTTAGCAGAAGTTTGATGTTCTGGAGGAAGTGAGGTGGCAGAAATTTTCAAAGTATGTCAAGAAATATATGATTTGGCATGCGAGCTGGTAATGTGGCAAACGGAGAGCACTACCGGGGCTGTAAACGTGGAAATCTACCTCAAGGATTGTCTGCAGATGCGTCAACTTCCTCTGTTGAAGTAACACGAGAGACTCACGATCTTCTGGCCGGATCTAGCTTCGTACCTCTATTCAAATTATGTCCTGGAATGGTACTAAACCAACGGGGTCACTATCGTAACCACTCAAGGCACCGGAATTAAGGCATTTATAAAAAAATACTGCGCTATTATGAAGCAGGCGCTAGGCAATTATTTGGGTAGTAGGGTGTGGGACTAGTTCGGCAGGGGTTTTCTTCGTCATAGATTTCTCATTAAAATGAAGCAAAAATTAAAACGAAGAAAACCCCTGACGAACTAGTCCCACACCCTACTAAACTGTAGGTAGTTTTTATACCATATTCTTAGAATAATCTGGTGCATTACTCTATCCCTTTCCGACCGGGCCCGTATAATTGCATAGGTAGAAGGTGACTTAAACAAAACCTTCTCTCTTGCTTTTTGAACGTCCTATTCATTGTTTTATTGTTCACAGCGCTTGTTCCAACATCGTAGCTGCTACGAAAAACAAAAAACTGAAGCAAGCAAGTGTTTTTATATAGGAATCGCTTCGATTTAGGTTCTGTTATCCGTCATTTTTCACCTACACAATTGTGTGGGTTCGGTCGGAAAGGGCTATACAGCCGTTCGCGCGACTTTGAAAATTTCGGCTCTCCTTCCTAACGGCTGTAGCTTTACATCTCGTCCAAGGTTGGTGTATCCACAGCTTGACCATCCAATTTCTCTTTTGTTCACCGTAAGAAACATGAGCACTATGGTCGCGTGCTCGCGGAGGCGAAGAATTGCTTCACCAGACACGACACGAGGAGCTTCTATAGAATGATTAACTGAATCAGGAACCAGACCGGTCCAGCACCTGCCGTGTGTAATTACAGGGAGAGGAACCTGGTTACCGATAAATCGCAGGTGGCCTAGTGTTGAAAGCAACATTTTGAAGTGGTGTTGTACGGTGTTGCTCTCCCAGCTGGTCTCGAGGTACGATGCTGGCTTAACAAGCCAGTCGTCGTATGTTCGAGTCTCGGCTCGGGAGAGACTGTTAGTGTCAGTAGGATCGTAGCGCTAGCCCCGCAGTTGTCCTGTACACTCAACAGTTGGCTGCGAAGTCTGTATATAATAAACAGAAGGTCGAGTTCCGATACGGAATGTAGCACCAAGGCTTTGCTTTGTTGTACGGTGTGGAAGGTAGGAGAGACGTCGAGGGGAACAGGATAAAAATTGGGGAGGACGGACAAGCTGTGGACCCATCACATTGGACGAGTTGAAAAATGCAAGCTGAAGAACCACAAAACCGCTGGGAAGAACGGCTTACCGACCGAACTTTTCAAAGTGGGGAGCGGTCGACTGTGTACTACACAGTGTGTAGTGCAATTCACCAGCTTATCCTTAGGGTATGGTCTAAGGAACAACTACCCACGGACTGGTTGGAAGTAATCATATGCCCAATTACAAGAAAGGATGCAGAATCGACTGTAGTAACCATCGACGCATAACCCTCCTTATTGCCGCTTATAAAATTCTTTCCAGTGTCCTGTTCCGGCGACTGAAGCGGTTGTAGGAAACCTTTGATGGAGAGTACCCATGCGGTTTCCAAGCAGGACGATCTACAATGGATCAGATGTTCACCTTAAGACAACAAAACTGGTTTAGCTGACACGTGCGACGCTCACAAGCTTCAGGGCGAATTTTCGGACGCGTTTGTGACGATAGATGGTCTGAAGCAAGGGCTCTCGAACTTGCTGTTCAACATAGCTTTAGAAAGTGCAATACGAAGGGCAGGTGTGCAGAAGAGCGGCACCATCATCACGAACTCATACATGCTTCTAGGCTTCGCGAACGACATTGGTATAATTGGTATTAACCGTAGAGCAGTTGAGGTGTCCTTTACGGCTCTCAAAAGGGACAACGAAGTGAGCCGCAAGGTGAAGAGACGGATTGCGGCAACGAATCCCAAGAAACAATATTGGTTTTATCAAAGTTTTATAGCGCTGTTTTGGCTGTATTAAGCGCTATAAAACTTTGATAAAACCAATGTTGTTACTAGGGATAGGGCCTATTACAGGTTGCGTAGCCAGCTAATTTGCGCTCTACAGGACTCTGGTCCTCACGAACATGAATCGTGGACGTGGAAGGATCGCTTAGGGTCTTCGAGCATAAAATCCTGCGATCTCGGTGGCAAACTAGAAAATGGGGTGTGGGGCAGGCGCATGAGCCACGAGCTACACAAGCACACTGATATTGTCAAACTGATAATACACGGCAGGTTACAGTGGGTTGGCACGTAACACGGATAATATTTAGCAGACCCTGATAGAGACCAACGACTTCGAGGCAGGCCTCGCATGCGCTGAATATGTACTGTCGACGAGGATACCCGAGCAGTGCGTGTAAGGAAATACTGGAGAGGAGCAGCCCATGACCAACATTTGTGAAGGCGTATTCTAGATTCGGCTAAGTATTAAGTTAAAAAAGCAAGTCAGAATACCAGGTAAAGGTAAATGCGAAGCGTAATAATATGGTACACACGGGATCATCTGGAAGGAGGCGTGCTCGCTGCCTTCGGCGAGTCGCTCCGATTTTCTCGTGTATCCGATCTAGGACGACGTTGCACAGGACTTTGAGAACAATGCACAGTAACATGATACCTCGTCAATTGTCGCATACAGTTAAATAACCCTTCTTGGGGACTCTCACTAAGGTGCCTTCCTTTCAGTCGGCCGCAGATGTTGCGGTGTCACAGATATTGCAGAACAGCTGATGCATATTGCAGAACGGTTGATCTCTGCCGATATACGATCTTTGTTGGATTTCATACATCGGATAGCTGCTTCGATCTCCTGGAGCCTCGGATTTGACGCGAGTGATGTGTTGCACCTTGCCAGATCCTACCGAGATTTTAATGGCTGGTCGGCTGTCGAAACTTGAAGAAGTTGTTCTAAGTGCTCAAACCAGCGTTTAAACTGGTCAGTTGGGTCGATAAGTAGCTGTCTAGACACGTTTTTCACAGGTATACTAGCTCCACTCAGGCGTCGTGAGGTTCTCTTTCCTTCATCAGAGAGTCCGCACACGCTTACTTGTGCTTCCTTCTAGAGAGCCGAATACCGTTGATGACCTTCGTTGGCTCCTCGCATTTTCTTCTGCTCTATCACAGTTTTTACTTCTCATCCATGATGAACAGACGCTCGGGTTGGCGAAGCATTGTCTCTATCAACGAAAGATGGTTACCGCACCAATAAACCTTGCTATCGTCATATAGAAAGCATTATCCAGGCTACGCAAACCTCCTATGTCACGGCACGGCACGTCACACGATTTGCTGCTGCAAACGGGTTAGTGTAGGTCCGGTTCTTTTCTTCCGTCGCCTCTAAACGCTCAGCATTAAATCACCAACTACGAGTGGTTCCCACTGTCATGTCCATCACCTCTCGCGCTGCTTCACTGACCGCGTCGTGGATGTGCTTCCGCTAATCGTATAGGTCCACTTCAACTGGCTCATCGATCGATAGCTCTGCAGCAACTTCTTCCGCCGATCTCGATTTAAATACGTTGGACAGCCAGGCGCAAATCATGTATGCAACAATGAGATAGTGTTATAGGTCGACGTTTGGCCCCCGAATAAACCGCACATAGATGAGGTCTGAAAAGTGGCTTTTTCATAGGGGTGTCTCCAGGGGTGCTTCCCAAAATCAGACGTGCAAAATGGCCATTTCCCAGGCCGCGAAGAAGCTCACTAGCCTCAAGCCATTGTCATTGATGGAAGATTGAAGGATTTCTCCAGCAACTACGGTGTGAAAGCATTCTTCCCGTCCTGCTTGTGCATTCATATCTCGTACGACGATCTTTTTGTCGTGTTATGAGCACTCTTTATACGTTTTCTCAAGGAGCTCATAGTACTCCTCCATTACTGACGCTCAAACAAGCCGCCCCCAAGGAAAACAGCTCGCCCTCTAGTATACAAACAAGTTAGCATTGGTTCACCTATCTTCCGTTGGTAACCCGTATCCCAGTCGGTACTACGTGGAGGTACGAATAAGAATTGCTAGTCAATATGCTTTGGATCACACTGGGGCGCCAATTAGGACGGGTTGTACTACTGGTACGCACTATCCTACCGTTAACCAACGACAGATTTTTGACAATTTTTGATAAAAGTGCATAACTTTAGGATCATATGTGAAAGACTCTTCCCAATATGAAAATATTTTTATTGTGTATTGCAGGTGAACAGAGAGAGACGAAATCGTGCACGTCGTTTTAGCTGTCAGCCACCTTGCGAGATTGTTAATAAGTTCGCCATTTAGATTTTTTCATCGGTTTTTTTTCTCATACTCAAAACTACCTTTAAAGAAATGTAAAAGATTATTTCTCTGTGTCGCTTTTTTCACCTCGGAGGAAACCGCCTTATTTTTGAGCAACTGGTAAGAAGACTCCCTTAACCCCTGAGTATTCAATATTTTTGGCATCCGTAAGTACTCGGCTGAGTACCCAACTTTCTAACTTTTTTAACTCTTGAGTGATTTTGGATCTTGACTCGTCAACAGATTTGAAAATTTGTCTATTTTTAGTATGCGAAAAGCTGTTGGCTCAATGTGGTTGCAGTGAATCCTGGATCATGTTCATGTTCGGGAATCTTGAGTTCATCAGATGGACTCAAATAGAATGAATATCAATTCCTGGAGTGATTGCATGAATTTTGATACCGGTTTATTGACAGTTGTACTAATTTGTCTCACCGGAACATGGTCCCGAAGATCCGGATTTTCTGAAACCAGATGTGGTCCCAGGTTCCTGTCGGTCTCGGTTGCAAAACGTAGACAAATTTTTCAAACTTTCTAGATCCCAAATCGGTCAATAATTGCAATAGTTAGAAGCTGTTAGTGTCAATAGAATCGTAGCGCTAGCCCCGCAATTGTCCTGTACACTAAAAATTCGGCTGCGAAGTCTGTGTATAAATAAACAGAAGGTCAAGTTCCGAATCGGAATGTAGCACCAAGGCTTTGCTTAGAAGCTGTTAGAAGTTTCATTTTGATGGGTACTCGAGTACCCTGCCTAGCGGTTATGGGCTGAAAAGCTTCATAATTGTGAAGACACTGTGACGCGCTCAAATCTAATAGGACAATTCAGTTGTGATACTTCAGCATTTCCTCGGCAAATAGTAAAATATATAAATAATTATGTAATTTGGGCCCTACACTTTCTAAACGGTACACTCATGACATTGATGGTAACTAGCATCATATCACAAGTCATATAAGAAAAGTACAAAAACAGCCTTGATATAAATCTCCTCTCCATTTTTTGAAATCCACTATGCGGGATAGAATATTCAAAGCACATATCGACATGTGAATTTCATTTGTCACATACAACGTGTCATTCTTCAAAAGAAAAATAAGCTCTTTAGTAGCTTCCTCTCTCAAAACATCGAAAAGCCACTCAACTGGAGTGAACCTTTAATGGAACCCTAAATGAATCTTTCGAGGATTTTCCGCTCAAAGTCGGTATTGTATGAATTTTGATTTCTCAGCAAACATCTCAAATCCTTCCGCGACAAAAATGATATATTACAAGCAGGCAGTATAGCAGCAAATCTTCAAGCAGACATCGTGGCATGAAACGACACACAGAAGCTATTTGCATATTACTTTTCGCAGCAGACGGTAGGCATGTGAAAAATGTACAATCTGTTGATTTTCTATATGGTAATAACCCAGCAATGTACAACAACCCTTCGAGTATCAAAATATATGCCGATGTGAAACCTGCCATGCAACTGGACCCGACTTTGTTCGCCTGCGATCCGTTTCGAGTTAGGAGAAAAGTTTACATAATTTCCAAAGTTGTATAATTACTTTTTAACAAAGTTTAATTTCTTCCACCATCACACCAGCCAAGTCGTAGCAGTTGCATTTTCTACCTGGACGCACGAAGGCACACGGCTTTGATCTCGGTTTGTGTGTGTATGCTATTTTTTATTTTTTGCTCTCGGGTGATCCTTGAGAGTTTCGTTTGTTTTGTCTGGAGTTTCTACGGCCGGAAAAGCTAACTAGAGAGAAACCCTGCAGAAAGATTGACGTTACTCAAGGAACTGTTCCCCCAGGTGAATTGGTGTTGACGTTGGGCTCTTAGCGCCGTCTGCGCACATCATCCATTCTAGTACGGCTTGCTCGATGTATTTAGGATGTTACCTCGGTCGAAAGAAAAGTAATAACTAACTTGAAATTATGTGGAAGCCGCAGCAGGTACGGTACTGGGTAAATTGAATGAGATTCCTGTAATTTGCCTGATTTGTCACAAAAATGATATAGGAATAAAATTTTATTGAGAAAGCAACGATTACAAATATTTTTTTCTAATTATTGCTAATCGTTAGCTACAGATTTTTTATTAAATAATCTTGTAGGGGTGTGTCTTTGGAGGTTACTAAAATTTTCGAAGAACACATTTAAAATTGAAAGAATGAAAAATTTTAACGTTATTTTTTTATATAATCAGTTCTACTGTTCACCGTAATTCTTTGATCGCTTTCATTTTATATTAACTCATCGCTAGCCAAATGGAGCTTTCATCCAAGCGAATAATTTGTTTTGCATGATTCGCTTTCCGAATTATCAATAAATGTACAATGAAAATTCGGGCAGCTTAAGAGCACTCGCGCTTCTCTGGCCGTACATCACAACTGTTGCGGTTATCAACTCCATTGAAATAATTTCCAATTTATCGCACGAGGGCACACAGTCATAATCAGTCAATAAATTGCACAACGAATTCAGCACAAAAGTGTACAACTGTGGTTAACGGTGTTTATGGATGACATTTAAATAAACTTATCAAACGTGGCCAGTGAATAATTACTGTCATTTGAAAAAAAAAACAATTAAATTTAAACTCTCATGAAGAAACCCATTTTTCATTTTATGGTAATTTCATTGCTAGTGAATTGGTTTAATCGATGGAAATGACCAACAGAAAAAAAAACTCACCAACAACGAAACAGCAAGAATTTACTGCGCCGATTGTGTCATCGCTTGGTTTCCACTTGTTTCACCAAATAATCGCATTTATTCTGTTCCATCAGCAAGTTGTGCAAATGGAATTTTAAACCAAGAGTCTTTCCAACCGACCGACCGTAAACTTGGTTTACCCGCACGAAAGCGGAAGGAAGTGACGGCAATTTAACTGAATTGCATCGCTTTTCCCACAAATTTTCACTTCCAGTCATCCGGAAGCTTGCACAGCCGTCGGCAGGACCGTACCTAGAGCAGCACAGAATCGATGAATGCAATTGGCTTGCTGAAGAATCCGAGCAAAAAAAGCAAAGTGAAAAACTCGACCGACTTGGTGCAATTCATTTTTTCGCTACAGTTCGGGGAAGCCAGAATGACCTTTCTGACTGGTCGAACCAATAAACTTCAAGTTTCGGGATCTGGTCATATCTGACCGGTGGTCTGACTGTATACTCAGACTGGTTTCTGCAAAAGTACGATGTCATTAAAACCATGCCGTTCTGTTTGATGAGCTGTTCAACTCGGAGCTTTGTAACTCTTGTAACGTAGAAAGGTTGAAATTATGTCGAATGAATATGATTTTTCTTTCACATTTTCCATGCTAGAAATGCAAAATCCTTATACAATGTAAGATTGAGATCGTACTAATGAACGGTAAACTTAACAATGGTATAGATGCATTTCGCTAGAATGAAGTGCTGGCAGCACCCTTTTAGAAATCAATGAAACTTTGAGGGTGTGTAGGCCTTACAATCCTAAGCAACTTTGTATACTTATTTTTTGCAAATTTATCTGAACTACCACCTGAAATGGTCTAGGGAACTGTCTGAACTTGAATTGAAAAATAGAGAAAAAATTTTATTTGAGAAAAAAATTAATTTCAAAACAAAACAAAACATAAAAATTAAAAACAAAAACCAGGACAAAAAACAATGTATTTAAAAAAAACTCTTCCTTTTCTCGTCAGGTGTTTTGGATAGAAAATGTAGTAGTATCAAACTCTTCTGAGCAAATGGACACTCCTAAAAAGAAAATGTTTTCTAATCAAAACTTTTTCATGTCCATAAAACATTTCCGATGTGAAATAGTATTGTACACAATAAGTTTTGTTTTTGTTTGAATTTTCTTTTTAAGAGTGTCTTTTATTTTCATTAAGGCAGACAATGTGTGCAGCAGGGGAAGCGAAAAATAAGCGAACTGAAAATATGATACAGATTTCGAAAAATATACCGCATCCCGACGGGACTTGAACCCGCAATCTCCCTGTCTCCGGCATGGTGTTTTGACTAATAAAACTACGGGGAACGGTGGTACTGTTCCACAATTAATATGCGTATCACATTCCACTGCCGACTTATTCTATTGCTCATCCCTAACTACACAAACTGCTGTACAAGCGTTATTTGTACGACTGAAAAGAATGCCTCATCATACACAGAAGAGTCGGCTGACGCTGAAAACTCTTATAGACCTGTGTGGTCGAGACCAAAGTCAGTCTGAGTCGTGCTTGCAAGTGCGACACAACAACGGAAGAAGCTCCGTAGGGCTAAATTTTTTCGAACCAATTTCTATTTTTAAGAACGGTTTTTACCCGTTAACATTCGAGTTTATTAAGGCAGACATTGTGTGCAGCAGGAGAAGCGAAAAATAAGCGAACTAGAAATATGATACAGATTTGGAAAATATACCGCATCCCACGGGACAAGAACCCGCAATCTCCCTGTCTCCGGCATGGTGTTTTGCCTTTTATTAATTGAAAAAAGTTTAGGCAACTAAGTTGTCTATCTGAGAACTTATTTTGCTAAAAATCTGACATGATCAATTTCTTAATACCTCTTTTGTTAAAAAAATAAGTTCAGGATCTTTGCTCATCATTTATTTCAAAGGAAAGTTCACACAATTTCATAAAAAATATATTTGATTTTGTTTCGGATTAGCAGTCTCAATTAAAACAGCGCTGATCTATATGGGGTCATCGCCAACGTTTCGATCCGGTTGGTTGGGATCTTCATCAGGGCCTATTTTGAAATTTATTCCATTACATAAAAACATAGAAAATCGGACATAAATTACATTTAGCTAACAACAAAACAAAAAAAAAACTATCCGTATAAACTAATTAGCAGACTGCTGATACAGCCAGCGAGGGATGACAGATTGAAAAAACCATCCAGCTTCAAATCTATTCCGTTCATCCATGGCCTCTCTACCACCATCAAAAAGATTCTCCAGAACAGCGACCCAACTACGAGCATCTCTTTCAGTAATCAAAACACTGTGGGGCACTTATATCACACAGCTAAACAAAAGTAACGTTGTATATCAGATTGCTTGTCGAGACTGCCACGGCAAGTACATTGGTATGACGTCGAACAAACTTCGTTCTCGTATGTACGGACACCAGTCACATGTGAATACACTGGGCAAACTGCTATCCAATGGCCACCAGAACTAAGAGCACGAAATCCAACAACTCCGGGAAAAGACAGCAATGATCGATCACTGCATCCAGTACAACCACCGCATCGACCATAACACGCCAGCCATCCTCGACCCTACAAATCACAAACTCTGCAAGTGTTGGAGATGTGTCACATCGCAACTACAACCAACACGGTCAACCATCGGACTGACACCGATGTCCAATTTTCTATGTTTTTTATGTAATGGAATAAATTTCAAAATAGGCCCTGATGAAGATCCCAACCAACCGGCTCAAAACGTTGGCGATGACCCCATGGAGATCAGCGCTGTTTTTATTGAGACTGCTAAGCCGAAACAAAATCAAATTTAGTGTCACAGTCGAATCCCCGTACCAAAAATATATTTTGGCAACGTTTCTCTAACTCTTATCATTATCGAACATCCATGAAGCGCATGGGTGTTCAGAAGTCAACAACACACATGAACAATAAAACATTATTGTTAGGAAAAGTTTATTTTTCTTCTTAAGAGTGTCTACAGCTAAATTTTCTATTCAAAAGCTTATCTTGAAAAAAATCTGAGACGATCGTTTTTTCGTAAATCACTTTGAAATGAAAGTTTATCCATTCCGTAGAAGTTATCCAAAGGCTTCAAATGGTAAGTTGACAACCTGGAAGGTCAAGCTTAGCTCCGGTCCCTACAAAGTTCGTACATCCCGCCTTTGAGTTATATGATCACAGTAGAATGCCAGCTGAAACCTGGACACGCCTGATTGGCGTTGCCTTGGCCATGTTGTCATCCGGCAATAGCTAAGTGAGGAGGTGCGGCGGAAGAGAAACCCGAGCGTCTATTCACCAGGATGGTGCGACTCAAAACAGCGTGTGATCACCGTGTGAGGAGCGGTTTATCAACGTCCTAATGTCGAAGTGAAACTCTAAACAGAGTCGAAATGAGACTCTGAACAGAGCTGACACGATGGTCCACCGGCGAGACAGGGAGTTGTGGAAGGCCCAACGAATCACTCAGGAAAACAGTATGTTACAAACCACGCAAGAGATAATACGCATCGGAACAATCGGCATGGACCTAGGCAACGAAATAAGGACAACGGTTGCAAATTTCGGACATGGAACTGCTAATCGCTCTACTTTCCAGGATGCGACAGGATAACACTGGTCAACACAGGTGAGCTCTAAAGCTCAAATTGGAAAAAACGAAAGATTATAGCTTTTGAACCATTCCTGTGAAATTTGGTGCCTCTGGCCAGTGTAGAAATACGTTAACTTACAACGAAGTGTAACGGCTTTTTCGAGATTTGGGGCAGCTCTTTTCGCTTTAGTCGACCAGTGTAATCTACGATGAACTACATCCACTCAACATAGAAGTTGTAGCGCTGCAGGAACTTTGTTGGACAGAACAGAAAGCATGGAAAAGCAGGCACCGGGTGGCTACTTTCTACCAGAATTATGGTACCACCAGCCAGCTGGGATTCAGCTTCATAATACTGGGCAAGATGCGCCAACGTGTGATGGGGTGGCTGCCGATCAACGCGACGATGAGTAAGTTAAAGATTAAGGAGCGAGTTCTTTAACTACAACATCATTAATGAGCACTGCTCACATGAAGGGAGACCCAACGTTGAGGAGGAAGCATTCTATGCGCAACTGGAGCAGGTATAGGATAGCTGCCCGCGACTGGACGTGAAAGTGGTTATTGGGGAGAAAATCGCTTTGGTAGGACGAGAGGCAATGTACAGACCGGCAATCAGGCGAATGCTGTAACACAGTACGAGAGCGAACGTGGAAAGATACCTACGGGCACAGAATAGCCAAACACTGTTCTCTGAAGAAAGAAGCGCCAACAAGGGAATCGAGATCACTAGCGATGGAAGAGCTGTACCAAGTTAGCGACACTCGGAAGTTTTACGAGAAGCTGGACAGTCGTAACGGCTACGTGCTACGAGCACTTTTTCACTAGATTTGGGAGGAAGAACGAGTACCGGAGGAGTGGGTGGAAGATAAAAAGAGCGACTAACTGAAGTACTGCAATTATCGGGCAATCACTCTGCTGAACGCCGCCTACAAGGCACAAGCAACAAGGACGACAGAGATGCCGTCGACTATCACCATTAGCGAAGCAGCTCGTGGAACACCACAAGGCGGGATTCATAGATTCCCACACCACCACTGATCAGATATCCGCGGTTCGGCAGGTTATGAAGAAATGCTGCGAACACAACATGCCCACATACCATCTATTTATAGATTTCGAATCGGCAGTCGATTAAAACCAGTTAAGGCAAATTATGCTAACTAACGCGGTTAGTAAAAGCGACGATGGATCGAGTGAGTGTATAGTTCGAGTTTCACGAGGCACTCTTGAGCTCCTTCCAAAATTTGAAATGGTTTAAGGCAAGGCGTCTCTCTGGCCTAATGTTTAATATTGCTCTGTAAGGTGTCATTAGAAGAGCGGGGTTAACACGAGAGGCACAATATTCCAATAGTCGTTCCAACTGCTTGGCTTCGCCGACGATAATCGATATCGTCGATATTGTGACTCGGACCTTTGTGAATACGTGGATATGTACATCGGACTATAGGCCGCAGTCAAACGACAGGACTGGTCTTCAGTGCATCGAAGTACATGAATGTGGCGAATGAGCCACGAACTGCAGGAGCTGCTTGGAGAGGCATCCACACACCGCTAAGATTGGCAGGTTGCGGTGGGCTGTTGGTTCTTGAAATCAAGCCATCAGGGACGAGACCGAGAAGTGCACAGCGGGGAAGGTGGATTAATCAGCTGGAAGACGATCTTCGAGCCCTACGTCAACTGTAGAGCTGCTGAACTGCAGCCATGGACCGAGTGGAATGGAGACGACTCTTCCGTACTAAAAAAACTATTTCTCCAAATGAAAAACTGAATAACTGTGAAGCAACATGGCTTCTTCTAGGGGCCGTTCAGCATCGACCAATATGCTTGAATTTATAAATTATCCATTGAATGCAATGGATAATGGAAACCACGTAGCAGATCTTTACACAGACTTTAGAAAGGTATTTGATCGTATAGATATATTAATGCTACTCTTCAAATTGCAAAAAATTTGGCTTGAGCCAGAACTCTTGAAGTGGCTCGTATTATTTTCTACTAATTTTGTTGGCGCTAGTTAAAATTAACGGATGACACTCAAACTCGATTATAGTCACTTCTACTGTCCCCCAAGGCTCCCACTTAAGATCTCTTCTTTTCATCTTGTACGCTAACGACGTTTCCTCTATTTTCAAAAATCAAAAGTGTTAATTTATGCCATTATCATCAAAACATGGTATATAGCCTACGTAAAATCAATACTGGAATACTGCAGCATTGTCTGGTCACCCTATACAATCACACACGAAGAAAGAATAGAATTAGTACAAAAGCAATTCCTGTTGTATGCTCTTCGTAAATAAGGTTGGACATCATTTCCTCTTCCGTTATAAGAAGCACGTTGCTCATAAATACACGTGAATTTGCAATAGTTTCATTTGTAAACGATATCGTTTCGCAGCGCAATGATTCAGCTACATTTTTGTCTAAGCCCAATTCCTCCGCACCTATTCTGCCGATAACCGCATAGCTGCCCCATATTGATTTTTGTCACTTTTGACTTAATTTTTATCATATTTTCCGAAAAAAAAATCTGAAATTTATACTTTTGTATGAAAAAACATAGAAAAAATACTTAATTGTGTTTGTCCCATATTCAAAGTACCCCGCATTACAGTCCCACTGAATAGTGGTACAAACTGCGTACATAAAATTTTGCTACAGATTAGTGTATATCGGATAATTTTTGGCATATAGAAGTATGTCATTCAATTAACTAGAATAATGTTGTTTTTTTTTCTGAGTACAATCTACATTGCCAGTGATACTACCGGTTGCTGGTTGAATTTATATGTGATGGCACAATATATGCGAGTACTTTTGAAATGTACCCGCATATTTTGTCCCATATTGGTTTTTTTTTAAGTTATATAACGTAAAACCAATTCCACCCATGGTTTTTTGTTGTCAACGTTAAACTTGTGGTGCAATGAAACTGTTCTGACCATAGGTTTTGGATGTAATAGCTGGAAATCAGAAAATTCACAGATAATATTAAATCGCCGTTTTCTCAATATGTTGATTTTCATTATGGGACAGTTATCCGGGTACCGGCAGTATTCGACAACTTCAAAATCGAAACATGTTTGTCATCAATCATTACCGTACAAATTATGCAAAATTTCGTGTCAAATAAATGTTGTGTGAACAAAAAAAAAATGCAAAATTCGGACCTTTGAATCGCCACTCACAACTATACTCCAAAACCAATGACTTCACAATATCTTGGCATGAACCTAAACATTTTAGTTCAATGCGCAATCGCAACGCTTATTGAATGAAAAATAGTTTGTAGGTAAACATCGTATTACAATATTGTACATTATCTACTTCTGATTGACGAAATAAATAAATAAGATAAGGAAGAAGTTATCCATTGACAACTTTCCTCTATCTCTTCTCATTTATGATCGATATATGAAGAAAAACTTTAGCCTTTTCCAAATGCTAGTTCTGATTAATTTGCAAAATGCAAAATCGCTCGTTTTTTTCGTAACTGTCATTTAAAATCTTAGCTTATAAGAAACTGTTTGTAGTCGCTCGATGGTGGGGTGTATGGAAACATTTAATTTTTAATCAACGTAGAAATGATAGATAATTGATTCAAAATGATTGTAAGCAGTAATGAAACAGAGGGAGGTAAGATCCATGATTTAGTTGCTTTATATCGTCTTTAACTCCTCAAATTTTTAGTATAGTTATTTATATTATGGAAAGTATTTCTATACACCCCGTTTTAAAACATTCAATAATTTTTAATCACGATTGAGATCTGAGATGAAATCTCCAATAACACTTAACAACTGTGCAAAGTTGAAATAATACGGAATTGATATCCTAAAGAATACATAATAACCCTCATATGTAGTTTCCCAAATCTAAATTATTCTCCATAACGTTACCATCCTCCATCACAATGATTCCACAGCGAATATATTTGCAGATTCATTAAAAATTTAAAATATTGATAAGTTGGTGATAATACTGAAGATTTCATAAACATCACAGTTATAGAACACACTTAAAATAAAACACTGAATTCGGTGAAATTTTACCGAAATCTCAACAGCTGAACGTTCGGTGAAATCTTCGGTGTTTTCGAAAATTACCGAACAGTTTGTGAAACCACCAACCGAGTGGTCGGTAATTTTCGCAGCTTTCTGGTAATGTTCCAAAACCATACGAACAACAGAAATACCGAACGCACCTGTAGAAAATACCAGTGACAGAAAAGCAGTAGGTTATAAATGAGCCTGCCGGTACCGTCTAAAACCAAATTAAATTAACTAGATTACTTACGAATAATGTGAACGACTCGTACATTCTGTTTCAGTTATTCACCATAAACACTTTCCATATTTTAAATATCCTATGTTTACTCACAACAACATGTATAACAAATCAGCAAAACCAGTAGAAAATATTCGCGTCTTGCACGGTTGCACGTATGAGAAAAATGGCCGCCACATTCACAATTTGACATTTTTACTGGTAGTTCGGTAAAAAGTTATACAGATTTCAATGAGTGTAAAACTAAATATTTCGGTAAAAATTAACAAAATCATGGTAAAACTTATCGATCTTACAGGACAGTCGTTAATTTGTAGCTTTTTTTCAGGAATACCGGTATTATTACACTTTACCGATGGATTATTTAAAAAAAAAATACCGAACCATTTTTTTTTGATTAAGTGTGAAAGTACCTCAAATCGCCGCAATTAGTGTTGACGATAAGCTTAAAAAAGTATCCTGACTCCTGACCATTCGGATTTGTAATTACTTGAATATGTAAAAAAACATCTTATCCTTAATAAAGTCCTGCGGTTTTCCCTGAAGATGTCACTGATCAGAGCCGAAACGTAAAATAGTAGAAAAATAAGTCGTTCTACTTAAAAAGACCGCTCAGACGAAAATTCACCCAACGAACAATTCAACAGTCAAACTCTTAGCAACAGTTATAATTGATCCCTAAGTTTCAGAGAAAACAAAACTATAATGCGGAAAACGACGAATTAGAACTAACTATCAAAACAAATTTTTCATTGATATGTCGATTTGTTCAATATAAAAAAATATTTTTTTAGATTAATCAAACGAAACGCTCACGTGTTATCAATAAACTCAACCCGAATTCATAATCGGGATTAATCACATTCATTATGCATTTACTCTATAGTACGTATTCCTCGAAATAGGCATTACCAACAGGTACCTCTGACGAATAATTTTTACGAATACCTAATCGAACATGACTGTTTTTCCAATATCCAATCTAGCAATGTAACAAAAAACAACTCATCACCAGTGACGCCCCATCCTCGTGGCAACGAGAAGTGAACCCTGTCTAGCAATAAACACAGTTGGAATATGCGAATTCGTTTGCTGTTGTTCTTCTAGAGCCGAGAGTCAATAATGTTTCTTGTGGGACGCGCCAGACCATGATAAGAATACGATGTAGCCTTCCATGTGGCGGCGGTCGTAGTTTCCACTTTTTCGTTTGTTCCATCTTCTCCCTTCAAGAGCAGAAATTTCCTTCAGTCTCCCCACCCAACCGATCGAACAGGCGAATCTAAGCGTCCTTTCTTATCTATACCTTTCCGCTTGGTGTCTACGGTTGATAACGAGGTCAGGAAACCAGGAACTCACGACGAAGGTGGCATGCTGGAGCGACAGTCACAAACAGAAAAAATACTAAATGATATGTATGTGGAGATTTTCTGCTATCTTCGTCATGGACATGATATTCTTGATATTCCCTGGTTGGTAGGAGAGTGCGTGAAGAAGACGATGCACTCCAGAGACACTCCGGTAACAGCGCTTTCCGGCAGCTGACTAGACATGACTGAAATTGTAAATAGATGAGTTGGCGATAAGCAGTAGCTTTCGCCGTTCGGAGCTTTTCATCTTTTGCGCATGTTGCTAGGGGAAGAGAGCTTTTCGAGAAAGAGCTTTCCGAGCTAATGATGTGTAGGTTTCGGGGTGACTAACACACCTTGGGCCATGACTAGTCTAGTGGTGGTGCTGTTGCCGATAGTATTAGTTATTAAACACACGTGTTATCTGTAATGTGTCGAAAAAGTGACACTAAGATACAGTCAATCCACAATCATGGGTTACTTTTACAATAATACATCTATTCTATAGAACTAGTACATTTTTTATAAATTTTAATAATTTCAATCAAGTGGAGTTTGTTAATAGCCTAAGTATTCATGATAAATATAAGTAAACATTGAGTTCGTGTGTCCAATCACAAATGGTGACTTCTCAACACTGTTAGAAATTTGTAAGGATTTGTTTGCTTTCGCAATTAGGACTAATCATTCGTAGGGATTACAATCTACTTGTCAAAAAAGGGAAATAAACTACAACTAACTTGATTGCTAACTTATTTGCTATAAAGAGAGCTTATCGTAGCAATTAATGATTGCAACGATTTTTGTCGAAAATTGGTAATTACAATTTTCATTAGTTGTAGTATAACTCAGTTGTACCCTTGTTTGGACGATTGAAAATATTTGAATTTGCTTTACTTTGTAACCTTTTTGTGCGCACAATTGTGGGTCAGTCAATATGTTGACTATTTCCAATACTTTTGCGAAAAATTGCTTCAAAATTCAATTAAATAGCTTTTGTAATGGAATTCGAGACTTTTTGCCAAAGCCCAAGAGATCTTCCACCGTCACCTTCCACCCACAATTGTGTTCTGTGCTAAGCAAGTCATACTTTATATTTCAACCAAAATGTACAATTCAAATGAAGTGCAACCCGTTGGTGAGCGAAATATACATCAGAACAAACAAAAAAAATGTAAAATATTAATAGTTGATTATTTCTCCGATATTGTGTTTATTTTTCAACTGAAAATTGTCCAGTAATTGTATTCCAACGTGAAAATTTCACGGTATATTTATCTAAGAAGGTAAAAAAAAGGTTGATTCCAATAAAAATCGAAACATTAAACCTGACAAAATGGTTGGATTCGTTTATTGCATTCATGTGTAAGGAGCATTTGGTATTAGCGAGAAAATGGTTTTTAAGTGTTGATAGTAGTAGTAGTAGTAGTAGTAGTAGTAGTAGTAGTAGTAGTAGTAGTAGTAGTAGTAGTAGTAGTAGTAGTAGTAGTAGTAGTAGTAGTAGTAGTAGTAGTAGTAGTAGTAGTAGTAGTGGTAGTAGTAGTAGTAGTAGTAGTAGTAGTAGTAGTAGTAGTAGTAGTAGTAGTATTAGTAGTAGTAGTAGTAGTAGTAGTAGTAGTAGTAGTAGTAGTAGTAGTAGTAGTAGTAGTAGTAGTAGTTGTTGTTGTTGTTGTTGTTGTTGTTGGCCATAAGGACTAGACAAAGACAAAACAAAGACAAGACAAGGACAAGACGAGGACAAGACGAGGACAAGACGAGTACAAGACAAGGACAAGACAAAGACAAGACAAAAGCAAGACAAAGACAAGACAAGGACAAGAAAAGGACAAGACTTGGACAAGAAAAATACAAAACAAGGACAAACAAGAACAAAACAAAGACAAGACAAGAGCAAGACATAGACAAGACAAGGACAAAACAAGTAGAAAACAATGACAAGACAAGGACAAGACGAAGACAATGACAAGAAGAGAACAAGACAAGGATAAGAAGAGAACAAGACAAGGACAAGACGAGGACAAGACGAGGACAAGACAAGGACAAGACAAAGACAAGACAAAGACAAGACAAAGACAAGACAAAGACAAGACAAAGACAAGACAAAGACAAGACAAAGACAAGACAAAGACAAGACAAAGACAAGACAAGGACAAGACATTTAGACTGTGCGAAATTTCGAGGGTTCCGAAATTAAACGAAATTTTTCTCGAAATTCTTCAAAAAATTACTAAAATTCATGAATTTCAGGTCAATTTTCTCGTTGATTCATATTTAAAATCAAGGTTTAGAGATATTTAGAGTCTATTGAAGTGAAATTTTTTTACGAATATTTAAAAAATTAAGCAAAATATAGTAAACCCCGGATTTTTTTAAATTTTTTAAGGTCTGATACTTTGAAGCAACTCCAGAACTGAATTAGAGCTCATAACGGCAGAAAAATTGGTTGAGAAATCATAAGTTGATAATATTTGATGAAAAAATGTGTTCTCAATTTCGATAAATTTCGTAAAATTTCGCGAAACTCAAGATTTCGCAAAAATTTCGCACACCTTTACAAGACAAGGACACGACAAGGACAAGACAAGGACAAGACAAAGACAAGACAAGGACAAGACAAGGACAAAACGAGGACAAGACAAGGACAAGACAGGGCAAGACAAGGACAAGACAAGGACAAGACAAGGACAAGACAAGGACAAGACAAAGACAAGACAAGGACAAGACAAGGACAAGACAAGGACAAGACAAGGACAAGACAAGGACAAGACGAGGACAAGACAAGGTCAAAACATGGACAAGACAAGGACAAAACGAGGACAAGACAAGGACAAGACAAGGACAAGACAAGGACAAGACAAGGACAAGACAAGGACAAGACAAGGACAAGACAAGGACAAGACAAGGACAAGACAAGGACAAGACAAGGACAAGACAAGGACAAGACAAGGACAAGACATGGACAAGACAAGGACAAGACAAGGACAAGACAAGGACAAGAAAAGGACAAGACAAGGACAAGACAAGGACAAGACAAGGACAAGACAAAGACAAGACAAGGACAAGACAAAGACAAGACAAGAGCAAGACATGGACAAGACAAGAACAAAACAGGGGCAAGACAAGGGCAAGACGAGGACAAGACAAGGACAAGACAAGGACAAGACAAGGACAAGACAAGGACAAGACAAGGACAAGACAAGGACAAGACAAGGACAAGACAAGGACAAGACAAGGGCAAAACTAGGACAAGACAAGGGCAAAACTAGGACAAGACAAGGACAAGACAAGGACAAGACAATGCCAAGACAAGAGAAGGACAAAACAAGGACAAGACAAGGAGAAGACAAGGACAAGACAATGACAAGACAATGACAAGACAAAATTAAGATGATCGTTCTCGTTCAAACTTAAGCTCAAAGTTTTTTGAATGTTAATTCGTTACCTAAAAGACAAAAATTTAGAGAATTATTCGACTTCGAATCGGGTGGGTTCCGAAAATTCCGGTTGGAAAATCAATTTGATGTCCGATCGAAACGGAATATTCGGGGGGTTTTTTGAAACTCGATAGTAAATCAAATCATGATGAAAAACTCCAACAGAAAATCGCTCATTTGCACTTTTTAGACTACGCTCTCTCTTAATGATATAGAAGTGTCTTAGTTATATTGTATTAAATGAGCCTTATCTAACGACTAGCAGATTTGGTATGTATATTATAATGTTGAACGGACAATATTTAACCGGCTTGGTTTTTTTTTTAGGCCTCCATGGCAAGTACTGACATTTATGTTAACAATTAGCAGAACTGAACTAAAAATTTGGCTTGACAGATGTCCTTCAAATTAACAACAAAATTTAATTAGCATATATTTGTGTTACAGAATGCGGTTCGTGGTAGTTTTATTAAATGATTTCTGCAAGTTACAACATTCTGAACCATTACGACAAAGCCTAATACGCCATGGAAACACGTAATAAAGTAGCTGGAGCAAGTGTTGCACCCTCGAAAGGTCGTATCATAGTCCACCTTATCTATACCTTACAAATTTATTCATGATAAATAAATAATGTAACACCTTGCGCCAATGTCACACCGTTTGACCCGATTCGAAGTAAACTTACTCTTGGCGACCTGATAACGCGTCTCCCTCCTAGTACCCACGAGCCGATAGTCGGTGCACAAATTAATGGACTCTGTGCTAAAGTAGTATAATTTTCTCACTTTGGCTTTATTGCTGTTTCACCGACTTTTATTAGCTATTTAAGGCGCCGGAACAGAGATAGCAGCTTAAAACGTGTGCCAAAAAGAGTGTCCTGTCATCTCCACACGGTACGCTAGGCAGCAGATGCTGGTTCGGTACGAGAATAACCACTCGGCAGTTTGCAGGAGTTCGCTGCAACTGAATAGTCACTATTTTAAACTTTTACTCCACCATAGAACAGCGTAGGCAAGGCAGTGGTGCGGCAGCACACAAAAAACTACTTAGCCGTTTGTTCGTAAGTGGTAGTTTTCCCAGAATTTTGAAATCATATCCAACGGTTCCGAGCGAAAAGATGCGTCGCAACTGCCAGGACAATGAAAAATAATACTCGCTCAGCTGGCAAGAATATCACGCTCAAAACTATTTGCACAACTGGGTGCGTGAGAAATAAAATTCAATAAACTTTTCGAAATTTTACTTACTTTAATATTTAACTTCTTGACCCAAAAGAGATACTGATACTTTTTTGTAGCTAAACAGCATTTTTAACCGATTGTCCAATGAATGGCTTTCAGATACGAAAGCAGAGGCAATCTTTCCGTTTGCTTTAAAAGCGAGCGTCTACGTAAGAAGTATAAAAGCGTGTTGCACTTTTTCATACTAGTTCATTCAAACAGTTCTACATGCATACCCAGCTTCCCACACAATGCGGTACTAAGACCGCACAACTTAGTAACCAACAGCAAGTGGTTAGCACTAGACTTGCCCTATGCCACATTGATGTAGATGCTGACAAACTTATCTTACTTTGATAAAGACAAACTGCACTGCACTGTAGCTCGCGGTGTGACAAGTACCTACACACGCAGAGGAATCTTTTGATCCAAGAGCTGTACCCATCTATACGCCAAACTTGAACTTAAATGAAACTCAACAATATGGTTAGAGCCATACCGCGTCTGCAACAGCAGCTGACAGCGTAAGATACTCCCAAAAAAACCGTTTTTAGCGGTAAAATGTGATGCACTTTCATTTTCTATTTGTCTTTATGGCTCCTATGGTTAAATGAGGGCTCAGAACTTTGCCATTACCTTTCAGACACTGGTAACGGTTGCTACAAAGTATTTTACTGCTGATCCAAAAGCACAGAGGAATCGTCCCATAAATGCATACTTTGTATAAAACATTGTTCACCTTTAGTGTCAACTTTAATTTTCATTACAGTATGGAATGAACAGTTTATGTAAAAACGTAGAGTACATTCCAACAACTAGTAGAAAATTATTATTTGGAAACCCACCTCAGTGAATCATTTTATCTTAAAACGTTCAAAATATGATAAGAATAACCCATTATGGACTAGGTGTACGTTTTATCGATTAGTACTTTAGTCTCTTTCGCCAATAACTAAAATGAAATTACTGCTTGATAACCTGGAATGTTAGGCACAAAAAATCATACTGCGCAACCCTTCTCTCCTATCCCGAAAGGAGGGAAGCGTTTCGTGCAAATGTGCACGAAAACACAATTTTTCAATAATTTTTTCAAAGCTGAAATATACAGTAGAAAGTAAAGATAATAGCACAGTGCTTTTTCGATCTTATCAACAGTCGAACTTTTTTTGTTTATTCGTTTGTATCTGAAACTCATATTCCATAGAACTATGAAAGTGCTTTATTTTTCTTGAAATCCCATAAATTTCAATTGAATACAACACAAAATTCAATTTTTTATGATTTCGACAAATTCATGGTGAAATTTTTATTCAACATGATAAAATGAAAAAGCGCTGTATATTCTAGTAACTAATAGATGACATTGTTTATGTACCATTTATCAATGTTCTGCAACAATTTTTTCAAGCTTGAACGAACAGAACGCGGTCGTGGTTTTTAATTAGAACAATACGAGCCCGTGTTTTTTTTTCTAATATGGGCGTTTGTTCAAGTATTTCATATGTTTCTAATATGTTTGTATCAAGTATTTCATTATTTTGTGTGTCCTACCCCAAATAGTGACTTCTCAATAATATTAGAAATGTGTAATTAGAATTATAAGGATTTATTTCCTTTCGCAATAACAGCTTATCTTTCGTAAGGATGTCAACCAACTTGTCAAAAACCGGATTTTTGTTCTATATGGACTTTGTCACTGCGACCTGAATCGTTGATCTGTTGTGAGATATGCCCGGGTGTCTGTTGTATCTCGCACTTTATTATTGGCAACACCGCTGTTGAGAAGTGACAGGCCTTTTATTTATCCGTGCTTGTGTGAATTTGCTTTTTTTTAATATCCTCCCCTTTTTTACACGCCTACTGCTCTACTATACCGAGCCTCGTTCCTTCTGCCATATATGTATCGTCAATTACAGGGAATAGTCAAAATAAGTAGGATAGGCAAAACTTTGATGAAATTTGAATTGCTGTAGCTTTGTCAAATCTAATTCGATGCTAAGGTTACCTAATAAAAATGCTTATTTGTATCATTGGCATAGATGGCAGACTCATTTCTGGAACGAATGGTTCATCAAGATCCGGAATCGGCCAAGAAGTTATCGAGAAAAGCTTATTTTTTATCCGGAAGTCCCCAGAGGAACCCGTAGTAAGGAACATTTGCTTAAAGTGTGGTTTGGTAAAGAATTGCCCTCAGACTGGTCGACAGATCTTATATGCTAGATAAACAAAAAAGAACATCATTAACCTTAATACTAACTTCACTTTTACTTTACTTTTTTGTACGTTCAATGATGACAATTTCGGTCACGGGTTTCTTTAAAACACGTTTTACTATGTCAAAGCCGACGTTTCAAGGATATATTCCCTCGTCCTCAGGGCAACTACGATTAACAAATTACAATTTACAGAAACGTCGGCTTTGACATAGTTATTTGTTATTTATTTTTGTTAAATCGTCTGACACATTGGTGGTCTTAATGATAATATAGATTACTAACTAAATACTAATTAATATTTACAAACGATTAGAGACACTTTAAAAACAATTGAAACACGCCTTAAAAACAATTAAACCTGTCGTCTACGAAGAATTTGTTTGAATGCTTATTTGTTTATTTGTTTATTTTGGTATAATTTTCATCTGACTCGAAGTCTTAATGAACTTAGGTATATATGTATATAATATTAAAAACTTATCCTTACTAGCTTTTTCTTCAATTTTTGCGAAGGCTCACCAAATTCAAAATGTTCTTCTATACGACTAAACATATTAATACACGAGGCAACGGGTTCATTGTGACCAAAGTTCGTACGATGAGAGTGATTGATTAATAGTGAGGATGGTCGAAGGGCTCTTTGCGGCGCACGAAAATTTATCAACGACAAGAGTTTTGGAGAGTCTACCTCATTATTCAACAACTTTGCCACAAATAATACCTGTTGTACCTTGCGGCGGCGTTCCAAGGTATCCAGATTGAGTAAACGACAACGGTCTGCATACGCTGGAAGATTGTCAGGTTGTCGCCAAGGTAAGTCTCGAAGAGCTATACGTATGAACCTACGCTGCACACGTTCTAATCGTATACTCCAATAAAGCTGGTGTGGCATCCAAACAAGGTTGGCGGACTCGAGGATAGGACGGACAAGTGCACAATAGAGAGATTTGAAGCAGTATGGGTCTTTGAAATCACGTCCAATTTTCGATATGAAGCCTAACTGGCGATTGGCTTTTGAAATAATCATAGTACGATGACGATCAAAAGACAGTTTTGAATCGAGGGTCACGCCAAGATCATTCACGTACTCAACTCTATTCAGAGCCTGGCCATCTATTTGGTAATTGAATTTAATGGGCGATTTTATACGATGATAGGTTATTACGTTGCATTTAGCAAGTCTGATTGTCAGACAATTCAATTTACACCAATACACAAACGAATTTATCATTTCCTGAAGACGATGACAATCCTCGATACAACGAATCGTCAGAAATATTTTAAGGTCGTCAGCATAAAAAATACCTACATCCAATTCCTAATACAGCAGCAGCGTCGTTGAAATATAGTATAAACAGTAGTGGTCCCAAATTACTGCCTTGTGGCACCCCAGATTTATTGGTGAATGGAGGCGATAATTGTGATCCTAATTTCACTCGCACTAGTCTACCACACAAATATGAGCATAGCCATTTTACGAATTGTTGCGAAGCACCCATTCGATAAAATCTTGTCTAGAAGTATCCGGTGATTTATGCGGTCGAAAGCAGCCTTCAGATCAGTGTATATCACATCCACCTGCGCTTTGCGTTCCATTTCGTTAATACAACTAGAGGTAAAGTATAGGAGATTCGTAGTGACGGAGCGGCCAGTCGTAAAACCATGTTGGTCAGATGAAATATAGTGTCTAGTGCTACGTTGTATAGCTGCACTTACGATAATTTCAAAAAGCTTCGAGCCCGCGGATAAATTGGTGATGCCGCGGTAATTTTTTACGTTGCTACGATCACCAGTTTTGAAAACAGGAAACATTATGGAGTTTTTCCAGACATCCGGGAATTTTCCTGATGCGAAGGATTCATTGAAGATGCGGCAGATGCTGTTACTGAGATGTTAAAATCGAATGAGTCTGCTGCGACGTTGAAGCTAGCTGTCATGAAACGAATGGGGTCGTGTTGCCCATATGATGCAGTGCGATGCGGTAGCGATAGAAAGTTTCTCCGCCTTAAAGACCTTTCCGGAGCATACAGAATCAACTGCTGCAGAATTTTCGGGGCGTCGATTTCACCGATTAAAATTTTGAAGACAAGCACAGCCTGTGTATCGAAACGTCTTTGCTGCAGCGTTTCCATGCCCAAAAGCTGGCAGCGATCCGAGTACACCGGTAGCTGCTGCGGATCACGCCTCGGAGGAAAACGTAAAGCGTTTGTGTTGAATGGACACCACACTACGGAGTTTGTTCCAACGACCGAGCGCATCAGAGAGTAGAATAATGATCGGAGGCACAGTGAATCGTGAAAATTCGAGGCTACCTTAAAAATAAAACCGAGTTTTCGGTTCGCCTTTGCTATGATCTCATTATAGTGTGGCCTGAAGGACAGGGCTGAATCCAACGTAACACCCAAATCTCGAACCTGGTTAACCCTTGTCAGAGTTTGACCATGCATAGTATAGCTGAACATTTCCGGAACGTTTTTCCTATGGAACGAAATCACACAGCATTCCAGGATACTAACTGTCAACAGGTTAATGGAGCACCACTTTAGAAAAACGTCGTCTAGTTGCTGGAGTTAAAGACAGTCTTAAGTATTTCTTATTGTCTTGAATAACTTGACATCGTCTGCAAAAAGCATTCGGCAATTTTCTGGCAACACTAAAGATACATCATTTATGTACAAGGCAAAGAGCAGTGGTCCTAAATTACTGCCCTGCGGAACGCCTGATACATTTAAAAAATGAGCAGAATGTTGTGATCCAATCTTCACGTAGAGTGTACGATTTACCAAATAGGACCTCAGCCATTGTACCAGAGCGGGGGCCATTACAAGTTTCTCCATCTTAGCGAGTAGGATACCATGGTCGACGCAGTCAAATGCAGCTTTCGAATCAGTATAAACCGCATCAATTTGGGCTCCTTCGGTCATATTCTGCATGCACGTTGCAGTGAATTGAACGTGGTTAGTAGCGGTAGAACGTTTTGGATAAAAACCATGCTGATCGATCGAGATATAGTGTTTACAACTAGCGAAAAGTGCATCATCAAAAACGATTTCAAATACATTTGAACAAGCACAAAGAGAGGTTATGCCTCTGTAATTCTGCACGTTGCGTTTGTCACCTTTTTTGTGCACCGGAAACATGGTCGATATTTTCCAACTGGTTGGGACAACACATCGTCGAAGCGACAAGTTAAATAGCAAGCGTAGTGGACGTACGAGAACAGCTTTACATTTTCTCAGGACGCAAGAAGGAATGCGATCAGGCCCAGAAGCGAAAGAGGAATTCATTTTGTCGATTGCAGCTTTCACTTGGCGGTCGGTTACCGTGAATGAGCTGAAGTCAATGACGTCTCTGGGGATACCATCTACAGCTGAATCTATTTCTGTAGTTGTAGCAGTAGAGCAGCCGAAGATCTGCTGAAAATGTTGAGCAAATAAAACGCACTTTTCGAATGTCGTGTTACCTTGACGATTGTTTAAAAACATGTTCTTTGGTAGGCCTTCTTCTTTCCTTTTGCTAGCAATAAACGACCAAAAACGTCGGGAGTTTCGTCGGATACAACTCTGCATTCGAAGAGTATACCGTTTGTACAGGTAGCGATTATAAATCCGATAGGAGTTACTAGCATGATTGAATGTTTGTTTCGTTAACGGGTTACGTGTTCTGCAATATTTGCGTAGCGCCAAAGACCGCTGTCGTTTCAGTTGGCGCAAGCGAGTGTTAGACCATGGAGGCTTAGGTGCTAGCCGGCGAAGAGAAACACACTGAACAAGTGTAGTCTTGATGGTGTAATTAAAATACCCAATTGCATCATCGAGGGAGGGTCCACTTTCTGAAAATTGTCAGTCGATTTGAGAAATTAAATAGCTCAAATGGTCGAAGTCAGTTCTGCGAAAATCAAAAATTTTGTTCGGTTGGACAATTCTCAAATTCAACGGGCACTAATTGCTGGACCGCAAATGTCAGCGCAGGGTGGTTGAAGTCTAGAGGTACTAGCGGCTCAGAAAGTGTACACAAGGTTTCATTATTAGTCAGAGCCAAATCAAGGAAACGGTAAAACGTGTTTTAAAAAAACCCGTGACCAAAATTGCCATCATTGAACGTATAAACTATTTATTGGTTAAACACCGCTCAACTTTACTTTTTTGGCTAACCGGTCTGGGGCCGAACGTATTAGAGATGTCCAGCTTCTTCTGCCTTGGGTAGCCATTCTCCAGTCTCCTCGTACACCAGCAGATCGTGCATCTTCTTCCACCGTGCACATCCACCGCGTGCGAGGCCTACCACGAAGTCTACGGCCTCTTCCTGGTTCTCTACTGAAGATAGTTTTGGCGCCTCTCTCGTCAGGCATTTTGGCTACATGTCCAGCCCACTGAAGCCTCCCCCACTGTATTACCTTCACTATATCAGTATGCTTGTATACCTGGTACAACTCGTGATTCATGCGTCTGTGCTACACTCCATCTTCCGATTTATCACCAAGTATCGACCGCAGAGCTTTACGCTCAAAAACTCCGAGCACTCGTCGATCAGATTCCTTCAGCGTTCATGCTTCATGTCCGTAGAGGGCCACCGGGTGTATCAGCGTCCTATACAGTTTAATTTTGTAGTTTTGTGCGAGTTTGCAAACTACGGGACCTTAGCTGGTTACCTAGTCCATGGAAGGCTCTTTTTGCAGTTGCAACTCGTCGTTTCTTTCCACGGCTCATATCGTTGTCACATGTAACAAGCGACCAAGATAAACGAATTCATCAATCATTCATTTGAGTTCCCCATCCATCTCCTTCTCAGCACCAACACCACCGGAACTCTCACACTCCCTACCAGCTACCAAGTACTTTGTTTTGGTAGAGTTAATGACGAGTCCCAATCTCGCAGCTTCCATCTTGCAAAGTACGAAGGCCTCCTCCACGGCCCTACGGTCGAAACCGATGATCGTCCGCATTACTAAATCAATATCGTTCGCAAAACCAAGAAGCGGATTTCGGGATGATCGTACCGTTTCTTTACACGTTTACTCTTCGTATTCCATCTTCAAGGACGATGTTGAACAGTAAGTTAGAGAGCGCATCCTCCTGCTCTAGTCCATCTTACGTTACGAACGCGGCTGATGTCTTACCTGCTATCCATGACCATGATTTCGATCCCTCCAGCGTCATACGAATCAGCCTAATCAGTTTCGTCGGAAAACCGGGTTCCAGCATTATCTGCCACAGCTCGTTTGTTTTCACTGGCGCCATACGAATCTAAATCTATAAACAGATGGTGGATCTGCAGGCTATACTTCCGGAACTTATCGAGGATCTGTCGCAGGGTGAAAATTTGACCCGCCGTGGAACGCCCCTGTCGAAAACCAGCCTGGTATTCGCCAACAAAGGATTCCGTTAACGGTCTCAATCTGAAGAACAGAATACGGGAGAGCACTTTATATACGGAGTTGAGCAACGTTATGCCTCGATAGTTGCAACAATCCAATCGATAACCCTGCTTATAGATAGGGCATATGAGGCCTCCCAATGACCGGCACAGGGAAATTCCCGCTTCTGTTGACTATTCTATAGAAGAACCGCACGTTGTTTCTCGCATAGTTGTCCTATGCGCTGGCGAGCACCTGCTCCTCGTACTAGCAGTTTTTCCGACGGTGGACACAATGAACGAAGCTTATGATCATATTTTCAACACTAGCGCCATCATCATAAGCGGCGGCTTCAGGAAACAGTTGTCTTGACACCGGTCTGGTTGAAACGCGTCGTCCTCTCTGTACGAGATTGCAGCACGTTTGACAACCATGCGCGGAAAAGTGCCGACCGTCAATCAGTACGTGATCGATCAGGGAGTTGGCTTCTTAATTTGAATGCCTCCAGGTGTGTTTCCAAATATTTAAACGTGGAGAATAGGACATATGGCTATTCTTCTGGACGCAGCAAAGTTTATCAACCTCAGACCATTTTCAATGTTTGACGAGTGGAGGCTATGCTTTCCAATAACCAAACGGAAGAATTTTTCCTTGTGCGTTTGCGTCTTCAATGACGTCTTTTACGTCGTATTTTGGGCACTCGTCATAGATTAGTTCAAGCTTGTCATAGAACTCATCTTTGACTTCATCGGGTTTGTCGTTTGTCGGTGCGTAAATGTTGATTAGATGTTGATTACAGTGTAGTTGAAGAATTTGCCCTTAATCTTTTACACACATATCCTTTACACACATATGGTCGGCGTGCGACCAGACCGAGCCAAGCGTCATTTTTTTTTAAATTGAGTTATTAGCACCAGTGGATGTGAAAACTGATAATCTATGTTCCATTAAAGAATGGAATCATTTGAACAGTTCATAGGCGTGTTATAATAAAAAATCTCTGTAGCACTTTGTGAAAAGAACGAAATTGCGTTCGACCAGAGTTAACCGTAAACACAGACATGGCATCTAAAGAAAGTGATTGTTTGTGATTCAAACGCAAACTTTGCGATTTATTTTAACCAGTAACTGATTTCTCCGCTCCGGACAGCTCGTTAATACAACTGTCATCAGAATTAGATACATAAACAGCCAGGTGGTTTTCGTAGAGCCGAACTTCGTTGCAATGGGCACATCACTTTTTTTCAAGATCTTGTTGAGCCAGACCGAACCAAGTGCATTTTATTTTCATTTGATATTTTTCAAATAAAATTAAATTTTCTCTTGTAACATACATCAGGACTGGGTTAATATACGTTAAATCAATAAAATTAGACAATACCCGCTTCAAAATACCAGAGCATTTCATATTGATACTATCCTAACACTAAGTGATAAGCACTTGGTGCGCTTTGGAACCAGGAAAAAGAGCAACAGAAATAAAGCATTGCTTGTCTATCAGCTGTATAGTTTTTGATGCAGATTGGACTGAGAGTTAAAGTAGCGTTGATATCTATGTATTACGTTTAACTAGTGAGAAAAATTAGCTTGTTTAATAGTCAAGTTGATATGTTGTAGTAAATACCTTGGACCAGACCGAACTGAAGACCACTTTTTTAAATTTTTGTTCGACCAGAGTGAACTGAGTGCATAAATGTCAAAAATAAAAACCAAATATTTTATCAATTATTGCTTTTTCTCGTGTATTTATGATAACAGGACATTCATTAAGTCCTGTTCATTACGTGTTAGCATTGAATATACCGTACTGCATCAAATTTAGAACACTTAAGCAATGATGTAACTTCTTGCACTAAAAGATCAACGAAAAATGAACCTTTTTATCAATCTTAATGGTCTAGCGTGTTGGTTATTTCATTGTTGTTACAATTTAGTGCTATTTATATAGATTCAAACACGTTTTGTACATGAAAATACGGAAAATTTAGAAAGCGGCTTTGATTCAAATTCCGAACACTTCAACGTAATCGCTAAGAGATAGATAGGCAAACCGTCTGACTGTCACTTTTTTCGACGCCTGCTGATTCCCCGGAAGTGGCCCTACAGTAGTGAACTATACATCACTGCGTGCAGGACATTCCAAAGAAAGAAATGGTATATTATAATCATTTCTTTTATTACACTAGCTATGATAATTCGATTTTTAGTGTGAAGTGTTCGGAGTTTGAGACTGTTCGAAGTTTGAATCAAAACGGTATGATAATTTCAAACACGATTAATTTATGGGTGGTCAAACTTCAATTGCTAGTTACACAAAACAATGTGTTTGGCGCTTGGTTCGGTCTGGTCACACGCCGACCATATAGTCTATAAAATCGTCAAAAACCACCCTTACTAACACGCAGAGAATCCTGAGTAAGAATCCCCAGGATATCTTTAACTCGGTGACGGAATCGTTTAAAGAATCGCAAACACGATCCGGAGGATTCCCACTTAGGATTCTTATTCAAGAATCCTAGAGCCATATACAGGGCATTCCTGAGGATTATTTTTTCAGGAATCCTTTTCAAGGACGCTCACGGATCCTATGTGAGGAATCCTAGAGAACCTATGCGAATCGTATGTGTTGATCCGGGCATCACGAAAGTTATTTTATTATTGTAACAGCTAGAAAATAAGTTATTTTCTTCAGTCTTGATGTGTTACTGTGCAGAAATAGCAAATTTAGTCGGAATATAGACTGACCCACAATTCTGTCCCGCATAGTGAAATATTATTACAATAATGGGTCACTTCGCTTAGGATATTGAAGCCACAAATGGCCGACTTCTAGCCACCACGTGACCGACTTCGAACTTTCAAAGACACAAGACTCGATATTAGGTTATTTTATTTAATTTCAATTTAAAATAACTTTAGGGATGGATTTTGACGATTCTATCGACTAAATGATCTTAAATGCTAAAGGTAATTATGTAACCCATAAGGGGTGACAGAAAAATTATCATATGTGTCATCTTTAAAATGGTGAAACCCTTGAAAATTATATAAGTTTGCTCCTAAGCATGGGAGTGCCCTGATTCAAAATTGTGGAGTGACTTTATAACCGAAACAAAATTTTCAAGATGAAAATTATATCTTCCATCGTTGGATATTAACATCAAAAAGTGCAACATTATATCATACTCCAGAGAAAGATCCAAAAATTTTGAAATTTAAAATTTCTGTTGATTGAGATACAGGGTAGCGAACGGCTTAAGCAGTGGTTTTCTTCGGTAGGTTTCTGCGTGAGATTGCTACAGAAAACCTGCCGATGAAAACCACTGCTGAAGCCGGTCGCTACTCTATAACAAAAAGTTAAAGAGGTTGTTTATAAGACACGACCGCAGAGGTAACGTAGAATACGACAGCCTGTCTTATGTCAATGTATTTCTTGGAATAGGTTTGGGAATACACTCAATTGGGGTTAATTAATTTGATAGTCTCTTTGTTCCAGATGACTTTTACTTCTGTAGCCGGCACCGCGGTTTCACTTGCTGCCGTTTCCAAAACAAGAATGAAATTGAATTGTTTTGTGGCTGTCTTTTGTATCAAGTTGCACTAAGATATCTTAATTTAGGCAGTGGCTACGAAGAGGCTATAGACAAGGGCAAATAGTGCATTCTCCATCTATGGTGTAACAGTTCAACTAACAATTTTCTGCATTTTACGATAGCGTAGATAATTTTACAACTGATTGCTGCAATTAGTAAGACTTGCGCAAAAATCTGTGATTCAGGCTCACTAGCTCAGAAATTCTTCAGATAAACTTTGAGGTTAATTGTGTTCAGTCATTGGCTAGCATAGTGATGGGAAATATCGCCCAAAACAGACATCGATAACAATCGATAATTCCTGAGTTTTTATCGATATTATCGATAACTATCGATAATTTGACAGCTAGGGTTTGCGGTAAAAAAAAAATTTCAGATGGTGATGAAAAAAAAACTATTTCCGATGGTGATGAAAAAAAACTATGACAGATAATTCAGTTGGATAAATTTCCCATAGAAGGTTATCATGTTAGCTTCCTCACAACAAAATATTACGTCCTTGCGTGCAGCCTTCCGGCAGTTAACCGGAACATTCGCCATGGCGGACGAAAACATGCGTGTAGCCGTGTTTTTAAGCTCTTTCTTCGTTTTTTTTTTATTAATTCCTCCTCCGTTTTCGCGACTGAATTGTTGAAATAGATCTTGCGCTTCAAGTTTGTCCAGAAATTCTCGATGGGAAGCAGGTGGGGGACATTGGGTGGTTTCGCCGACTTCGCTAGCACATCGATATTCAGCCGCTCCATCGACGTCCGACGTCGAATCTGGCCAGAACACCGTGTCTTCGCGCGTATGGTATTTCTTGATGAACGACGCAACTTCTGTCAGGCACTTCGTACTATAAATTTCCCCGTTCACGGCCAGCCCGGAGCGAAAGAAGAGCATCTTTGACATCTTTTTCTCGCTGATTGTCAGCCACAGCCGCACCTTCTTGGGGAACTTGGTCTGTGAAATAAACTTTACCTCGGTGCTCACTTCCTTCGTGGGGGAGGTAAAATACGAAGTCGTTGCCATCCAGAGTGAGATAAGTCTAGTCGTCCAATACCACTGCCGCATCGCGACTCACCGGGAAAATCGACTTGACCAGTGCTCCGAGACCAGTGGACGAGTCTGCCGCTTCCTGCATGTATGTCCATGTTCTCCACACTGTTTTAGAGCATGCACCAACCTCTCGTCCAAGTGCACGCAGCGATTTAGCCACTTTTCCCTCGGTCTTCCTCTTCAGCATCCTTCGATGCTTCTTGTCGCTCAGGGTCGTTTGCCGTCCGGAACCGGGCTTTCTTTCGATGCTCTGATCGTTGGCCAATAGTGTCAAGATGTTATAGATGCCAGAACCGGCATACCCGGCGTCCACAAAGTGCCGCACGATGTCCGTTTTTGACGCGGCTGGGTACCGTTCTTTGAACGCGCACACTTCTGTACGGAGTAGCTTCACTTTTTTCGCCATCACAGTTAGAGTTTGACTGATAGAGCTGTCAAATTTTTTTTGCTTACTCATGGGTTACTATGATTGATGATGCATGAGTAGTTTCGTCAGTGCGATTGAAGGTAAACCCATGAAAAATCGACAATTTTTGTCCATTTGTTTTACCGCAAACGTTATTCGACAAATGCAATTTTGCTATATAAATTTGTTAAAAACAGAGACAGAGATGGCCCAAATAGAATGGATACGTTTGCGTTGCGTTGACGTCAATGTGACAGTAAATGTATGGGCTAACTGTCAAATTGCCGCAAACGCAACCGCAACGTATCCCTTAAGGCCTTGAATGACAAATCTTACGATACTGCGAATGAAAATTCAAACAACCGGATGAGTTAAACAGTTTGTTTTGGAAAGTCTCCGGGTTTTACGTCGGGAGTGCTTTCTACGGAGTAGTTTCAAGCCGAAGTTCGTTTTGAAGGTTGTATAATAAGGGAAATAATTGAAGCAGGCAAAATTCTGTCAATTCTGTCAAAACAGGTTTCATTTTACTGGAAAACAGTCCTAGTTTCCTAGTATTACTTGAGAACTGGACGTGACCAAGGATCACTAGAAATGTTTCGGATTTCCAGAGTGTGTGCCAAAGTGTACATTTTTGCAACGCGTAGAACTTTTTCTGACATTCTGTTTCACTTAGGTTTATATGTTGTCAATAAATCAGAATTTATTTCGGGTTTATTGGTAGCCAAAGATTGAAAATTTGCCAAGGAATCATCGAGGTATGAATTTATTAAGTATGGGTGTTGATTTTGGCGGTTTTTTTCCTGTTGGGTACTATGCACGTTCTATGCGTTGCAAGAATGTACACTTTGACACACACTCTTGAAATCCGAAACATTTTCGGTGTAGGTTGGTCACACCAAGTTCCCAAGTAATCAGAGCCGTAGCTACTCCGTTTTGCGTGGGGGGGGGGCAGAGAATTATTATTAAAAAACGTTATATTTTGTAGAGTCAGCAATTTAAAACCGTTACGTGCTCGACGAAAAAAGTACCTTCACGCATCCAACGGAGTACCCGGGTACTCGCAAATTAAAATTCTTATAACTTTTGCACTTTTCCTCCTACTTTGATAGTTTAGCACCAAAAGATTCAGAAGCTCTTTTTTTTAAGAAACGTTAGAGGTGTCCCAGAAGAATTTTCTTATTCCCGAAAATCCGGTTTTCCGGAATCATATTCCAAAAAAAAACAAACTGCGAATGTGCGTATAGTTGGATGAAAGCATGGATATAAACTTTATGATTTTTGTCTTACAGAGACGAGCCAGCTTGTTGCCAAAAACCTTCTTATTAAAGGTAAACAATTGGCACCCTAATACACAAGTTTCGGTTGGATATTTGTATTCGAGCTCGACGTGAAGGCCACTATTGATTAGCGAAACTGTGAATCTTCCACTTAGTTTCTTCAAATATTTAAATGTCTTGAGGGTGCGACAATGTGCGATCGAAAAACTAAGGACAGAAAAGAGTTTTTAAAAGTTCTACTCTAAAGCAACGTATGAATTGGAGGAATTACAGCGTTAGAAATCCAGCTTCGAGAATCACCTTATTTTAAACCGATGTCAACCAACGATACTGAGATATTCTATTCACGAAAAAATACTGAGAAAATGGAGCGATTCAACCGTCAGCCCAAATTCTAAATTTTACGATAGGCATTGTTTGATCGGTGTTTACCAACAGACCAATTTTACAGCAAAACTGGTTTTGCATTGTTCTTATGTAATCAAACGTATTAAACTGTGATTGGTTCTTTCTTAAAAAATGACACTTAAAAAACTTACATTTTCACTCCCAGACGCTGGACCGGACATCCGAAACGGAAGTATGCGGATCATCAGTTTCAACTTTGACGCGAATCAGGCTGGCTCACCAAAAGATTGAATAATTTATCCTTTTTGGCATATGAGCTCGACCAAAAAATTGACTGATATCGTTAACATCGAAAAAACTGAAGACCATTCAACAATGCTTATTGCTCATATTTCAGATTTTTCTTTTGGATTTTTTCACATAGCATCAATCACATACATGAGAAAATTGCGTGGTGGGGCAATGCAAACGCGTGGGGGGGCTAAGGCCCCCCTAGCCCCCCGGTAGCTACGGGCCTGCAAGTAATACTAATATAATACTGTTTTCCAGTGAAATGAAGCCGGTTATCAAAATTGATCCATTTTTCGTAAAGTTCTGGCCATTTAAAATTCGACAGAATTTCATTTATCTTAATTATTTTGTCTACCCCCTGTATAAATCAGGATATTTTTTTGGCGCAACAATTTCGTTGATTTGGATTTTTAGTGGAACTAAAAATTGTTTGTTGGGTAATAGATACTTCAAACTTAAACAGTTCCAAGTTAAACTCAACAATTACCAGAGAATTACCAATAGACTGCCGCTATGCATGTCCATCATACTATAAGAGTTGGCAAGCCAAAGAAAATGCATTTTATTACAATTTCGTATCATTGCTTTTTATGAGATGGTGCAAAAAGTTTGGATATTGTTTTAAAGTTCTCCAGTACTAAGTTGTCGAATTCATCTGTTCTTAGGAAACTAAAAACTATAAATACCTTTTTAGTTACCATTATTTCTCAGAAACTCAGTGACACCCGGGGCGAACCTTTACACCACCCGCAACACTGCTAAATCTTGTCGAATAGCAGCACCCAACAAATACCTAGCGGCAAAAGCAACTCCAGGGGTAGGGTAAGAGAGGTCTCCTTCTTTTGGGTCTCCTCCAGCAACCAGCTGCCAGGGGGCTCTTGTGGCTGGTACCAGCGTTTCTGGTACCCACTTTTTGGTTGGTTTGCCCTAAAACAAGTGAAATAGAGTAAACGTCCCATTTTTTCGGTAGACTTATTCTCGAGTAAATGTCGTTTTAGATGGAAAAAACAAGAGCTCAACATTTGTTTTCAGTACAATGTGCACTTTTAATGAATAAGATAAGTTTTGTAAGTATTTGAAATGAAATATCACCGCCGTGATGAATATATGATTGGTAGGCAAAATGTTGACGTTTATAGGCCCCTGCCAGCTGCACTGACTTGTGCTCACCCTTATAATATCGATAATTATCGTTAACGTCAAAAAATTAACGATAATATCGATGACCAGCATTTATCGATATTATCGATAAGTATCGATAAGTTTCCCATCACTAGGCTAGCAATGCCAGCCAATTGGCATCGCATTCATCACCCAACTTAAACGACGAAGAAAGAAAGCAGAAATGCTTCCACGCGATTGGTTCTTCCCCCAATCACCCAAGTTCCCCACACTGAGTGACACTATAAAAGCACATTTCGGGTTGAGAGAAGCTCATTCCCTGGTCGACCGTCAAAGCGAACAGTTCGGCTTCCCTTCGATCTGAGTTGGACCCCACCAGTGGTAATCTAATTCAGATATCGTCAGTTGAAATCAATAGTGGCAAAACTCAAAATTTTGCAGTTTTGAGTTATTGATGGCAAACGATGCCAAACACTATAAAGTTTCATCTCACAAAGACCCGTTTCAAAATTCACAATATTTCCAGAAATATAAGTAGATGTGCCTTTATTGCACAAATCTAAAATATCCCTAAAAAGACAGAAAAATGAGGTTACAATTATTATAACTTGCTCATTACATGCACATGATAGACCCAAACAAGTTCAATAAAAATGGGAAGTCCTAAAATTATAATTTTTCACGAAAATGAAAAAAAAAATTTTTGACGCAAATTTTCAAACGCGTTTCTCTCGAAACTATGAATTTTGAGTTGTGCCAGTATTGAATTCAGTTGACGATATCGTTGTTGGAATACAGCCCGAAACTGGACGTGATGGGCACTGGGGACCATTGGAAGCCGTTGGAAGGGACCATTGGAATACTTGGATGGAGGCCGTTTGGATGCTGCCGATAGTAATTTGTGTAGGTATAATATGTCGTATACCAAGTGTGTGTGTCTGAGTAGCGTTAGCGTGTGTATGTGTGTGTGTGTGAGTAGAGTATTATGTGTGTGTGTGAGTAACGTGTGTATGTATGTGTATGTATGTGTGTGTGTGTGTAAGTAGCGTGTGTATATGTGTGTAAGTAGCGTGTGTATGTGTGTGTGTGTGTGTAAGTAGCGTGTGTATGTGTGTGTGAATAGCGTGTGTATGTGTGTGTGAGTAGCGTGTGTATGTGTGTGTGTGAGTAGCGTGTGTATATGTGTGTGAGTAGCGTGTGTATGTGTGTGTGTGTGAGTAGCGTGTGTATATATGTGCGTGTGTGAGCAGCGTGTGTGTGTGTGTGTGTGTGTGTGAGTAGCGTGTGTATGTGTATGTGTGAGTAGCGTGTGTATGTGTGTGTGAGTGTCAGTAGCGTGTGTGTGTGTGTGTGTGTGTGTGAGTAGCGTGTGTGTGTGTGTGAGTAGCATGTGTGTGAGAGAGAGAGTAGCGTGTGAGTGTGAGTAGCGTGTGTCTGTGTGAGTAGCGTGTGTGTGTGAGTAGCGTGTGTGTGTGTGTGAGTAGCGTGTGTGTGTAAGTAGCGTGGGTGTGTCTGAGGAGCGTGTGCTCGTGAGTAGTGTGTGTATATAGCGTGTGTGTATAACGTGTATGTGTGTGAAAAAATGCATTCATCCGAGGTAAATTTATTCATGACAGAATACTTTTATAGGCAACAAGTTAATTATTTTTCCTATTAGTTTGTATGCTATGGTTTATCACAGGTGTATGTGTTTTTTTGTGAAGTGTACATGGATTGATGTGTTTGGTATTTGTACGTTTGGTGTGTGTTATATACTATGGCTATGGCAGAATTAAATTTTTACATCCACAATAGTCCCACATCAAGCCTACGTTTGTGCACTCAAGCACATACCCTTTTACTTTTTTATTTAGTTTTGGATGATTTACAGTGATAATTAAATTCTACATGAGGTGATTTATTAGCAATTATGTATATATGAAAATTTCAATCGCTATACTGCTAGCCACACACGCGATATAGCAAGCCACACATGCTATAAACTATATAGCATATATAGCAAGCCACGCACGCTAGCCGCACGTTATATAGCAAGCCACACACGCTATATAGCAAGCCACGTACGCTATATAGCAAGCCACACATGCTATAAACATACACACACGCTATACAGCTAGCCACGCACTGTAGCCACACACTCTATAGAAAGCCACACACGCTATATAGCAAGCCACGCACGCACAAAAGCAAGCCACATAAGCTATAGACATGCACACGCTATATAGCAAACCACGCACGCTATATAGCAAGCCACGCACGCTATATAGCAAGCCACACGCGCTAGCCACACACCTTATATATTAGGGACATACGCTACAGATATTCACACACGCTATGTGTACACACCCTATACATACACACGCTGGATGATGGTGGCTTCTCAAAGCACCTGGCGGTGCAAGTCTCTTTCAGTTTCGGGTTGTATTCACCCAACGATATCTGAATCGGATTACCGCTGGTGGGGTCCAACTCAGATCGAAGGGAAGCCGAACTGAAAGAGGTAAGAACTGCAGCTAACCACTACCACCGCCGCTGTTGCCCGATGTTGATCCACTTCGCCTACTGCCAACGGTGTTGATGTCCGCTGCTGCTGCCTGTTGCTAGTAAACTGATTTGCTTGAGGAGAAACAGTCTATTATATAGCCCGAAGAGTGCATTCCCGGCTAACTAGGTACTCCATTCTGGCGTCCTTTTTAGGGAAAGACAGCAAGCGACCAATCAAAAGTCGACATTTGCGTTTCGACAACGTTCAACAATTTTCAATATTACAATAGTTTGAACAATCAGATTACAATTTTCTGCATTTGGACGGGTGCTTAAATGATGCTGCAAAAATGACAGAAATCGGTTGGAAACTGACTGGGTTTAACACGTTTGAAAATGGACAGTTTTTGTGACGCTCTCGATGTTTTCGGTTTTGAAATTGGATCCCTGTATTGAAATTGGATCCCTGTAATTGTTGCCGTAAGACGTATTCTACGTCAAAAGAGAGACCTACACGGTGACAAAAAAGTTCGGTCACACTTTTTTGGGATCGCCTGTAGCCTACACGCTGCATCTCTCTGGTGCCATCTATATGTCAAATGAAAGGATTAACTTTGCTGCCCAAAGTGGCAGAGTTTCGTTTCTGTGCAGTTTGTTTACATTGAGTTGTGAGCCATGGCAGAGTTAAGAGCAGCTGTTATCGCTGAATATGTGAAAGGGTACAAACCCGGACACATATTCAAACACCTAAAACCGCTCGGAATCAACCGGAAATTCGTGTACCGGACCATAAATCGGTACCTAGAGACCGGAAGCACCGAGGACAAGGCACGACCTGGACGACCAAAGTCTGTGAGAACTCCAAGGCTGAAAAAGATTATACGAGACCAGATTCGCCGAAATCCCGCCCAATCTGCACGGAAGCTGGCCAGAAACCTTAAAATGAACCGAGAATCAATCCGCCTGCTTCTGCGCAAAGATCTAAAACTTACACCGTACAAAAAACAGGGTGTTCATGGGGTTACCAAAGCTACAAAGGACAAGAGGTACCAACGGTCGCGGGAGTTGCTCGGTTGGCGCGTTGATGACGAGATTTTTTTTCGGACGAGAAGTTGTTCGTTCTGGAGCAAACAGTCAATCGCCAAAATAATCGAGTTTGGAGTGCAAGCCTCCAGCAAGCTCCTGCGGACAAGCTGAAAGTTTCCCGGTTCCAAAATAAGACGTCAGTGATGGTTTGAGGAGCCATTTGCAAGAGAGGTAAACTGCCTCTTATTTTGACGTAGAACTACGTTTTCCTTTAGCCTACCACATAGGGACGTAAATAGGAAAACCATTAACGAAAAAGGGACGAAATATCTCCCTTTTTAAATGCTTATAAATCGGTTGGTTTTCAACCGATTTCCTTCATTTTTGCAGCAATTGTTTGGTAAATTATACACGCATCCACCCAAATGTAGAAAATTGTTGATTGATTATGCAAACTATTGTACTATTGATAATTGTCAAGCCTTGTTTAAACGAAAATAACGTCCTCTGATTGGTCGTTATAAGATTGCTTCCCAAGCACGGTCGACAGAATCATATACCTTGCAATTGAAAACATGCTATTTGGCCTATATAAGAGCCTGTTGCAGCCGAAGCCGCTCATAATAGTTCTGGACAGCGAAAAGTTGTCAACAGCAGTCGTCCTTCCTTAGCAGCAGTACTAGCCCTGTGGTTGGTCACCACGTCTCAGGAGCAGCGCGGTTCTTCTCAGCGTGTGTGGCCAGACTGCCATTATTCCCTCGTGTTAGGGCAGCATGAAGATCGTCATCACCAAATCCAATTTTGAACAGCAAAATGCCTTTTTTCAAGGCAAATAAACAAGTCATTGAAAGTTAATAATTTTTGACAACGTAAGCAAGCATTCTGTGCGGATTCTAGCAGTTACATCTGTCGCGGCCGTCTAATTTACAGAAGGTGAAATAGCTTCCACAGTGCATGTTGTCCGTGTATCTTAACTCCCCCACTGTTGGGGCAGCACAAAGGTTGCGATCAGCAACCGATTTTGAACAACAAAATGCCTTTTTGGCGTGGAACTACGTTTTACTTTAGCATACCACACAGGGATGCAAACTGAAAAACTGGGACGAAATTTGTCCCTTTTCAAATGCTTATAGATCGGTTGGTTTTCAACCGATTTTCTTCATTCTTGCAGCAATCGATTGGAAAATTATACACGCATCTGCCCAAATGTAGAAAAATGTTGTTTGAATTTACGAACTAGTGCACTATTGAAAATTGTCAAGCCTTGTTGAAATAAAAATAACGTCCTCTGATTGGTCGCTTGCTTGCTGTGTGTGTAAGATATGGTATCATGTGTGTATGTGTGTATGTGTGTATGATATGGTATGATGTGTGTATGGTATAATGATATGGTATGATGTGTGTTTGTCTATGATATGGTGTGATTTGTGTGTGTGTGTGTTTTTAACTCGGCACGATCTGCTAACTGCTGAAACCGGTTCACGAAATTCACAACCCCTCATTAGTAGACATTATAACTCATTACCCAAGTAAAAATATTGGTTTTATCAAAGTTTTATAGCGCTCAATACAGCCAAAAAAGCGCTATAAAACTTTGATAAAAACAGTTGTGTTACTAGGGTAATGAAACACTCAATGCATTTGTTAATAGTGTTCGTAGTTCTACGTAGTTTATGCGGTCGTGTCTTGGATACAACCTCCTACTTTTTATCGATAGAGGGGTCAAAATCAACGCAGCGTACTACCTGGACACGGTTTTGAATAAAAATGTTCTGCCTCAAGCTGAACTATTGTTTGAAGACGATTACTACTGCTTCCAGCAAGATGGCGCCCCATCCCACACCGCAAAGGTTGTTCAGGCGTGGTATGAGGAAAACTTGACCGATTTCATTTCGAAGAATGAATGGCCTCCGTCGTCTCCGGATCTGAATCCACTGGATTATTTCGTGTGGAGATACATGATGTCGAAACTGAACGACTATAAAATAACAAATTTGGAGCAATTCAAGCGAGTTATCACGAAAATCTGGGACGAAATGCCGATGGAGCACGTGCGCGCCGCTTGCGACGACTTTCCGAGACGTCTGAAGCTGGTTCGATCAGAGAAAGGTGGTATAATTCCGAGATATCGTCTGTGAAGTATCTTTATGAGTTACTGAATAAAGCTATGAAAGCCAGATTCAGATTTTCTTCTTATTCTTTGAAATATTGAGATTTTCCTGTGTGACCGGACTTTTTTGTCACCCTGTAATATGATACTTGACTCAAGACGTAGGGGTATATGGGATAATAAGCATTGTTGAGGCAAGATACACCGCCTCCAATTTACAGAGGAAAAGCATTTCAATAACTAAATAATAACTCTATTATTTGAATCTATGTTTTCTATAGTCACCCTGTCAATTTGGCAGCACTGCAATATCAAAAAATATAAATGAATACAAAAAAAAGTTTTCGTTGCATAAGGCCTACTTTTATTTCTTAGCTGTAATAAGTGTTTTTTAGCTCTTCAATTGTTATTTTCCACGAGCGAAAAGTGTTTTTTGCCTTGCCTTGGTGCTACATTCCGTATCGGAATTCGACCTTCTCTTTTACTATACACAGACTTCGCAGCCAACCATTAAGTGTACAGGACAATTGCGGGGCTAGCGCTACGATCCTACTGAAACTAACAGTCTCTCCCGAGCCAGGCACCGAACTTACGACAACTGACTTGTTAGGCCAGCATCGTACCTCAAGACCAGCTGCGAAAAGTGTTATTGCACATTGTTTTATTTTGCCGTTTTCGTGCGATTAATTAAATAGCGTTTCAAATGTTGATTATACCCATAATGTATGCTCGGAGAAGTTTCAAGATATTCAAAAATACATCTTTAAATGTAGGAATATGAGTGATTAATCCACCTAAAAGTGAGATAGAAAATTTATTTTTTTAACAGATTGAGATAGACGCATGGTGTTCTCGGCAAAATTTTAGGTGATCTCAAAATAATAAACTTTGTCGAAGACACCATGCGTCTATCTCTTATATGTTACGAGCAACATAAAGTTTTCTATGAAGAGGACCTGAAAATCACAATTTTCTTCATAACTTTTTTCTCAGATTTTTCCGAATTTTCAAACCTTCTACAAAGTTATCAGTTATCCCAATATGCATGTTTATGCTGAACATTGTTATTTTTTATCTTCCAAAATAAAAAGTTATTTGACATATTTCGATATTTTTGGGGATACTTTCACCTCAACCATCTCAAAATTACGCAATTTAACGCACGTGGCAGTTTCATACGATGAAATAGCTATCCTTAGACTTTCAATTAAAGGTACACACTTTGGTATGTAAGAGTATGTAAGCAGCCTTTTCGCCTGTTTTTCTAAGCTATTCGGTGCCGATTTTTGTATACAAAAATTTAAAAATAAAGCAGTTTTGAGTTTCCAAAGTGGCCCCAACGATCCTGAGCTAAGCATGCATGCATGCTTTAATAAGGTTACAAAAAATGGAGAAAATGTTAGAAATAGATTAACTAAAAATTGAGTTTTTTCTTATATTCAGTTATATATTCAGTATTGTAAGCATATATTGACATTCCAAATCGCTACCCGTCAACATTTATCCCCCTTACTATAGATTGCTAATTGCTAGAAAGAGTTACTATCCAGCGGATTAATTTGTCGTTATATCGGAAACAGAGATTAAAATCAAACTGTAACATTTACTTGACTTAACAGCCGAGCGTATCATCGAGGTGAACGAAGGGAAATTAATCAATCTCACGGATGCAGAGTTTCTGTATATGGAGATGACGGTGGAATATGGGAATATGGGATGGGATATGTATATGGAGATGACGGTGGAATATGGGAATATGGGATGGGATATGTATATGGAGATGACGGTGGAATATGGGATACATTAAAACATTTTCGGAAGACGCGAAATCTCTGCTCGCTCCTTTTGAAATCGGGAAAGAAGAATAAATTGAATTTGAAAAAAGCAACTATTTGCATCCACGTAACAATACTGAATATATAACTGAATATAAGAAAAAAAACTCAATTTTTAGTTGATCTATTTCTAACATTTTCTCCTTTCTTTGTAATCTCATCAAACATGCATGCATGTTTAGCTCAAGATCGGTCGGGGCCACTTACGAAACTCAAAACTGCTTTATTTTTAAATTTTTGTATACAAAAATCGGCACCGAATAGCTTTGAAAAACAGGCGAAAAGGCTGCTTACATACTCTTACATACCAAAGTGTGTACCTTTAATTGAAAGTCTAAGAATAGTTATTTCATCGTATGAAACTGCCATGTGCGTAAAACTGCGTAATTTTAAGATGGTTGAGGTAAAAGTATCCCAAAAAATATCGAAATATGTCAAATAACTTTTTTATTTTGGGAGATAAAAAATAACAATGTTCAGCATAAACATGCATATTGGGATGACTGATAACTTTGTAGAAGGTTTGAAAATTCGGAAAAATCTGAGAAAAAAGTTATGAAGAAAATTGTGATTTTCAGGACCTCTTCATAGAAAACTTTATGTTGCTCGTAACATATAAGAGATAGACGCATGATGTCTTCGATAAAGTTTATTTTTTTGAGATCACCTAAAATTTTGCCGAAGACATCATGCGTCTATCTCAATCTGTTGAAAAAATAAATTTTCTATCTCACTTTTAGGTGGATTAATCACTCATATTCCTACATTTAAAGATGTATTTTTGAATATCTTGGAACTTCTCCGAACATACATTATGGGAATAATCAACATTTGAAACGCTATTTAATTTATCGCACGAAAACGGCAAAATAAAACACTGTGTATTGCATCGAATAAACACCGAGCAAGATCTTTCTGATGAAATATCGGTAGGTAAGTTTCGATGAGGATTATCGTTATGTAACCAGGAATATTCTGTTGTTACGTTCGAAGCATAACGCTTCCCGTAGCTCGAGGCAAAAGGACATTTCGTAAACAATTTTTTTGCTTACACTTATCACATTTCTATAAATATCCGGAAGTCCAATCGGTGGTCATGGACCGTTAAACTACAATGGGCGCTAAAGGCAATCAAAAATTTTATTTCGAAAACCCATGCCGCTCGACTGAATGGAATTCCGAAGGAAACCATTTTGCCGATATCTATTTATTAGAATACAACTTGAGCTGCACCGCTCCAATATTGTAGTGTATACTGCCCCTTCGATGGGGTGCAATTTACCTCATTTGCATGGTGCTTCTTGCCTTCTTGTTACGCTTCATTTAATCCCGGCAAGAGTGCATCTTGCCTCTACTGGTGTCTTCCAGATTATTACACTAACATAAAAAAATGTGTGTTATGCATTTGCTCTAATGTTTTAGCATCTGATAAATCGAATAAATAAGGGTTTTGACATTTTGATCAGTATACATATAACATGGATGTTATCTCTCAGCTTTAAGGGGGAACTCCAGAAGGTCGAAATATCATGAATTTTCATTTTTTTTTTGGTTGTCTAGAGTAAAGTGAAGGGGTCCCATACAAATGAAACACAAATTTCTGCACATCTCGAGAACTAATCAACTGAATGGAACCAAATTTGGCAGGTAAATGTTTTTAGTGGTAAAAAATATGTCTATAATGTTTTAACACCCCTCTAATTTTGGAAGGGAGGGGTGCCATACAAATGAAACACAGATTTCTGCACATCCTGAGAACTAACCAACTGAATGGAACCAAATTTGGCAGGTGAATATTTTTAGAGGTAACAAATATGTACATAATGGTTTGACACCCCTCCCTTTTCCATGAGGGAGGGGTCCCATGCAAATGAAACACAATTTTCGCGTAACTCAAGAGCCAATCAAGAAAATACAACCAAATTTGGTATGGGAATGTTTTTAGAGGTAACAGATATGTCCATAATGGTCCCTCTCTCTTCTGGAAGCACATGTTTCTGTACAAATTTCTGCACAAATTTCTGCACATCTCGCGAACTAAATACCTCTCAAAATGGGTATTTCCGGTGCCATATTGATGCCAAATCTGCTGAAAATGACCGAATACCACCCAATATTAATATATTCAGAATTAAGGCGATGTACAGAAGCCAAAAGCCGAGGATGTTGTCATTTCGATAAAACCAATCATTTCAAACGGTTTATTATTTGACTTTGAATCTTTGAGATAATAGACTTTCGTTGTTTTATCAACAATTCAATACATAACGGTTGCTTAAATTCGATTATAATCAAATAAAATGGGAACGTATAAGGCAGCCAAATTTTAAAACCACATGTTCAATCATAATTCATCAGTTAACGCTTAACTAGTCCGCTCATCTGACAATAATATTGATCAAATCGGTTGTGTAGTTTCTGAGATAATGAAGTTTCGTGATTTTCAGATTCCGGTACATTACAGACGAAGTTACAGTTCGATTACAGTATAATTCAATAGGGTTTTATGAGGCAGCTAGACTTTTCATTCGACACTAATTTTGTGGAAATCGGGTCAGCCATCTCTGAGAAAATTGAGTGAGTCCAAGTAGTCTTCGGAATATGTTCCTATTCATAGCTAGATTTCACATTTTTAAACATAACAGGCAAAGTAATAGTCCGATTGCAAAACAAATCGTTAGGGTCTTATGGGGCAACTAGACCTTCCATTTGACAATGATTTTATGAAAATCGGTCCAACCATCTCTGAAAAACATAAGTAAGATTAAACAGTCTTCAGAACACGTTTCTTTTCATAACTTTTGAACTACAAGGTTAATCTTTATAAAACTCATAAGTTTAGGGTATTTCAGGTAGCCCGTTCATTTGTAACTAATTTTGTTCAAATCGGTTGAGTAGTTTTTGAGATTGTGATGTTTCATGATTTTTACATTTTGATACAAAACCTCTGAACTAACAATCCGATTACAATAAAATTTAATGGGGTCATATGGGACAACAAGACCTTTCATTTGCAATTAATTTCATGAAAATCAGTCCAGCCATCTCTGAGAAAAGTGAGTGAGAATAAAAATCTGCACATACACACACATACACACACATACACACACACACACATACACACACACAAACACACACACATACACACACACGTACATACAGTAAATGCTCAGCTCGTCGAGCTGAGTCGAGTGATATATGCCATTTGGCCCTTCGGAGCACTTTTATACTTTCGGTTTTGCAAGTGATTGCTATACCTTTCTAGGAGAAAGGCAAAAACAAAATGGCGGATGCAATATGGTGAAACAAAAATTTAAAAACCTAAATTAATCCACCTAGCGGTCAGACCCAGCCTTTCTCATTCAAACTTTTATTTGTGAAAATAGATTTACGTGAACGCTTCAATCCAGTAAATGTATATTCACTCTTTAGGTTCTAAAATATTGATGTTGTAATCTATACATATAAAAATGTAGTCCGGTCTTTCTGTCTGTTTAATCCATATAGGTTCGAAAACTACCGAACCGATCGACGTGAAAATTTGTATGAATGAGTTTTTGGTCCCGATAAAGGTTCCTATGATAGTTTGAGACCCCTCCCTTTTCTGGAAGGGAGGGGTCCAATACAAATGAAACATACATTTCTGCACAACTCAAGAACAAACCAAGCAAATGAAACCGAATTTGGCATGTGGATGTTTTAAAGGGTAACAAAAATGTCCATAATGGTTCGACGCCCCTCCCTCTTCCAGAAGCACATGTTTCTGCACAAATTTTTGCACATCTCGGGAACTAATCAACTAAATGGAACCATATTTGGCAGGTGAATGTTTTTAGTGGTAACAAATATGTCCTTAGGCAACATTTTGCATTGTAAGATGGCAACTTCCGGTTTCTGGAAAACAGCCAAGAATGGCCAATTTCCACCCAATACAATAATATCCGGATAAAGAATGAGGCGGAGGAGCTTAAATCGACCACAGATACCATTTTGAATTCTAAGATGGCAAATTCCGGTTTCGAAAAAACAGCGGCAAACGACCAAATATCACCCAATATGGGTATTTCCGGAATCTTATTGATGCACTGGAGCCACAAATCGACTACAGGCACCATTGTGAATTGTAGGATGCAAACTTGTGGTTTCTGGAAACAGCCAAAAATGGCCGATTTCCGTCTAACATGAGTATCTCCGGATCTAGAATGATACACAGCAGCTGGAATCGATCACAGGTTTCATTTTGGACCTCAGGTTGGCGACTTCCGGTTACTGGGAAACAGCCGAAAATGATCGAATTACACCCAATATGGGTGTTTCTTCAACCAGAATGACGCTCAGAGGTCAGAAATTATCCTAAATACCATTTTGAAATCCAAGATGGCGACTTCCGGTTTGTGAAAAACAGCCTAAACTAACCAAATACCATCCAATATTAGTATCTCTGGAACCAGAATAATGCAATGAGCTAACAATTGACCTCAGACACCATTTTGAATCGCTAAATGGCAACAGTCGAAAATGATTGAATAATACTCAATATGGATATTTCCGTAATCGAGAGGATGCATAGAACCAAACATTGACCCTTGACACCATTTTGAATTTAAAGACGACCACTTTTAGTTTCTGGAAAACAACCAAAATAACTAAATACCTCCCAAAATGAGTATTTCCGGTGTCAAATTGATGCCAGAAAATTTGCTGAAAATGACCGAATACCACACAATATGAATATATTCAGAATTAAGGTGATGTACAGAAGCCAAAAGTCGAGGATGTTGTCATTTCGATAAAACCAATCATTTCAAACGATTTGTTATTTGACTTTGATCATACTCTATAGCCGATTCGTCGTGCATTTTCAGACTTCAAACACATCGCAAGAAATCAATGAATTTGGAACGTTCAAATCGTACGATACCACATTTAATTTATGTTGAGGCCACATATATCGACAAAAGCAGGTATAGTTGTAACTAGTCTTTGAATTTCTGTTTTTTCCTTTTTAGCCACATATCAAATTGTTATGAAGATTGTTATTTGTAAGTTCGAGAGATGACTCGTTCGTATGACACTAGTTATGTTCAAATAAGTCTTGTAATCTTTGAGATAGTAGACTTTCGTTGTTTTATTAACAATTTAATACATAACGGTTGCTTAAGTTCGATTATAATGAAATGAAATGAGAACGTATAAGGCAGCCAAACTTTGAAACCACGTGTTCAATCATAATTCATCGGTTTACCCTTAACTAGCCCGCTCATCTGATAATAATATTGATCAAATCGGTTGTGTAGTTACTGAGATAATGAAGTTTCGTGATTTTCACATTTCGGTATATTACAGACGAAGTTACAGTTCGATTACAGTAAAATTAACTAGAGTGTTATGAGGCACCTAGACCTTTCATTTGATACTAATTTTGTGGAAATCGGGTCAGCCATCTCTGAGAAAAGTGAGTGAGTCCAAGTAGTCTTCGGAATATGTTCCTTTTCATAGATGGATTTCACATTTTTAAACATAACAGGCAAAGTAATAATCCGATTGCAAAACAAATCAATAGGGTTTTATCGGGCAACTAGGCCTTCCATTTGACACTGATTTTATGAAAATCGGTCCAGCCATCTCTGAGAAACATGAGTGAGATTAAACAGTCTTCAGAACACGTTTTATTTCATAACTTTTGAACCACAAGTTCAATCTTCATAAAATTCAAAAGTTAAGGGTTTTCTAGATAGCCCGTTCATTTTAAACCAATTTTGTTCAAATCGGTTGTGCAGTTTGCGAGATAATGATGTTTCATGATTTTTACATTTTGATACATAACCTCCAAACTAAAAGTCCGATTACAATAAAATTTAATAGGGTCTTATGGGACAACAAGACCTTTCATTTGCAATTAATTTCATGAGAATCGGTCTAGCCATCTCTGAGAAAAATGAGTGAGAATAAAAATCTGCACATACACACACACATACACACACACACACACACACACACACACACACACACACACACACACATACATACATACAGAAAATGTTCAGCTCGTCGAGCTGAGTCGAGTGATATATGCCATTCGGCCCTTTGGAGCACTTTTATACTTTCGGTTTTGCAAGTGATTGCTATACCTTTCTAGGAGAAAGGCAAAAAGGTATTTGTGTAAAAAAATAATGTATTTGTATCAAATTTTTTAGTCAGCTATTCCTGCTCCATACACTTCTCCTTCAGCTTCCAGGGAGTTATCTGCAGCACCATTGAACCATCATTGAAGTTTTGATTATAAGCTATATTTAGTATAAAAATCTTATGTTAACGTTAACTAATTCGATAGGGGTGAAATGGTCACCTCTAGGTGGGAAGAAACGAGCACACCTTGTCACATAAACTTACCTGAAATTCATCTCAGTAGACTTGTGAGTTTGTCTGTTTCCATAGTCAGTGTTTGTTTACAGTGATGGTGCGAACATATATTAGAAAATCTTTGAGACCGAATCGGTCAGAAAAAGGGACTGCAGGCAGAATTTGGCGCCATAAGGCGAGACGGGACATTCACGAAACAAGCCGCCAAATATCACGGCATCCCGCGACAAACGGTGGCCCATTAGTTGTACTTCTACACAGTTTCAAGATATGTTCTACAAGAGTGCTCAGCTCATTATACCCCGTGGGTGCTCATTATGCCCCAGTGGGGTGCTCATTGTGCCCCACACATCGACTGATTGCTTGTTTTTGATGCGTGAATCTAATTTGTGTTTTTCACCATTATACGATAATCTTTTCAATTTGTGAATAGTGTACCTTTAATTAAAAATAGTTAATGCAAGTTTTGCACTGTAGACATTTTAAAAATTTTGTCGTTTTCCATGCTTAAATCAGCAACCAAGGTGGGGTGCTCATTATGCCCCTATTCCCCCTATGCACAGGAGGAACAATGGGTTGCTGTCTTTCACCATTCGATAAAACTACTGATTAATTCTCTTCGATTTATCACACTTTATGTGTGTGTGTGTGTGTGTGTGTGTGTGTGTGTGACCAATCAACAGACTACAAGAAAATTCGTACAATTACGCACTTTATGTGTATGTATGTGTGTGTGTGTGTGTGTGTGTGTGTGTGTGTGTGTGTGTGTACATGTATGTATGTGTGAGTTCTAATATGTCGGTGTAAATATATTTGTGAGTTTAGGTCCGACTAAACGTTACTTATTGTATATATTTGGTCAGAAAATGCGCGTGCATTGTTCGAACAGAGCAACATAAAACGTCTCCGCTAATTCTCTCTAGTTGACCCCATACTTTTAGCTGTAACTTTTGAACGCGATCAGATATCAAAAAAATTCTTTTGGCACAACATTTCTAAATGTGTAAGCATTCCAAAAAAGCAAAAAAAAATTTTTTTGATTTCTTCGACTTTCTAGAGTAGGGTCCCCCCTTAACAAGAATAAACTCTGCTTTCGTTAGCTAGTGCGTTTTACCCCAGGAGCCCCTACTTTTTTAGCTCGTTATAATGCAATGATACATCACAACAGACATGAGGTGCCCTTCCGTTTCAAAAAGTAATCTTTATTTCTTCTTTTATTCCACCATCCAACTGGAGATTTGTCCATTATTTATTGCATCGATTCATGCATGTTATGCAGTTAAGTGTGTTATTACAAAAAAAAACGTTCGGTGTTTCGATTTTTACCTGCCCGCGAAACATTACATCAGTGTTAGAATATCAGATTTGAGCTATATTGTGTGTATTTTATTATTCCTTGTTTTTTTTAGGTTCGATAAGACATTGACAAACTGCCAAACCGCCAGTTTGCAGTTCTGTCCGCTAACATCTTGCAGTTTTCAAGTCGATTATATTTACTAAAATAAACTGAAGTGTGAACCTAAGATCTAAATACTGATATGCGGTGTTCTACTTCACTTCTTTTTATTTGTGTATTTTGATTATTGTTCAATTAGGTATAAATCGGTAAGCTTCTGTGACTAATTGTAGCGTGAGTGATTTCGGTTTAAATTCTATCGGCCGAAGAATTTAATTCGAAAGCAGCCATACTTCGTGACTACTTTCAGTACCACGTGAAATTTAGATTACGTCGCTTTGCGTCGAGTCCTTTAACAAGTGAACTAAGAAGCGGAATAGTAGGCCATTTTAAAGTACAGCCGCCCATGTAAATACTACTAGTGAGCATCAATGCCGCGGGCTGTAACAGTTTGCCCGCGATGACAGATTCCAACTATTTGTTTTTCTTTGTTAGACTAAAAGCTGATAATATCGTTATTAATATATTGTTTCGTGACTGCTTCGTTAACAAATGACAGGTTGTTCGTATTGTTTTCAATAATTTACTCAAACTATAAACTACTGATAAAACTCCGGCACAGGCTGAGCTGTATGCTTTTATAAAAGTAAATAGTTGAATAAAATCGTCTTCATTGCTCGTGGGAGTTTAAATTACGCCCGATGGTTCGACATCACTTGAATCAGTGACGGCGCGTAGGTGCTCCTGCTACTACTGTTGCTGTTATTACTTGCATTATTTTTGATGCTATCTACGGTGTTTTTAGCGTGTGGTGCTGCCAGTGATTCCGGCCTAATCGGAATTCGTACTTTGAGCAGTTTTTTACGCGTCGGTGGTGGCTTCGTGGGAGCTCGGGGTATTTCTGGAAGATCGCAAGTATCCTTAAGATAGTTATAAACTGTTCCAACTCGGTCCACCAGTCGTTTGGAGTATCGATGTGCCGTTCGATCCACCACCGAGGGGGATTTGATGCAGTCATCGCCTCCAAATTCGCAAACCTGAAGTGATATAACTAGTAACATACCAAATCTTATAACTATTTTTCTATTTACTTACCCTATAATGGTGAAGTATCGCAGCATCGGTCGGAACATTGAGCGAACCTCGTCCTGGGCAAAATTCCCATACAAAGTGGTTGCCCGCTTCGATGACTGCTTCCGGTCGGCAGATATACTTTGAGCGTTGCTTTTGAGGATGCAGCTTTGAACGGCGTCTCGTCTTGCGTTGCGTCGTAAGAGCCGCTCGTAAGTCAATTCGTGATGTGCCGTCATCGTACATCAGACTGTCGTCAGCAAATTGAAGGTAGAAAAAAGCATTCTGGAATGAGTAAGCTCCTGTGTTTCTGTTGTTGATTCGTTTTGAAAGCCAACTGTAAATTGGATAATAAGGAAAGGAAATTGAATCACTGTGAAGTAAACATAAGAGAGAGTCCGAGCGTACTTGATTAAATCGATTAATGTGTCGTTGTTGTGTGGTATAATAAATTCATCTAAATCAATTAGTGCAACATGCGAGTATCTGCAAATAGAATACGTAGTTAGTAAACTCGATCTATTTTTTTTTTTTTCAAAATCCCAAATACCTGTACATGCTTCTGTAAAGGCAATCGTTTAACGATGCGAATAACCCTTCCGTACGGATTTCTTTCTGAGACCGCATCCGCAAATTCCACGGCAAAATATTTACAGTAATCTTTGGCTTTTGATAGGATGTCCCGTCATGCAGTTTGCTGCTAGGGACCGCAGCGCTATGTACGTCATTAACTTCTGCAGCCTCAGTGCTGCGCGTTTGCGCCCGTACAGAACCGTAGGATGTGATTAGGGGTGGAAGATCCCCACTGATGTAGTGCCGCAAAATACAGCTGGCCTTCGGCCCAATCGTATGGTTATAAAATGTAAAGTGGGATACTCCAAGTAGATTGTTTAGCTCCAGGAACTCGAGCAGATACAGTGCCTGTAACGAGTAGAATAACTGTATTAGTTGAAATGATATGGTATGAAATCGAAAGTAGTTGACTCACCTGATCGTAATTGAAATGTAGTGGTTTGACACACACTCCGATACTGCTCGGAATGTTGCTAAATGTTCGATTGTTAAAATCTGGGTCCTGAAAGAATAGTTTAAGAAATGATATGCTCTTCGGAAAATAAAACCAAAGCTTGAGGATACCAAACTTACATTATCAGTATTTCTAAGCAACAAGACATTACCGGGTGGTGCCCTAATTTTGCTAACTACACTGACCGCATAGGGAATATCTGGAAAAGGGCCCCGGATTGGGCACAAAATGAAGCAAGCGCTATACTTCAAGTTCCAATTTTCTCGTATAATCTACAAGTAAGAGAAAAAGGGCTTAGATTCAAGCTACTTAACGGAAACTTTTCACAATACAACCTTCACCCTGGCCATCACCGAGGCGGATCGATACTTGGTACTGTTTTGGCCTGTCGGGTACCAAAATCGGCACCACACCCTCTCCGGACCACGGGTTTTCGTGGCACCGATTACTCGCACCAGCTTTCCATCGCGCCGATCGTAGAAGGCAGAGAAAACGTAGAACTTGTACCGCGTGCCGTTGACTATTTCCCACGATCCGTCGGTTGCGCGCATTTCGGCCGGATACCGGGGCAAAGTTTGCTCCGTCTTCGAGGGTAACATCTGACCCCAGGGGATGATTGGTGGATTGCGCTGCTGTTCGGCCGGATCTAGTGGCACGGTCATGCCAATGGACAGTTTAGTGTCTGCTCGTACCATAACCATAGAACAGGTGCATTTGGGGGGAAAGTTCTAGTTAGGATCTCTAGCTACTGATTCTACGCAGGATGAAACTAATTCTAAATAGTATTGTAGAGTTTACTAATGCCAGAATGGTCAAAAATATAACATCCAAAGAGATGCTAAGTGATAGGCGGTCATCTATTAAATAAATCCATGCTTAGGGTGCATTAATCTTACCTTTTTGATTTTTCAAAATATTTTTGATGGCCGCACTTCCAAATTTCGTTTCCCGTACAAAAATTCCTGTATCGTCCAGATAATCATCCTGGAAAAATAAAACGATAATGTTTTCAAATTATTATTCTATCTTTTTACTGCTCAAAACATTTACAATATTTGAACTTCTAGTGAAAATGTTTTGAACAAAACATTTGCTTTGATAATAATTGACGAAATACGAAAACCTGTCTTAAATCATAGCACAGTGCAATTTTTTTTTTTGCCTTGGCTTCTATGTATATTTTTTATGCAGTTCGATGCAAAAATAAAGTTCTCCGAGTTTGGACCCATTCCACTTTGAGGGGCAACAAGGGTGCCATTTTGAATTTTTAAGAAATCGGGAATTTTCGATGTTTTTTCGACACCATTTTGTTTTGAAGCTGAATATCAAAATTCAAAGAGTTAGTCCATATATTAACATCGTTTTACCCATCTTCAAAAATCAGATCTTAAATCGGACAAAAACTGAGCTCAAAACGGTGATTATACGAAAACGGTTTTGGCATGGTTTTAGTATATTTCACAAACCAAAATAATATCGAGTATGTAGAGCAATTATGGTAATGCGCTAATAGCTCAAAGAAATAATCAAATTATGTCTTATATTAAGAAAAAAAGTAATTAAGAAAAAAAGACGATCGCTAGGATTGTGAGATGTACAAGAAGTGTGGCGCTCTCTTGCCAGGTAAGCGATTGGGGCGTATTTCAAAGACAACTGGCCGAATTAACGGAAGTATCGTGAAGAAGGCTGGACCGGGAAGTATCAGCTCCGAAAATTGCGGAACAGATTGTAAGCGAGTTGTTCATCCTACTGACATCACAATCCGTACAAAATCGCCTTCATAAGAAAGGTCCTAACCAAGGATGGAAAAAATCGTATCACATAACAATCATTCGGGTATCATTTCTGAGCGTGCTGTTTATAAGCTTTCAATCCCAGCAAACCATCGCTATTAAAAATTACACATTCTCACGCATGCAAGAGACAACTTAGAGCAAAGAAATATATGGTAGCTTTCTTTGATGGTTTTGTTTCACTATCGCCTGCTGTAGGCGGAGCGAGCAACATATAGCGAGTGTTTCACGAAAGAATCGTAAACGATTGCCCTCGAACGATCGCAACGATTCTTCCAAATGTTGGTTGCTTGTAGGCGGAATTCGGCTACTCTATGTCGTGCTTTCACTGTGATATACCACGATGATTCTTGGTGTTTTCAAATATCACATGCTAATGTACCATGCTGCAATTTCCATAAGCATTGTTGACACCTACTTGCTCCGGTAAGCAAACAGTTGAACGCAATCTAACGTTCATTTGGGTTCATGATTTTGTATCACTGGCGATAATGTCTCAGAGATAATTGGGATACCGTTGAATGCAAGTGAACTTAGATGCAATAAATATTATCGTGTTTGAATCATTCAATCTCCTTCTATCTTCCCTCCCTTAAAGAAGTGGGAGGGGTCTTAAACTATCATAGGGACCTTTCTCGGCCCCTAACACCCCTACATACAAATTTTCACGTCGATCGGTTCGGTAGTTTCCGAGCCTATATGTATTAGACAGACAGACAGACCGGACTGCATTTTTATAGGTATAGATTACATGATGAAAGCAAACCATTATGGATATATTTGTTAACCCTAAAAACATTCACCTGCCAAATTTGGTTCCACTTAGTTGGTTAGTTCGCGAGATAAGAAGAAATTTGTGTTTCTTTTGTATGGAACCCCTCCCTCACAGAAGAGGGAGGGGAGTCAAACCATTATGGACATATTTGTGACCTCTAAAAACATTCACATACCAAATTTGGCTGTGTTTGGTTGATTGGTTCTCGAGCTGTGCGAAATTCGTGTTTCATTTGTATGGGACCCCTCCCTTGTAGAAGAGGGAGGGGTGTCAAACCATTATGGATATATTTGTTACCCCTAAAAACAACCACCTACCAAATTTGGTTCTATTTCCTTGGTTAGTTCTCGAGATTCGAGGGAATTTGTATTTCGTTTGAATGGAACAAAATCACCCCGGAAACAACTGCCAAGCTTGTTGAGTCGATGCCACGATGCCGAGCAGTTACCAACGCTAAAGATGGTCACAAGAAGTACTAACACTATGTGGCATCGACTTTTTTTTTATTCTCGCTTATTTTCCGTCGGTCTAGTTCCGCCACTGTTGTGGCCAACCACCGACGCCCAGGGAGGCGACTCCACACCCCCCGAGTAACACACAAAACATGTTAGAAAATAAGTAACAACGAAAGTAGTCATATAAGTGTACTACAAGCGCAATTGAAAACTAGTGTTATTATATTGTGTTTGAAGTTGTTTTTCATCAGTAATACAACCGCATTTCTAAAACAAGCTCGTTTTTTCTGGTTTTGGAGATGTTCTTAATAACATGAGTTCAAGAATGACAATCACTATCACTTGGTCTTTTCGTAAGACATTACACCATCTAATAACAACACTACGTACCTGTAAAATGCTTTTCCTTAGTACAATAGTCGTAGCATTCAATACCCAACTTAAAATTATTTGATCAAATTATTATTTAAACTATACGAACGATTTCTATATTCATTCGAAGCGGGTCAAAACGCGCCATCAAAAGATAACAAAACGCTTGCAGTGTAACCAATATCACTTCAGATTTTCGTTATTGTATATCTAACAACGTGTTCTAGTGTTGTTAGATTTTATATCCAGATAACGTTGAAACTATGCGAAAATAATTTCAATATTCAAGCGAAAGAAATAACTCTTTTTGAAAGGTTGAATTTTTTTTTGTCATCATTTTATAATCAATTAAAACTGCCACTGATAAAGAAATTGCCGATCTTGTTGCACTGCGCAGACACAACACATTTGCGCATGCGCAGGTTAACAGTTGTTATAGCAACAGATTTGCGCATTGCCGTATTAGTACTCGGGATGTATTTTGCCACTCAATTATATCAAGTTGGCTTGCTTTCATGCAGTCATCGGTACTTGTTCTACTAGCCTTCATGTTTTGCGCTTTTCTGGTGATATTGATGTCATGAAATAGGTAACGTCAACTATTCTATACCAACGTGTGTTACTTGGGCCAGGACCCTAACTCACGACCCGTTTATTAACGGACCGGCGCCAACGGCTTTACTTCCTCATGCGATTAGTCAGCCTATAGGATAGAGATAGCGAACCTATACATTAGAGAAATGACAAGACACTCACCGTTAAGGCAACTGTCAACATCAAAACGGGCGAGTTGTATCATTTTGCATTGCCGTTATCCGTTTTGATGTTGACAGTTGCCTTAACAGTGAGTGTCTTGTCATTTCTCTAATGTATAGGTTCGCTAGATAGAGAGGAGACGTAGAACTCACCGTTATGGTAACTGTCACACCAAAACGGCGGGTTACCCCGCCAAAATAAGATTCGCGATGTTATTTTGCGTGACTTTTTCAATATTATATGTTTAGGGACCCAAACACATCTCACGTAACAGGAATGAAACCGTATGACAGTAAAGCGTATATCAAACATGTTTAAATTTGATATGTGTTAGAGTCACATTCCGATTCGGAACTTGACCTTCTGTTTACTATACACAGACTTCGCAGCCAACCGTTAAGTGTACAGGACAATTGCGGGGCTAGCGCTACGATCTTACTAACACTAACAGTCTCTCCCGAGTCAAGACTCGAACCTACGATGACTGACTTGTTAGGCCAGCATCGTACCTCGAGAGCTGGGATTCGAAAAACATTAACAATTCTTTTTTTAAATTGTACTTGCATACGAGTTGTTCCGTAAACTAGCAAGTCCCTTTTTTCATCGTAACTTGATTGCAATACTTTGCGTCAAAACTTTCGAAACTTTAAAGGCCTTCCAGCCGTTTTGGTGTGAGCTTAATGGAAGTGAGTGTCATGGCGTCTCTCTTTTCTATAGGCTTTCTACATGCGATGGAAGGCGTGATCCCAGAGATTTTTCGTCTCAGAAAATCTCCCGGTGTCGGCTAGGATTGAATCTAGACCAGTTGGGTTGGTTGTGAGTGGATCACGCCACCTCACAACCATCGACACCTATGTCGGCGGTGGGATTTGAACCCAGGCGTCGAGCGTGGTTGGCGGAGACGTTACCAACCACACTAGGCCCCCGCTAAGTGGCATCGACTTATTTTTAAGTGGTTTTTTTTGGAAGAAATGTAATTTTTCATTGGTCGTGGATAAACTTTTTTCGAATACTGAATCAATATCTTATAGTTAAATCGTCTATATCAAACCTTTGTAAAGGTAAGAGGTGGAACCATTATCATTTTCTGGACGGTGAAAGGGTGTTCTACCGATAGCTGTGTTTCAACAACCTTTAACATCTCTTTCGAATGACTTCAAGCTTATTAAACAGCGTTCCTCTGCAGGGTTACCAATCATATAGACAGGAGAGAGCTAGAAGAGAATTATTATTGAAACTTACCGCTTCAGACCATTGATTAACCACAATCGCGTGTAATCCCTAACCTATTGCAACAATATATTGTCATAAGCGGGCTGTCGCAATTTAGCGCTAACCTTGCGGATGTGTCTCATACAAAGCCTCTTCAACATTGTAAATACTGAAATACTTATCAGCTCATTTTTCATGAAATAGTCATATTTCACACATATCATACGACTTTAAAAGAATACATATTTAATTTGATAGAAATACGAGTTATTTGTTCTGCGAAATGATTATTAGTTGGGAAGCACGATAAGTGAGTAAATCAGCTCATAGTATGTAGGTACATTTTTTGTTCTGCTCATGATTTCACTCCGATTCACCCATGATTTAAATTTTCTGATCGAAAAAAAAAATAAACAGGTGAGCCCATCATGGCAAGAGCACCAGCTCTGGTTAAGCCTATGGCTATCGCATAAGGGTTATGCTACCAGTCATGGCACTACTTCATTTAAATTATAAAGCCATGTTAAACTGGTTCATGCCATGTCTAATATAATTTTAGGTATTACCATGATTGGTAGGTACACCTTCCCTAGTTACATAAATTCAAGTCGAACTTTCTCAGTTACCCAGACGGTGACTCCATCTATGTATCACCAACCCTAGCATCCCTGTCGTGTAAAGAAAAACATTGATTGCGTTATCAGTTGATTTACAGTCACTATGACTAAAACAGTCAGGCAACTACGCTCGATACTTTGTTCGTATTGCCAGTTCCACCCTAGAAGGTTGGAGAAACAAACTGTAAGAAATACGTGGCCAAAAGGGACATTTTTGATTGATCGGCTGACGATAGGTGTTGTATTGCCAACCCTTCGAATCAATATCGAGTCAATATGGATAATTTTATGGTTAAACCGGAACATTTGTTTGTTAAGGCAGTGAACCAACCGAAAAACATGCAGCATCTATCTTTTCATCAGCCATGACTAAAGTTCTGGTAAATTGTCGTAAGTCAGTATATTTGAAGAAAGACCAGCAATCCCGAAATTTAAGAAAAAATATGCTACTTGAATTTTTATTTTTTTTTTCATATTATCTGAGAGGTCTAACTCAAATCGGTCCTGCTATTTTGGGAAAATTCTGGCGTAACTATTTATTGCATATTTATTAACCAGAAACACGAAGCTGTTCTGAAACGTACACAGAAGGTGGAAAACGACGGCGAAATATCAATTCTCTGCTGTCTAGAAAGCCTTCTGAAATTTCTGGTACATGAGGTCATGCTAACAGTTCGACTGAAAAGTTTATAAGGTTGACGTCTAGATGGCGCCTCTTGCAAAAATCTGTTTGACTATCACAAAGCACCATCTTTCATTGGATATGTGTCGAAATTTGACAGCAATCGGTCGATTAGTTTGTGAGTTACAGCATTGAGAGTATATCTCTTGTTATTGTGAGAAAAAAATGGAAAAATCCGAATTTCGTGTTTTGATAAAGTATTGCTTTTCGATGAAAAAAAAAGTCCAGTGCAAACCAAAACATGGCTTCACAAACGTTATCCGCACTTTGCTATTGCAACTGTGGAATATTGGTTTCGTCAATTTCAGACTGGTTCTGTGAGCACAGTTGATGCTGAGCGCAGTGGACGTCTAGAAGAGACTGTTACTCCAGAAAACATAAAAAAGTCCACAAAATTATTTTAAATGGCCGTAAAGTGAAGTTGAGCGATATAGCTAAGACTCTGAAGATATCGAAAGAGCGTGTTGGATATTTTGTGTATAAATATTTTGGCATACGAAACCTGTGTGCAAAGTGTGTGCCGCGCGAACTCACAATCGATCATGAACAACAACGTGTAGATGATGGTAAAATTGCATGAATTCGAGACCCAAGAATTGCCTCCGCATCCATCGTATTCTCCAGGTCTGGGCCCCAGCGACTTTTTTCTGTTCGAAGACCTGGAGATAATGCTGATGATAATTACCGAAACTGAGGCTTATTTTGAGGAAAATGCGAAAGAGTACTATAAAAATGGTATCGAAAAGTTGCAACATCGCTATAATTGCTGTATCTCCCTTGAAGGCAAGTATGTTGAATACGGATTTGTCCCGCATCGCTCTACAACAACTAACTTGCTATGCTATACCAGCATACTATTTCGGAAAATTGAATGTCGAAATCAAGTGGATATAGACTTCTCAAAAGCATTCGATACCGTTTCGCAACGGCTATACGGCTTACGGCTTCCCTAATTTGATATCCGATTAGTTAATGTTGTACTTGACCGGGAGAAGCGCATGGATGAAGTGAACTCTGTACGCTACAAAAAATTTGACATCCCTTCTAGAGTTCTACAAGGAAGCGTATAGGGACCGCTTATTTTCGTCCTTTCCGTCAAGGACTTGTGCAAACGAATTTCCTCTGGTAAGCTGCTTTTCAACGATAACTTCAAAATCTTCCGAGAAATTAAGTTCATGTTGGATTTTATTTGTTTACAAATGCTATTCCACCGTTCAACACAGAACAGATGACCGGACAAGCTGCCCTCCAAAGAGCAATACTTGCTCGTCCCTGTTAGTATACGACCAAGTTCTCACCGGTTCACTGATCTTTCCTTGGTTGGTTGGTCAGTCGGCACCAGGTGGAGGTAGGGATAAAAGTTGCTGGGCAACTAGTTTTGGACCACAACCTTTCGGTGTTTTACTGTTGAAAAATAATATGTTGAACATATACACGCAAAAGTTCAAGCTTTAGTTCAACAAGGTGCCCTCTCAAACCGCACAATAATTGCTCTGACATCGCACAAAAAATGTGTCAAATACATAACGCAACCGTTGTTACAATGAATACTTCGACAGAGATCAAACTCAAAATACACATAAAAATCGTCATGTTTCCGAGGGCTTGTGCATCCCTAACCACCGTCAGCAAACAAAACAGCGCCAATTGCAACAGGATTTACCGACGCTGGTGTCAGTAATGTGGAACCGAGTGCATATGAATAAAACAAGAGTCATCGTTAAATGCAAAATGGTTTTTTTTTTTTTCAATTTTAATCACCACTTGTACTAATTTCACACAATGTTTATGTGGTTTAGCACCACTCAACTTTTGTTCGGATTTGGAAAACACATTAACTTTCGATCAAGGCATTGGTGTGCTAAATCCTTTCAGTGTTAGTAAGGTTATATGCATTTTAAGAGGGCACAATTTCGTTACGCTCCTCACAACGCACTCAAATCTTATTCGAAAATCCAGGAAAATACAAAAGTATTAAGCGGAACTTTACCTTTGGAAACTATTCAACATTTGTACTTGCGTATAGGACCGATATTCGGTACCGAGATATGATTTTTCAATCAAAATCCGTTGAGTTTTAATTAGTTTTCATCAGAATGTGTGTCATAAGGAGACATAAAAATGTTTATTTTGCCACTTGACTCAGTTCTTCAAACTGAATATTTCCGGTATCTGTGTAAGTTACGGTCATCAGTCTCGCTTACTTTTCATAAAATTGTTACATCGGTTTCCACAAAAGTAGAGACAAATAAATCTCATTATTTCATTTTTTTAGCTCCCTTCAAGTGCCGCAAATATAATTTAAAAAGGTTAATAACACTAGCTTATAGTAGCTGATAGCATTATTTGCTGAAACTTTAACGTTTCCTTTGTGGCCACTCTTGGAAGTTCTACAACAAACAGCAAAAGGTTGAATCTTGAAATAATTTATTCCGTACATTAATCCATTAGTGAATTAGACAGTAATATTTAAAATTTCCAATGGCATTATATTTGAACTTACCTTCACGTCGTCATAGTCGGGCACGGATTCCCCGAAGCGACCACCGCTGCTTCCATGTCGCACAATGACTCCCCCACCTCGACCTCGATCATCAATCATAAGCACCTGAGCAAGAGAAGAAAACAACTAGCTTGAGTACAATGGATAGCATTTCACGAAATGGTTGCGACGAAGCGTAGCATCAGCATGGACCGAGTCCGTCTGTCGCTCAGTCGAGTCGAATAACACGCGCTATGATGCGAGATGAAATTTGTCAACACCCAATTTTGTCACAGCACCGGAGGAGCTCCATAATTAATATTTGTACCTCTCCGTTTTTTTTTGCGGATTGATGCCATGGTCTTTAAAGTTAGCATTAGAGCAGCACGGTTCGTCACGTTCCGCGGTATTACCGTTATATTTTATATAGTAAGAAATGGGTATGGGTTTGAATATAATTTGAAACGATTTTTGGTCATTGAAACGTCTTGAAATTGTGCACATATCCCATAACAAATATTTAAGCTCATCTTTGCTGACAATTCGTTTATGTGCAGCATATTTTCTACAGAACCTATTTTGCAATTAAAGCAGCTCCAGCCGAAACGTACGCGTGCACTCAAATTAACGGCGCTGTCGCTGTGTGTGCTCCCAATGTATGCACATATCTGCCGCACTTTCAAGTGCCAACAAAACGGTGAACTGCTTCGCGTATCGTACGGTGCTAACACCTCTGCCCACCCATTGTCACAATTGCGTCATTACCCACCCGTAACAGCAGGCACCACCGAGCACTTACCTCTGTTAGGATAATTAGTCCAAAGATGGCGAAAAACGCTATGACGATCAGGAAGCTCATGCCGGCTCGCTCCCGGGCACCCCAGGCAGACTTCTTCGAACGCTTCGACCGTGACGACATGGAGCCCCCCGTTAGTTTAGATGGGGGGCTCCCGCTGCCGTACATCCTATCCTTACACTATCGAGCACAGGATGTACGTTTGACCGCTGCCGGCACCGCCTGGTGCTCTATTGATTGTGACGGTATGTATTAGAAGGGCGGTGTGTGTGTGTTTGCCGTCTAAGATATAAATTGACGCCCGTCCGCTTCTGACAAGGCAGAGCGAAGGAAGCGCAAACTTCTTACAGGATGGTGAGCTTTGTTAGATAATCCAAAAGAATGGCGTGATAGTTGTTCTCCTGGGTGGATGGGGAAAGTGCCCTAGTGGGGTTAATGTTGCTTTGGTTTATTCCTACGGTGTTCCTCAACGATGAAGAAGCTCGCTGTTAATGATGCTTCGTAACCATTCCGTAAATAATGGCAGCATATGTGGTAACATTTCGATTCACTGAATGTTTGTGCTTTGTATCTGAAATTAAATGATATAATGGCCTTTAGTGGAATATCAATCAGAGCATATTAGGTTGAAATGAAATGTTTATTATCAAGGGACAAATTTGAATTACCTTTTTGGTTGCCGTGTATGAGACAACCATTAACGACATGGTCTGATATAGGTCATTCTATAAACTTCAACCACATTCGGTCTAACAGTTACTAGTTATTCAGGGGCAAGACATTTTCGATAGCTCTCATGCGACGGTCTGTTGGTTAGAGTAGATGGATTGGCTTAGGACTAGGGCATAGCATATGTTTAGATCGATCTTTTGTCTTTCTCGCAATCTTCATATTGCCAGAGTTTTTCAAATTTTGTTTGCAATATGGAAATTTTAATTTACAGTAAAAATACTCAAACTTCGGCAGAAGTTCGCACAAGGTGCGTTTTAATTCAAACTTCGAACAGTATCAAACTTCAAACATTTCAGAATAAAAGTCGAACTATTAAAGCTAATAATAATATAATTATGTTAATGTATGTAAATCCTGTGATAGATAACTCAGCAGCAAATAATTTTAAAGAAAGCTACCGCAGTAACAACAGAACGAGAGTCATTCCACAAGTCATATAAATGACAATCTGCAATAAAAAGAAATTACTTTCTTAGCGCTATTCGTTTGCGCTTGCAGTAGGTAGGTTTTTTTATCTTATACTTGTGGATAAAATTAAGTTTTTTCTATGAAAAACTTAATTTTATCCACAAGTGCTACAAACAGATATAATTTCTTCGCATGTGTTGATATTTGATTTGTTTGTTTGTTTCTTGTCCAGTAGCGTAAGATCTAAACCTTTTCAAATTTGCTACCTCCGATTTCATACAAGTAATGATATACATATAATTTTAAAAACTACTCTACTAAGCCTACTCAATCTATGAAATAATTTTATTCATTCGGTTCCAAAAATCAATTTTCTAATTGCATGATTCATGGTTTACCAGTTACGTGTCTTAAGTCCTAATATTAACAGACCTTAATAGGTTCAATGAGATTAGGAAGTTTAAGATTTTCCAAACTCACGATTACTGTAGTATTCAGATGTGGAAAACTCATTTTACTACTTCAATTAAAAATATGCGGTCGTTCTTAAAACGATGCGATGGTTCGTTTTAGTTTCACAAAACTGGAAACACTCCTGTATGTCGACGATGCTTTGTACATAGAAGGCAGATCCAACATCTAGCGCTGTGGAAGGTGCTGTTTACTCTGTTGGTCCGTCCGCTATGGAAGGCAGCGATCGTCGCCTGCTGCAGTTCTGCTTGCTGCTGGTCGATTCAGTTCGCAGTAGATCAATCTGTTGCAATAGTTATTGAATATTCCACTGCTGCTATCCGCTGCCTCTGTCACTACTGCTGCTACCCGCTGCTACTTAGTTAGGACCGTCCTATTGGCCGTCCAGTAGTAAACTGATTTGTTTGAACAGAAGCAGGCTCTTAAATAGTCCAAAAAAACCGGGTGCATTCCCGGTCAACTAGGTATAACATTTTATCGACCGTGCTAGGGAATACGAGCATTAAACGACCAATCAGATCAATAGAAATTTGCGTTTCAACAAAGCTTGACCATTTTGAGTAGTACAGTGTTAGTATAATTTAGGCTAGTATTTACAAGGCTGGATTATGTGTTTTCTGCGAAACTAATAAAGCTGAGTCGTATGACGCTGGAGGGATCGAAATCGTGCGTGCGGATAGCTGGCGAATCATCAGCCGCGTTCGTAACGTTGGATGGACTGAAACAGAGGGATGCGCTCTCTAAATTATTGTTCAACATCGTTCTTGAACATCGCAGTACAAAGAGTACACGTGGAAAGAAACGATACGATTATCACGAAATCTCACATGCTTCTTGGCTTTGCGGACGACATCGATATCATCGGTATCAACCGTGAAGCCGTGGAGGAGGCCTTCGTACCTTTTAAGAGAGAAGCAGTGAGATTGGGACTTGTCATTAATTCTGCCAAAACGAAGTACATGGTAGCTGGCAGAGAGCGTGGAAGTCCCCGTGGTGTTGGTGCTGAGGTGGAGATAGATGGGGAACGATTTGAAGTGGTTGACGAATTCGTTTACCTTGGTACTCTTGTGACATGTGACAACGATATCAGCCGTGAAGTAAAACGAAGAGTTGGAGTTGCAAACAGGGCCTTATACGGACTATGTAATCAGCTAAGGTCCCGTAGATTGCAAACTCGCACAAAACTAGCACTGTATAGGACGCTGATACTTCCGGTGGCCCTTTACGGACATGAAGCATGGACGCTGAAGAAAGCTGATCGACGAGTGCTCGGAGTTTTTGAGCGTAAAGTTCTGCGATCGATACTTGGCGGTAAACTAGAAATGGAGTGTGGCGCAGACGCATGACCCACCATCTTCAGTAGAGAACCAGGAAGTGGCCGTCGACTCCGTGGTAGGCCTCGCACGCGGTGGATGTGCGCGGTGGAAGAAGCTGCACGATCTGCTGGTGTATGAGGAGACTGGAGAACGGCTGCCTAAGACAGAGGAAGCTGGACATCTCTATTTCGTTCGGCCCTAGACCGGTGAACGGTCCGTTAGCCAACAAAGTAAAGTAAGTAGATTATGTGTTTTAGTGTCACATGAAGGTAGATAACAGAAAATTCCGCACTCAGTTACGCCACATTGTATAACACTGCTGTTGGGTGTTGCATATTGCAAAAGGAAAAATAATCAGTTCGGGCTGAGACATTAAGATGAAGTTGAATTTACAACCGTCTTTGTCAATGCGTTCCAACATTTTGATTGAAGTGTAATGCACGAGAAAATATTGACTCTCCAAGTATTTAATTTGTTCTCAAAAGCACAATTTGTTGTTTAATATAATATCGAATGCGATGCTAATCACATCTATGTGCTATACCCGACAGTGGGCTCTTCTGATAACATAACTGAAAACTTGACGGCCGACAGATTTTGATTGCCAACATCCCCGTTTGTGTGCTGCCAAAATACGGCAGCTTTTCGCTGGAGGATGTGCCGGCTAATGTGGCCACCGCTGATGCTGCCTTTACCGCACAAAGGTAACCTTTTACAAGAGAACATAGTGCCGCTGGACTGCCGCTGACGCTGTTACCACTACCGCTGCTGCTACCCACTGCTGATACCCCCGCTGCAGCCACTGCTGCTGGTACCCCCGGTTCCACTGCCTCTGTCGCTACTACTGCTGTTATCCGCTGCTGCTATTATTGCTACTTGGTTAGGACCGTGCTGGTGGCCATTCACTAGTTAACTAATTAGTTTTAGCAGAAGCAGGCTCTTATATTGTTCAAATAACGCATTCTCGGTTAACTATTCTGTCGACCATGTTTCCTAACAAAGCAAGTATTAAACGACCAATCAAAAGTCGAAATCGACATTTCAACAAAGCTTGATAATTTTCAATAATACCTACAATAGTACATATGAAAGTGGACAATTTTCGTGACGCTCTCGATGTTTTCGATTTGTCAATTTGTACCCCTATATATGTTACCTTACCTTACTAAACAGTCCCTAGCCGTGGTGTGGCCTTTGCTGTACGTAAGAGTCGTCTCCATTCCACTCGGTCCATGGCTGCAGCTCGCCAGCTCTGCAGTCTGCGTAGGGTCCGCAGGTCTTCTTCCACCTGATCGATCCACCTTGCCCACTGTGCACCTCTCCGTCTCGTCCCTGATGAATTGGTTTCAAGAACCATATTTACCGGGCTGTCGTCTGACATCCTTACAACATGCCCAGCCCACCGCAACCTGCCTATCTTAGCGGTGTGGACGACAGATGGCTCCCCAAGCAGCTCCTGCAGTTCGTGGTTCATTCGCCTTCTCCACACTCCGTTTTCCATCTGCAGTCCACCGAAGATGGTACGCAACACCTTCCGCTCGAAGACCGCAAGGGCGCGTTGGTCCTCCACAAGCATAGTCCATTTCACATGCCCGTAGAGGACTAGCGGTCTGATCAGCGTCTTGTAGATGGTTAACTTGGTGCGGCGACGAATACTACTCGATCGGAGCGTCCTCCGGACACCAAAGTATGCACCATTTCCTACCATTATGCGCCGTTGAATTTCTCTGCTGGTATCGTTGTCGGCAGTTACCAGTGAGCCCAGATACACGAACTCATCAACCACCTCGATTTCATCACCACCAATTTGAACTCGAGGTGGGAGGCTAGCACTGTCCTCTCGTGGACCCCTTCCTTTCATGTACTTCGTCTTCGATGCATTGATGACCAGTCCAATCCGTTTGGCTTCAGCCTTTAGTCCGATGTACGTATCCGCCATATTCACAAAGGTCCGAGCCACAATGCCGATGTCGTCGGCGAAACTAAACATTTGAACCGACTTTTGGAATATCGTGCCACTCGTTTTAATCCCCGCTCTTCTAATGACACCTTCCAGGGCAATGTTAAACAGTAGGCACGAGAGACCATCACCTTGCCTTAGACTTCTTCGTGTTTCGAAGGGGCTCGAGAGTGCCCCCGAAACTCGAACTACACACATCACTCGATCCATTGTTGCTTTGACCAACCGCGTCAGTTTGTCCGGAAATCGTGCATAATTCGTGCATAATTTGCCATAGCTTGTCCCGATCGATTGTGTCGTACGCCGATTTAAAATCGATGAACAGATGATGTGTGGGCACGTTATATTCACGGCATTTCTGCGTAACCTGCCGAACCGCGAATATCCGATCCGTGGTGGCGCGGGCACCCATAAATCCCGCCTGGTAGTGCCCCACGAACTGCTTCGCAAATAGTGATAGTCGACGGCAAAGTATTTGGGAAAGTACCTTGTAGGCGGCGTTCAACAGAGTAATTGCCCGGTAATTGCAGCACTCCAGTTTGTCGCCCTTTTTGTAGATGGGACACACAATACCCTCCATGCACTCCTCCGGTACTCGTTCTTCCTCCCAAACCTTGACAATGACACAGTGCACGGCTCTAGCCAGAGTTTCTCCACCGTATTTCAATAGCTCGCTGGGAAGTTGGTCCATTCCAGCAGCTTTATTGTTTTTCAGCCGACCAATCTCCTCCTCCACCTCCAGAAGATCGGGAGCTGGAATTCTGATGTCTTCTGCTCGTGCACCAAGATCAGTTGCCATACCGTCCTCGCGCTCTACTGCATCACCGTTTAGATGCTCGTCGAAGTGCTGCCTCCACCTTTCGATCACCTCACACTGGTCTGTAAGGAGGTTGCCGTCCAAGCTCCAGCACATATCGGCTTGCGGCACAAAGCCTTTGCGGGAGCTGTTCAGCTTTTCGTAGAATTTCCGAGTGTCGTTAGCTTGGTACAGCTCTTCCATCGCAACGTGATCTCGGTCCTCTTGCTGGCGCTTCTTCCTTCTGAGGACTGAGTTTTGGCTGTTCCGTGCCTGTATCGTTCCACGTTCGCTCTCGTACGGTGTTGCAGCATTCTCGCCCGTGCTGCATTTTTCTCCTCGACTAACCGTTTGCATTCGCCGTCAAACTAGTCATTCCTATGAATCGGGGCCCTTGTACCTAGTGGCGCTACTGCAGTATTACCTATGGCGGATCGGATGCTTCTTCAGCCTTTTTCATGGGTAGCTGCGCCAAGCTGCTCTTCCGTAGGTAGCCCTGCCTCCAGCTGCTGCGTGTATTCCTGTGCAGCCTCGGCGTCCCACAGTTGCTCAATATTTGGTCGTGGCGTTCGACTTTGGCGGGTGTTATACACCGTCGATAGTTTTGAGCGCATGCACACAGCTACTAAGTAGTGGTCCGAATCTATATTCGCACTGCGGTAGGTGCGAACGTTGATGATGTCAGAGAAAAACCTGCCGTCGATTAAAACGTGGTCGATTTGGTTCTCTGTCTGTTGGTCGGGTGATCTCCAGGTGGATTTGTGGATACCTTTGCAAGGGAAGAAGGTACTTCGGACTACCATACCACGGGAGGCCGCAAAGTTTACGCACCGATGGCCGTTATCATTAGACACGGCATGCAGGCTATCTGGTCCGATTACCGGTCTGTACATTGCCTCTCGTCCTACCTTAGCATTCAAGTCCCCAATAACGATCTCCACGTCCCGTCGCGGGCAGCTATCGTAGACCTGCTCCAGCTGCGCGTAGAACGCTTCCTTCCCGTCGTCGGGTCTTCCATGTGGGCAGTGCACGTTGATGATGCTGTAGTTGAAGAACTGGCCCTTTATCCTCAACTTGCACATCCTTGCGTTGATCGGCTGCCACCCTATCACGCGTTGGCGCATCTTACCCAGTACCATGAAGCCGGTTCTTAGCTCGCTGGTGGTACCACAACTCTGATAGAAAGTAGCCACCTGGTGCCCGCTTTTCCATACCTTCTGTTCTGTCCAACAAAGTTCCTGCAGCGCTACGACTTCGAAGTTGCGTGGATGTAGCTCGTCATATATTATCCTGTCGCATCCTGGAAAGCGAAGCGATTTGCAGTTCCATGTCCCAAGTTTCCAATCGTAGTTTTTATTTCGTTGCCTAGGTCCATGCCGATTGTTCCGATCCGTATTATCTCTTACGTTGTTTGTAACATGTTGTTTTCCGGGGCGGCTCGTAGGGCCTTCCCCAACCCCCTGTCTCGCCGGGGAACCATCGTGTCAGCTCTGTTTAGAGTCCCACGCTGCCACCAGGACGTTGATCAGCCGCTCCTAACATGGAGATCAGACGCTGTTTTGAGCCGCACCATCTTGGTTAACAGACACTCAGGTTGGCGTATATGTTACCATATATGTGTATATGTTACCGTAAGACGTAATTTTACGTCAGAACGAAATTAAGATTTCATCGTCCGACATAGTCTGCAGCCGAAGTATTGTACTTAATAGTTTTGTAGTGCTGCGTGTGAAATCTTCAAAATAGTTATGTTTTCCTACTCTACCTCTTTTTTTGAATGGAATCGCGCTCTAGAGAGCCACATTTTCAACCGGGGAAACAGGAAAAAGCCAGTCGTGGCTAAATCTGGCGAATACAGAGGGTTGGAAATCAGTTCAAACCGAAATTTCTTCATTTTATCGGTTGTAGCGAGAAGAACGGGAACGTTGTCTTGCGGACAGAGTAATTTTTTCTTCGACATATGCAACCGTTTCATTTTAAGATCCAAGTCGATCCAAAATATACTTGAACCTTTTTTTATATTTTTATTATTGCCTTACATATCTCAAAAAATAATGGCCTGCACTTTACTGCACTTTATTGTTGCATTTTGGACCTTAAAATTAGGTAGTTAATCCATGTTACATCCATTGTGACAACGCAAAAAATCCTTCCTCTTGTGCGTAATCTTTGTCAGATTCCCCATCGAAATTTTGACACGTTGGTCGTTTTGATATATTATTAAGTAACGCGGCATCCATCGCGCACACAGCTTCTTCATGTTTGGTGGACATTCATGAATGAATATATGACCTTTAAGATGTCTTGGATCCTAACGAGATCGCTCTCCTTAAATTTTCGATTATTTAGCACGATTTTACAATTTTTTTTTAGATATTTCCCGGCGTAACTGATTCATTTGGACTTGCTAAGCGTGGTGCATCGTGGGTAAAAGTACGAACACAATGAAATAAAGTAAACCAATACTTTATTATTGAATTAGCAGAGCAATAAGTTTGTAACTTGTTATGAAATTTTCCCATTGCTTTGATTTCTGTCGTAACCACTAAATTAGTAGCAAAAAAAAAACAAAGTAACAACTACAGGCAGTCAATCATACTTGTGCACACGCTCTCTTATTTCCAAGTTTCTGTAGGTTTCAAATAGGCTATAAAGTCCAAAGCTATGTAAATCAGATCAAATGACATATTTTGTGTTCACTTCTGTGATCGGCTGGCCCTGGTAGGATAGCAATTTAGACGTTGGACTTACGTCTATATCGAAGTTAGGCACGTGAATTTAAAAATCCAGTAATTCAACCAGGGAAAACCAGGAAAAAGTGGTCAGCTTTTCAGCGCTTATATATTGGTCATTTCTTTTCAGAATATTAAGGTTTTGGCATCAACCGATCAGAAATTCTTTCACGGTTAAATTTATGTAACAAAAAACATATTGTTTGAGATAAAATATTGAAAAATTGGTAAATAACATCGATTGCCTAAATCATACCGAGCAACCAACTCTCTTCCCAAGCACAGCCGACATTAACTCTTCTAAACTCCTGCCTCTTTCCAAATAGCTGATGAAACCTTGATATATTGGGTACCATTTGAACATTTCATCCCATCATTTGCATTCCATAACTCTGCCGATATCATACGCACGCCATCGAATTCAATTTCTCATTCGTGCGTTGACCGGCAAAGCGGACGATTCTTTCTGGAGCAGCAGAAAGCGGGTGGTGGCAAATATTAGTCGCTTATAAAAGCGCACGCCATCAAATTAAATTTCTCATTCGTTCATATGTATGGATTGCCATGGCAGGTGTGAGGCTAGCAATTACGGGTGTTCAAAATTGTAAATTCGGCTTAACAGCAGTGATTTTAACTTCTTCTTGCAAGTCTTTATTCATCGAGGAAAATTTACTGCCGATGAATGATCAACACTTATTTGTTAGAAAGTTCATTTAAATCAAAACAGGTTGTTTTAAGTACCATAAATTATCGGTAAAAGGAGTACCATAAATTAACGGTAATGTTTTCTCAATGACCATACATTTAATTTTCGTTTTTGTTTCTCGGTGCGTGATTTTTTTCTGTTTCTCGCACACAGAGAAAAAAAAACAAACTTGTCACTAACGTGAAATATAACAAAACAATTAGAAATGCTCTAAATCATAATTAAAGAAGTAATATATTTTCCTGTCGTTCGCCAAAACCTTGATAACAACTACGCAAAAGGCGTGTAATTGTGTTCTTGCATTTTTAAGTTATTAAAATAAACGTAATTTCTTAAAATAATGAAGTTATATGCTGGGCTGGAGCTAAGATTTTTCTGATGTAACAGCGATAATATAAAAGATCTATTCTTTAGTATATATTATTATTTGAAACGCTTTAACGACTAAGCATTTAGAAACGCACTGTTAGATGAAATTGCTGAAAATACTAGAGTTACAATTCCGTCTACTATTTGTTTTATTGGAATATGAAAATACTGTAGTCCAACGTCATGCAGCCGTGTCTTGGATACCACCCTCCTACTTTTTTTGTAAAATTCGGACCACTGTGACTATTGTTTGATCATTTGTGGTATATGGCAGCATACCGAAAAATTAAACAAAGATGGACTGCCGAACGAGCTACTTAAGCATGGTAGAGAGGCGCTGGCCAGCGCGCTTCACTGGGTAATTTCCAAGATGGCAGCCAGACGAGGGAATGGATGGAGTCGTCTGTAGCGTGTACAAAAAGGGGACAAACTGGAGTGCCGCAATTATCATAAAATGTCACTTATCAATGCCGCCTACAAATATTCGCGAAGATCCTGTTCCATCGGCTATCCTGTTTAACCACGAGGTTTGTGGGCCAGTACCAAGCAAGTTTCAAGGGTGCCCGGCCACCACGGCCCAGATCTTTTCAATCCGACAAATCTTACATAATTGTCGCGAATACAACATGCCCACACTTCATATCTTCATTGATTTCACAGCTATGGTAGATTATGCACGACAACGGATTTCCGGATAAACTGCCTAGTATTTGGGGTCACTGGTGACCGCCGACAATAACACCAGCAAAAATGCATCCAGGCTGGAACTCGTGCTAATTTTCACTACGGAAGACGCTTAAATTGAATCGAGTACGACGACGCACGAAGTTAACACTTTACAAATCCGGTAAGACCGGTTGTGAGATAAATAAGGCCAGCTGGAAAACCAGATTTTTTTTCTGTCAGCTTTCTACATCTGTGGAACACTTTTTTTTAAATCAAAATATTTAACGTAGCATTTGCATATTTGAATGGATGACAGAGATTTATGTAAAAGGTTTTATGCGCGGCAACCCAACAGCTGACCGTCCTTCCCAGTTGTTTTTGGTTTTAACTGTTAACAACCAGTCCTGTCCTCGTTCAAAGTTGTTCATCCACCTCTATTTCTCCCCTGTTTCTGTCGATAGCTTTTTCCTCTTCGCTGCCGAGCCTTAAAATGTTGTTTTCAAAGCATTGCCAACAATGTTTCATTGATTATTAGGTTCCCTAACGTGTCGTTGCCAGTGCTGATAAAAGTCATTTTCCCCAGCAAAATTCTTAGAAAATTACAGCCAATCATTTTCATATTTCACTTCCAATGATTGCAGCACTCTTTCAGATACACTAGATTTTCGTCCTAGTAACGTGCTGTTATACTCAGATGAAATAGATCGCGCGCATCGTTCACGGTTACGGAATAAAATTTGACGACAAATCCAACCAAATGATCTTCACTTCAAAGCGAAAAAGAAAAACAAACAGTCCACTCAACCAAAATGAACCTCACCGAAACACTTTTTCACTAACACTGACCGATGCCTTGACAATCTTCGTTAACTAATAAACTGATTTTATTGTCTTGCTTCCATCCCATGAAATATAATAAGGTGTTTTGACAGTTCACTTCCATGCAAAAAGCGGGAAGGGAGAACTCTGAAAGGATTGTAAAAAAATAACGTTTATGGATGCTTTTTTTCACTTTCACTAAAGAGTGTCAAAGCTAAAACTACCGGTAATTGGACAGAGTATAAAAGGTGTCTAACCGAATACAATCGAGAGATTCGTAAATCGAAGAGAAGGGACTGGAAGCTTACATGTGAGCAAGTTGAAAGCTTGCCTGCTGTAGCCAGACTTCACAAGGCCCTCTCTAAAGATCACACCAATGGACTAGGCAGTTTGAAAAATAAAAATGGTCAATTCACAACAGATTCTCGAGAAACACTTAGTGTCATGATGGATACACACTTCCCTGGCTCGACTCATTCGACTTCTGATAACGCACAGGACTTCTATATAGTTCAGTCTAGCTCAATTCATGACAAGACTAGAGTTCAAGAAATAGCCAGTGTTATTTTCACGAGGTCAAGAGTTGAGTGGGCAGTGGATTCTTTCAAGCCCTTTAAATCGCCTGGACCGGATGGGATTTATCCAGTGCTCTTACAAAAGAGTAAGAATATTACAGTCCCCCTTCTGGTAGAGATGTTTAGGGCTAGCATGATACTAAGCTACATTCTTAGTAAATGGCGAGAAGTCCGCGTCATATTTATTTTTAAGGCTGGAAAACGTGACAGGACGAGTCCCAAAGCATACAGACCAATCAGTCTAGCGTCTGTCATTTGAAAAATGATGGAAAAAATCATCAATCTACATATCAAATTATCATATTTGAACAGTAGACCATTGAACAAATTCCAGTTTGCCTACCAAGCTGGTAAATCAACTGAAACAGCACTTCACACGTTGGTTTCAAAACTAGAAAAGTCTTTTGATGCCAAGGAAAGCTCACTGGCAGCTTTTCTTGATATTGAGGGAGCATTTGACAACGCCTCTCACGAATCTATAAAGAAAGCTATGATAAATCGGGGTTTTGACATATGCATCTCGAACTGGATACTTGCTATGTTAGACAATCGGTTAATCACAGCCAATTTAGGAAGATCAACTTTAACGAAAAAACCAACAAGAGGCTGCCCTCAAGGAGGGGTTTTATCTCCTTTATTGTGGTCTTTGGTAGTCGATGATCTTCTAAACAACTTAACAAACCTAGGTTATGAAGTCATTGGATTTGCTGATGATATTACCATCTTAGTTAGGGGCAAATGTGGGCCTACTATTACTAATAGAATGCAAACTGCCCTAAACTACACACTCAAATGGTGTAAGCAGGAAGGACTGAATGTTAATCCTTCTAAAACATTCATTATCCCATTCACAAGAAAAAGAAAGTATAATATTGCAACTCTAAAGTTGGGAGAAACACAGTTGGAGCTATCCAAGCAAACCAAGTACCTAGGTGTCATGCTTGACCATAAGCTTAACTGGAACGACCATCTGGAGTACGCAATCTCAAAAGCCAACAATGCTCTTTGGGCTTGCAGCAATACATTTGGTAAGAAGTGGGGATTCAAACCAAAGATGATTCATTGGATTTACTTGGCTATAGTGAGACCCAGAATAACTTATGCCTCATTAGTGTGGTGGCCTAAAACTACACAAACATCAGCTCAGAAAAAGCTGGATAAGCTACAACGTCTGGCATGCCTATCAATAACTGGAGCATTAGCAAGCGCACCATCCAAAGCCTTAGAAGTTCGTTTGTATCTTCTACCTTTGCATCAATATGTGCAACTTGAAGCGGAAAAAGCGGCTCTCAGGCTCAAACGCGTTAAAATTCTTCAGGAAGGGGATCTAGAAGGACACTTACGAATCCTCAAAGATTTTCAACTGAACAACTTAGTAACAATGCATGAAGACTGGATGGAATCCAAGACTAACTTCAATATTCCCTTCAAAGTGATTGAATTCTCTCGCAGCGAATGGGAAGAAGGAGGTCCTAAAACTCGCCCAGGATCACCCTTGTTTTTCACAGATGGCTCTAAAATGGGTGAATCTACTGGTGCTGGGGTTACTGGACCAGGAATTAATATATCAATTCCAATGGGACAGTGGCCCACAGTCTTCCAAACTGAAATAAATGCTATCCTAACATGCACAAATATTTGTTTAGCTAGAAAATATAGATATGCCAATATCTGTATTTTCTCTGATAGTCAAGCAGCTCTTAATGCACTTAAAGCCTATACATGCCAGTCGAAGTTAGTTTGGGATTGTATTTTATCCCCACGGGTGCCTGGTCACTGTGGTATAGAAGGAAATGAAAAAGCCGATCTCTTAGCAAGAATTGGTTCTTCAACTGCATTCTTCGGACCGGAGCCATTCTGTGGGGTTTCTACATCCTGCCTGAAATCAGAGCTCAGAGGCTGGGAAGCAATGATGATTGGTGCCAACTGGAGGGATACTTCCAATGCAATACAATCTAAACTATTCATTACACCTTGTAATAGAATCACCCGCAACCTCCTCAGTACAAATAAAGCTGATCTGAGTACGTTGACTGGCCTACTGACTGGACACTGTCCGAGTAGGTATCACCTTAAAAAAATAGGTAATCTGACAGAAGACATATGTCGCTTCTGTAATCTTGAAGTTGAAACTTCGGAACATCTACTGTGCCAATGCGACGCATTATTTCAGCAAAGACAGCGTATTTTTGGAAAAGGTGTCCTTACGCCTAACGAGGTATAGAATGCTGAACTAACAAAGGTAATGAACTTTATCAAAGAGGGCATTCCTTCTTGGGGGGAGATGCAAAGTCCTAGGGCGACCGTCACTGATACCCATAGTGATGGAACGAACAGACAGTGCATATATATTGGGGTGGGGAATCGTTATATGGAAAAAACGAAACTTGATAGCAGAAGGCCAGAATCAAGTTTTTTTGTTCTTTTTTGGGCCCCTAACAATCCTAAATTTATCGGAAGTCGATTGGTTTTGTCACCGCTTGGCGCATTGCATTTTAAATTTATATGGGGATTTGTATGGAGACAAAACCAATCGACTTCCGGTAAGTTAAGGGTTGTTTGGGGCCCCAAAAGGAACCAAAAAAGCTTGGTTCTGGAAAATCGATCATTTTTCCCCACCCTAATATATATTAACGCGGAGTATACCACAATATATCAAACTAATGGTAGCAGTGGTCATAAGCTCCTACAAGTGAAGAAGAAGAGTGTCAACGAATATCAACCCTGGTCGTTGCACATGGCAGGAATTGGTAGGTCCTGTTCCTGATTCCGTTGACCACTTTGTTAAACCTTTTTGGTGTCGTTTTTAGAAAAGACTATCTCATCTTTTCCAGAGGAATAGTTCGCAGTTTTTTGCGCTGGTAAAATCTCTTTTCGGCTGCGCAAGCCTCTCAACATCCCTCTCATCTGGCGTATCACACAATTTGCAGCCACCTGATATTGCTCCTACGTCACCCCCTGACATTGCACTGTTCGAACAAGTCTCCAACCGGTTCACCAATCCGTTCATTTAGGCGTCGTAAACAAATTACGTAACGCTAAAACTCTAGATTTCAGACCCCCTCCCCCCTATGTAACGATAAGTAACGTTCGACATGACTCCCTCCCCTAAAATAACGTAACACTGATCAGCCTGACCCCCCTCCAAAATTTTCAATTTCGAGTAAAGATCACAGCTACGTAACCGTCTCTAATACCCCCCCCCCTCCCTCCTACGTAACAATAAGTAACGCTGATTCAAACCACCCCCCCCCCCCTTCATGCATTAAGTAATTTGTGTCGACGCCTAACCTTCGGAGTGTACTCAATAGTAACTTTGTCAGCTGATAACCGCTGAACGTCCAGCCGTATCCACCACGAGGTCGCTTGCGGAGCTCCACTTAGGAGTGGACACGAATGTTCTGTTTCTCTTATATGACGAAACTGACACTTCGTTCACCTCTGTTGTCACCACTGTAATAGATAAGATATTTACAAGTCGTTCCCGCGATAGGATATCTAGTTCCGAACTCACGTTTACGCGTCTTCAGTGACCGCATATCCTAAATGGCTGCAATGCGACTACTACCTTGCCATTTCACAACTCTTTGGCTAAGTTGCCCGCGCATGCTGGCTCTAGTATAGTTCTGACACAGACAAACAGGTGCCACTCAATGACGATTTCATCGACCAGAAAAATAACGATTATTTTGAAATTTTGCTTAGTATAAGCAAGCGTGCACATTTATTATCAAAGACAAAAACCGTCAGTAATGCTGCTGGTATTGATTTAAGCAAGCACTCACACTCATTAGCAAAGACAAAAACTGTTTTACGAAAATAGGTTAGTAGGCAATAAGCTCACATGGTGGCGCATGAGTGTAACGTTTCGAATAAAGACGAAGATTTTTCAGGATTTTTCTTCGAAGAGGCACGTCTGTTTGTCTGTGTTTCTGATGTTCCTAGTAGCAAGTTTCCAATCATATATCCTCTTCGATCGCCTGAGTCGATTCGTGTTTACTTGTGAATGGTTAATAGTAGGGTACTTTCGGCATACCGCCTCACTATGGCTACGATTCTTAGTCTCGCGTATTGGATATAACTTTCGAGACAACGCATTCCTTAGCTTAGTTTTCAGCTCCAAATCAGACGCAGTTATATGCCGACCAATATGGGTAAACAGACGATTACGGTAACTCTTCTCAGTTAACATACTACTAAGATTTCCTCCGGGGCTTAGCCCCGATCGTATCCCCTTGATACCCCGAAGAGGTTGAAATAAAGAGTTACTCGGTTTACACTTATCAAATTTGATAATGAACCTGCATTTTATTTCTTTAATGCTTAGCACGGTCACAATAGCAAAAACGCGAAATAGAAAATTTTATATTAGAACAAAGTTTGTGCCAACTTCCGCTGGTCAGATTGTGTCATAAATCTTTATTTCGCGAAAAAAATTATACCATTTTTAGCGCTCAACTAATTGAGTTTTCGATATAAAGTTCTTCTATGTAGAAAAAAAAACCAAAATAGGGTATCGAACGTCTTCAGTAATGGTTTTCGTCGACAGGTTTCTGCTCGCTGTTAACAAATTCGGAACAGCCATATTGATTAGGGGCCATCCACATACAACGTGGGCATCTTTGGGGGGGGGGGGGGGTTGGCTAATGTCCAAGGTCCATACAATTTTTTTAGAATTTATATGGACAGTTGTCCACGGAGGGGGGGGTCAAAATCGTTAAAAATCTGTCCACGTGGTATGTGGATGGCCCCTTATTTATTATAAACAAATGCTTTTGATTTGAAAAACTATAGTATCAGAAAAAATAGAGAAGGTATCTCGATCAAACGATTAAAACAAACGGCTATCACAAATATATCTGAACTTGATAGACATAACAAAGCCTGTAATATTCTTGATATACCAGAATGATAGAAAGTACAGAATTATATCAAAATTTGTTATCATACACTTGAATGTTGAAGAGTGTTTTTCAAAAGCATATTTATAACAAAATTTGATATTCAATTAACAAAATATTGTACATTCTAACTAATTCTGATCTTTTCCTGCCAAAAACCCAACAAAACTTGCTTTAATTTGTAATAATTAGTAAGTTATTTTGATAGAAATTATGATATTAACTATTAACAAGACCAAGTTTTAGTTTTAGAACACAATTTGATACAAAAAGTTCGTAACAAAATATCAAAATTTGTCATAATCCTAATGTTTTTGGCTGATTGGGATATTACTACTTGAAACTAAATGACCAGTGAATCAAATCAACAATTTGTGTACGAAATTGTCTCATACATATTTTTTAGGGAAAAATGCTAAGGTTTCGATAACATAAAACATGGGTCCGCAATTCGTAATGAATTGTTTAGGTAACGGAACGTACCGGCGAATCCAGAAACTAAAATAGATAGAGAAAATCGAAGTAAATTATTGAAAAATCTCAAAAATAATCTATACAATTTTCAAACCATTTTTTGCAGACCTACAAAACACACACTGTATCGGAGAGTAGCCGCAAAAACCGATCTGTTCAATATCCACGCGAATTAGCAAATTACTTGAGCGAGTTAGTCTCTGATCTGAAAATCTAAAACTTTTTTGATATGTTGACTACCACACAATTGCACGGTCTATTAAACATGATTATTTTCCTCAAGACTAACTTTCCCAGTAAAGCGCACAGTGCGTAGACTGATAGACATAAATAAAACTATCTTTTTTTTTTGTTTCGGTCCATCAAGTACTCAGAACTATTATTTCTACATTGTAAACATTTATCAATAGTATTTGATAAGTAATACGACTTTGAATACAGAGTTCCAGGAGCAAGAATTTTCGACAAAAATCTGTACCAAATCTGAAAAAAAACAACTTTCACGACACTTGTTCATTGTTTTGAAAAAACTGTGACTGCATTGACTCTGTTGATATTAGTTTGAACTGCTAACTCGCTTGTCAATAAAACTCTTGGATCGCGTTAATTCTATTGTAACTGTCACCAAGTTTTATCTTTTTTCTATCAATTCAAAAAATCAGTACCTATCTCACTTTTTCACAAAAATCTGTAATCTGTACAGCGAAAAATCTGTATCGAAAAAAAAACGAGAAAATCTTTAGGTTTCTAGGTACGTAGGTAAATCTGTACAGTTGGCGAGTTGCAACTCCGTGTAGAATTTCTTACCGCCTGGTAAAAATGTAATGCGAGCAAAAAGGACTTCTCAGTTGTTTTTGATGAGCTTTCGTAAACTTGAAAAATTGTTTGTGTATGGTTGATTGATGAAATTGTAGGATATAAATATAGAGCATATTTTTGATATCCAATTATGATTTCCTTTGAATCTTTTATTCGGATTTTAGAAATATGTAACATAAACAAGAGGCCTTCCGTATCATCGGGGAGAACTTTTCAAAGGCAGAATCATTTTTAGTGTAAATAGCTCAAATCTGAACTTCTGCTATCTTCAGTTGAAAGGCAGGCGAATCCTAATGAGTTACAGATATGAACTCGGAACACAAACACAGCTAGGAAAAAGAAAATGAGAACAAAATATTCATGGAATAACTCACCCGTTGCATCATTTGATTACGAAATAATTTCTTGCACTATGCTACAGAAGTATGGCAACACAGCAAAGAGTAATCCTGCCTGTGCAATCATTGTGTATATATGTTATGTACGTACTCCGGAGGGTACAGCAAGCAATCATACTTTCAACAAAATTGACAGGTGACATAAGTGCTTCAAGAGAATCAAAAAAAAAAAACATTTTCAGAGGCGTGACAAAAAACACCGAAGCAGATCGTGTTAGAAATTTTTCCAGATGGCGTCCACATTTAATGTGGACCGAACTACCTCACCGCAGAGGATTTCTGTATATGAAAAATATAGGTCATGGTTTCATCCCACCTATCCTCGTCGTAGGCGCGCAAAAACTAGTGTATTTTTGGGTTCCAACTGTGTCATATCGACATCAGAGCAAGAGAACTAAAGATGCGCTGACAATGATAAAAGCTGACTATTGCCGGAAGGCGGATACTGGCTAACAACCAAACTGCTACTAGTTTACATAATCGCCTATTTTTGTGTTCCACGACGTTCACTACAATACTGGCTTCTCAAGTTATTGATGATCTAGATTTCCATTTATCAGACCTTGAAATCAGAACAAAAAGAAATGAATACTTAATCAAATGGAATAAATGTTACTGAAACAAAAATAACTTTCGCAGCACACTTCCGGAAATATCCTTGTGTTCGAAGCCACAATAAATATCGATTATTAGCAACACACTAATCTTTACCAAGAATCAAACACAGGCAGCTTAATTATTCACCTTAATTTAACGATTTCCTCGGGGAAATCTGCAAACTTACATTTAGTGAAAATGGGCGTAGGAAAACTCCACGAAAGCGGTACCGATCGTAACTTTTTTCGCAATCACAATTCCACTTGACACAACAAAGTAATTTAACATACGAATACTCTTTAGTTAACAAGTTCACAATTTCATCCCGATAAACACTTTTCACCCGTGAAATATTGTGCTCTAACGGTGCGGACGGCCATATTTATGAAAAGAAGAACAATGTTTTGACGTGACTATCCCGCACGAAATGTGTGATATAACTCGGTAAACTTTCTTTGTAGCAAGGCATCGATAACATTTCCTTTTTTTTCGCAAAAACCGATGAAAAAGGATATTTCCGAATAAGCGCCAGTAACGAGAGTGGGATGGAAAGCAAATGTTTACGTCGTACGGCGCAAACTCCTCCGAACGGTTAGCAAGCAAGCGGGCTCGCAACCCCTGCCACCCCCTGAGAGGGGCAGTGTTTTGGTATTTTCGGAGCAGCTTTCTGCACTCCCTGCGATGACAACGGTTCGAAGGAATGTTTATATTTCTTCCATGCGAATCAAGCCGGCTCGCTATACGTACCTACATGTGGCTCTCAATGTTTCTGGCCGAGTTCTGAATGGAGCTGAAAGTATGGTAGCTGCGCAAGTCCGGGTTCAACGTCAAATGATTTTGACATTAACGGATGTTAAGATTGAGACCGAAAGCTACTATCCGTGCGGGTACGATTTGATTCCGGCCTGTCTGGAATTGAGTCAATTGGGTTATTTTTGGTCACTATGTAGTTTGGTTTCATGTTCCAATTTCTAATGCAAGTGTTTGATTTATTTGTCATTTATACTTATTTGTAAGGTTCATAATGTTCTTGTAATAATGTTTTACCTTTGTTATACAAAACAAAGGTTATAAAATCGGTCGAAAAACGCAAAATAGATCCAAGATCCAGAGGGCCGAATCGTATATACCATTCGACTCAGCTCGACGAACTGAGCAATGTCTGTCCGTGTGTATGTGTGTGTAAGTGTGTGTGTATGTATGTTGTCTGTATGTATGTGCCGCAAAAAACTAACGCACCTTTCTTACAGAACGCAATATCCGATTTTGATGATCTTATACGCAAATGAAAGCTACTGTTCTCCCCCAGAATGCTACCGAGTGGATTTTCGATTAGTGGCTTAGATTTTGAATTATTGATCAAAGAGTATTTTTTATATGAAACATATCACTTTAAACGCAAAATGAATGGCACGGAGAGCCAATCAATTACCAATCGACTCAGATCGACGAACTGAACAATTTCTGTATGTATGTGAATGTGCGCCTGAATGTATGTATGTGTAAATATGTTGTTTATATGTGTAGTATATCAAAATCAACAAAAAAAAATAACAGAAAAAAACACCCTTTTTACAGACCGCCTATTCCGATTTTGATGTTCGCATGCTCAAATGAAAGCCCCAGAGCTTTTTGAAAATCATACTGAGTGCGTTTTTTTATTGGTTTCTTGAACTGTAGAGTTCTGACCAAAGTATTTTTTAGACATGGGATATTTTACTTTCTGGATAATTTATCTCTCTCCATGCTTTTTCTTCTCCTCTAGGTATCCCTCTTTTTTCGTATCGCTATTTATTTCTCAGAAGAAATCAACAATCATCGACAACTTTGCATAATTTTTACACTTTTCGTAGTGCGTCTTAACTGGTGTAAATAAATTAATTTTAGAGAAAATTGCAATGCTTTTTCAGCTTCTTTTCTTGCTTGTGAAGCTTCCGACCACAATTTCTTTAAAATATATATTAAATTGTACGTTGAACTCAGATTTGCGAAGAATAAGAAGCTTTTACAGCCTTCGGGGAGCATTGAAACAAAATCTGATCCCACAATGTGCAAATGTAACACAATTAGCGATGCATATATTGCAGATGCAGAAAACATAAAAAAAAAATCGCTGTTTTGTTTGCAATGCTACGTTTTGAACAGCTGGAAAATGTTTCTGTTGAACTTTCATTTGATGTTTAATATTAGGTTCTAAATATACGTTTAACTTATGACCAAGAATTTAAAAAATTGTGAACATCGAGATGCGATCATTTGCAGTTTGGATGAAACTAAAGCAACTTTACATGGCTATACACGTTTACTAGTGTGCGCAGGGGGAAAGTCACTTATTCCTATGATATAATACACTACGCTCATATAAGATATAAATATTGGTTTCTAATTTAAGACAAAGTGCAAACATGTTATTCAATTTCTCGTTATCGCAGGAAGTTTCATAAAGTCTTTATTTCAGATTTTATCCTACAGCCTAGGCCTTCGAAAAGAATAATGTTCTCGTCTACACTCCGAAAATCCAAATCTCTCGAATGTCGCGAAAACCTTCATATTCAGATTATGCATTTGAGATAGAATTGAATTGACAACTTTCGTCAATAGTTTTATCTTTTTCCTTTGAAATGGTGATCTGAGGTAAGTAGAAGTTTGCTTCAATTCGTAAAAAAGACTTTATGCTGATTCATAATTCTAGGTCCTGCGATTTCTAAAAATAATGCGAATGTGGTATTCAAACCTAGATTATGGGGAATTAGAAAAATTAGAACAGCCTCGAACTAACATACATATTCGCTGTTCTAGTATGAAATCAGCATCTTTGTTATCTATTACTATTTACTGTTTACTGTTTCTGTTAATTTAATAAAAAAAATCTGTTGCTTCAATCCAGCATTCAAAAATGGGTTCCCGATTGAAAAAATAAGACTCATATACTCCAGTGATAACATCCATAATATTTTCGAAAACCATGTCAAGCTATAGTTCTAAGATCGTTTTTGGTTCACCTTCTGAAAATTATTTTTTGAATTCATTTTATTCATAATTGAAATTGGATTTACGTTGCTATACGATTTGTGATTTACTGGCCTAATAAGTATACAATTATAGTTAGTATAACAAAGGTTTCTGCGCCACTAGGTGGATTAATTTAGGATTTTCAAATTTAAATACGCTTTTGCCAATTTATTTTGATGCATTTCTAAATATGAAAATTATAAAATCCCTATTATGTATACGTGGACTGCAGAAAACAACAAGTAAAACGAAAAACTCGTATCTGCGAGAAAATTGTTTCAAAAATTTTAAATGCTATAGGAGAGTTGAATGGAATTCTCTCTTTGATTCTATTCTAGATTGACGCTTTTTTTAAATATGTCGAAATAAACTTTGTCCTTTCATACTTTCTTGCTTCCATTTGTTCTAAGTATGTTCTGAGTGATACTTGAAATACTCTGATAAGCACAGATTTATTCAAAGATCACAAACTAAAAAATTGAGCAGCTTTATACTGCCAATAATCGCATATCAGTCCCATCTAGAAAATCATCGAGTTGAATAAACCGCGCTTGAAGATATTTTTCTTGTTTTGGGTATTTCACCTGTTGGGGGTGGGTTATTCTTATTTGTTCGTCATAATGTAATGCATTAGACCTCAACCATAACTCCACCATTAAAAAATTGCCTTTTTCGTGAAAATATCAATGAAAAATAAGGAAGAGATATGCGATTATTCGGGCCATCAAGTAGCAAAATAATCGCAAACCAGTCTCTCTATTTATTGCTCGGTGTAGAAGTAGTCATATTTTTCTCAAGTATTTTGAATATGGGCAGACGTTTATGGCCGCAGACAGCTTCTAAATATTCTGCATGACGAATGGCGGAGACGTCCACCCATTACTTACCACGACTTTAAGGTCGTTGTTGAAAAAGCAAAATATAAGGTTGAAGTCTTGGATATGCTACTGAATAATTTCCTTTCTTACGTTATCAGTGTTTCGCAATACGTGCTGGATAAAATTATTCCGCATTAGCCCGTGCATTTAGTATATTGGAAAAGTGTTATTAAGAAAGGGAAGTTTCCAATTTCATTACAATAGTTTTTTGACGGAATACGACGGCTATGGAAGGAGGCACAAGCTGTTTTACCTTTGTTATACTAAACAAAGGTTATAAAATCGGTCGAAAAACGCAAAATAGATCCATGATCCCGAGGGCCGAATCGTATATACCATTCGACTCAGCTCGACGAACTGAGCAATGTCTGTTCGTGTGTATGTGTGTGTGTGTGTGTATGTATGTATGTTGTCTGTATGTATGTGCTGCAAAATACTAACGCACCTTTCGTACAGAACGCAATATCCGATTTTAATGATCTTATACGCAAATGAAAGCTAAATTTAACTTTTAAGGCAAAATGAATGGCACGGAGAGCCATGTGTTGTATACCAATTTACTCAGATCGACGAATTGAACAATTTTTGTATGTTTGTGTATGTGTGCCTGTACGTATGTATGTGTTAATATGTTGTTTATATGTGTAGTATATCAAAATCGACTCAAAAAAGAAAAATAACAAAAAAACACTCTTTTTACAGAACGCTTATTCCGATTTTGATGTTCACATGCTCAAATGAAAGCCCAAGAGCTCTTTTAAAATTATACTGAGTGCGATCTTTTATTGGTTGCTTGAACTGTAGAGTTTTGACCACAGTATATTTTAGAGGGGATATTTTACTTTCTGGATAATTTTGCTCTCTCACTGCTCTTTGCTCTTCTCTATCCCTCTTTTTTTCGTATCGCTATTTATTTCTCAAAAGAAATCAACAATCATGGACAACTTTTCATAATCTTTACACTCTTTGTAGTGCGTCTTAACTGGTGTAAATAAATTACCCTTAAGCTTTTTCTTGAAAATTCAAACCAGATTTTAGAAGAAACTACAATGCTTCCTTAGCTCCTTTTCTTCCGAAGCTCCCGTCCTTACTTCTTATGAAATATATACTAAATTGTACGTTGAACCAAGATTTGCGAAGAGTAAGAAACATTTACAGCTTTCGGGAGCCAAGCATTGTAGCGAAATCTGATCCCACAGTGTGCACATGTAACATTTTGAAAAGCTTTACCAAAGATGTATAGACCTATTAACGTACGAATGTGTTAGTGCCCCCGTTGAGAAAAACACAAATGGATCGCTGTTTCGCTTGCAATGCTACGTTTTGAACAGCTGGAAAATTTTTCAGTTGAATACTTGTTTTATATTTGAAATTTGTGACCAGGAATCTAAAGTAGTTGGTGAACGTAATCGGAAAAATTAGGAAAAAGTGTTGAAGCAACTCTACATGGCTATACACGTTTACTAATGTGCGCAGGTGAAAAGTCACTAATCTCTATGAATGATACAATATGCTCATGTATGATATAAATATTGCTTTCTAATTTAAGACTAAGTGCAAACAGAGTATCCATGTTATTCCACTTCTCGTCATCGCAGCAAGATTTAAAAAAGGCTTTATTTCGGATTTTTTCATACAGCCTAGGCCTTCGAAAACAATAATGCTCTCGCCTACACTCTGAAAATCCAAAATTCTCAAAGATCGTGGAGAACCTTTATTTTCAGATAATGCATTTGAGATAGGATTCACTTGACAACTTTTTGCTATATTTTTTTCCTGTATAATTCTAAACTATATTTCGAGAGCAGGTTTGTGAAAGTTTCAATTTGTAAAAAACTTGATGCTGATTCATAAATCTAGGTCCTGCGATTTCTGAAAATAAAGCGAATGAGTAGAACCGTATTAAACTAACATTCATGTTTGCTGTTCTAGTATGAAATCAGCATCATTGTTATCTATTACTGTTTCCCCACGTTCGATTATCTAAAAAAAAATTCAATTACTTCTAGCCAGCATTTAAAAATTGGTTTGTGATCGAAAAAATAAGACTCATGTACTCCAGTGATAACATTTGCGAAAACCACGTCAAGCTTTAATTCAATGATCGTCTTTGGTTAACTCTCTGAAAACTATCTTTTGAATTCATTTCATTCAAAATTGAAATTGGACTTACGATGGTATACGATTTGTAAGTGACTGGCCAAATATGTATAAAGTAATAGTTAGTATAACAAAGGTTTCTGCACCACTAGGTGGATTAATTTAGGTTTTAACTAAGCAACTAAAAACGATTTCTTTTGAGCTCTGACGATTTCAACTTGAAGGATCATTTGAAGTGAGCAGATCATCGAAACAAGTGCTTGCCCACAGGAACTTAACCCCTCACAGAAAGCAACTTTACTCAATGCTATTATCCCTCTGAATGACGAAACCAATAACCTTTCGGTAACGAACGTTCAGAAAAAGTTGCAGTTTCATTGTCTACGTGAAATTAACTTTTGTATGGAATTTATCTGAAACAACCTTGCATTTATTGATTATTTGATGATTTTTAACAGAGCAGAATCATTTCAAATCGCCTGGAAATACGCGAAAATTTAATCGACCATTTTTGATTTGAATGAAACTTTGCACACGAATTTGGCTTAGCAAACTGAGCATTTTTCAAAGATGGAGAGATTTTTTACACCCATCAGTTACATTCTAAAAGGGCGTATGCCTTTTGGCAGAGGTTTTATTCGAAGCATTGTAGCCCAGAAACCGTTGGTTGTATAGAAAAACTGTCTGAGAATGAGTTGTAGGGAATTAAAAATGCACCATAAAAAAATATACACTGTACAAAAAAAAATTTTTTTGGCCAAAAAAAAAAGAGTTAATTTTTTTTTTTAAAGAAGTTTGACGTTAATACGCAACTTTTAAAAAAAGTCCAGGATGGAAAAATGAAAACTATTTTTTTATGGTAGATTAATTTTTTTATGAAAATTCTAATTCAAACATTTTTCAAAATATTTGTATTTTGATGATTTTCAAAGATGCAGAGAGTCATTTTAAATTAAAAAGCTCTTGGTAGTAAACATTCTAAAGGCATTGGTTTTCGAGTTATTTTTAATTTAAGCTCGAAAATTTATAATTATTTAGGAAAATACACGCTTTTCTCTAATTTGTCCATGGTTCTCCAGCAAAAACCATACGTTCATTGGAATGCTTGAGCAAAAATATACAGTTCATTCTTTGACAACAAAACGATTTGGCGAACGGTTCTCAAGAAAAGAGTTAAATGTTCTAAGTGATATAAATATATATAAGAATCAAATATTTATTTTCGAGTTTTATTATCTTGAGAACATATTTTTCATGTCATAGATACTTTACAGAACTAGTTTCACTTTATATTTAATATACATCATAAGTAAATGATTGGTCATCTTTTGGAAACATCTTCGTTTGTATCTTATTTTCTGAAATCGGAACAAAAGAGTAATACTTTTGTGTGGCAGCTATTATTATAGATTTTTTGAAAATATTGCTCCATTCTGTTACTCCTTGTTCATATTCTTCATATGATACCCAACTAAATGACATTTTTGATGAATTTTTATTACTTTTCTGATTAGACCAATCATACAATTCTTTTGCGCTTGTAATGGGATGTTCAGGTTCTTTAGCTAAACTTGCATTTCCTGCCATTCGTTTTAATATGCCACCAATTGCATCGCATGGGCCTTTACCATGAGAAGTCGCAAAAAAATGCCACTCCGCATCGACGTTTTATTTTGTTGCAAAGTTTTTTCTATTTTTATATTGTGAGGCAGCTCCATCAGACATTAATATCACTTTTTTCAACTCTATTGTTGTTTTCAAAAAACTCATTAATTTGGCGATGAATACCTGAACCGCAACAGAATCATGAGATTCTGATTCAGTGAGTGTTCCAGATTCTGAATAGTAAACAACGAAGGGATGAATGGTGGCTTGACTATCATTCCAATAACTACACGAATCACAAATTGATAAGGACGTATTAAAATGAGCTTGACTGTACAATATTTTTAATTTTGCGATAACGTTTTCGTTTAATTTGCGTAAGCTTGATGAGCACCGATGATCAGGAAAGGGTTTACAGCATTTGGGCTTGGTGTATTCCATTTTCACTTTATTCGTCTTCACAAAATGCAAACTGTTACTAACACATCTGGAGTAGTGCAATCGTATTTATAAACGAAAACAGATATTATAAGTAACCCAGTAGTTATTGGTTGCGTACTTTACAAACAGTTATTATTAGTAAACAAGTAGGTAGTGTTGCACGACAAACATATTTTTTTATTAAACATTCGGCAAGGGGAAACGTGTAGGTAGGCTAAGGTTTAGCGCTTGAGTTATTTATCCAATCGTTTTGTTCTCGGAGAATGAATTGTATATTTTCGATCAAGCATTCCAATGAACGTATGGTTTTTGCTGGAGAACCATGGACAAATTAAGAAAAACGGGTATTTTCCGAAATAATAATAATTTTTTGAGCTTAAATTAAAAATAACTCGAAAACCGATGCCTTTAGAATGTTTACTACCAAGAGCTTTTTGATTTAAAATGACTCTCTGCATCTTTTAAAATCATCAGAATACAAATATTTTGAAAAATGTTTAAATTAGAATTTTCATAAAAAAATTAATCTACCATAAAAAAAATATTTTTCATTTCTCCATCCTGGACTTTTTTTTAAAGTTGCGTATTAACGTCAAGCTTCTTTAAAAAAAAATAAAAAAAAATTCAACTCTTTTTTTTTAAATTGAAATTTAATGTTTATTTTTAATTTATTTTGGTCAAAAAAATTTTTTTTTTGTACAGTGTATATTTTTTTATGGTGCATTTTCAATTCCCTACAACTCATTCTCAGACAGTTTACGGATACGAGGCTGTGGGAGTGTCAAAATAAACCAGAATGAGCTGTCATTGACTGTCAATTTGAACCAAGGGAAAACATAGCGTTTTTTGTAAAGAGTATTGTTATAACTAAAAGGTATCAGAAGGTATCTTTAGTGCGACCCTGCGAGTACGACCCATCTTCACTAGTTTGGCTTTCACATCAACTGTCCTGGAGATTACGAATTGAAAGAGTTTGTAAGGTCGCTTGATTGGGAAGACGGCTGCTGACTTGGATATGTCAATCCGGTTTGCCCACACCATCATTACGAAGGATCTAGGAAAAAAGCCGTACAAAAACGCAAAGTTCACAGGGTAACGGAGGCTACTACGAAGAAGAGGCTTGATAGAGCCCAAGTGATACTTTCGCGGCGCGATGGTCAGAAGTTCGTGTTTTCTGATGAGAAATTTTTCATCTTGCAACAGCCCCACAATTCCCAAAATGATCTGCTGTAGGCGTCGACGTTAGCCAGTCCCTGTCCCACTCCCGCGATTCCAGGGCGTTGCGTCAGTGAAAGTTTGGGAGGCCTTATCTAGGTGTGGGAAGCTCCCACTGGTGTTAATCAAGAAAAACGGTTTTGGAGAAGGTTGTGGCCTCGGCAATTCGGGTCCTCTAGGGGACGGATAATTACGTCTTTCAACAGGACGGCGCATCGGTCAACAGCTTTCCGGAATTTTATCCCCTACTCTTCATTATAAACCAATTTAAAAAGCTCATTTTCAAGATCAGAAACGAGAAACGTCTAATGCTCGTCATGTAGCATGAAGTGGGGATATGATGCTTCAGAATGCCGTAATCTCCACTTATTTTCAATGCCATAATCTAAACACATTTTTGTGAAAGTGTATGAAAGCATTTTGTTAAATTGGATTTTTAAACAAAACAAAATACTAATAATATTTTGCTAACTATTAGAAATCAGAAAAGTTTCGTAGTTGCTATTAATTCTATTGCCCAATTTTGCTTAGTGAAAGACTAGAATTGTATTGAGATTCAATGAAAAGCAAAGCAAACCAAAGTCTTTGTGCTACATTCCGATCCGGAACTAGACCTTCTGTTTATTATACGCAGGCTTCGCAGCCAACTGTAAAGTGTACAAGACAATTGCGGAGCTAGCGCTACGATCCTACTGACACTAACAGTCTCTCTCGAACCGGGATTCTAACATACGTCGACTGGCTTGTTATAGACTGTTCCGAAAATTATAAATACATATTCTTTCTTGAATAAAACAAAAAATACAGGATTTTTCGGTTCATTTTATTCTGAAATATAGATAATAAGTGTTTTCTTTCCAGTTTCAATTCAAGTTGGGATCATTTTTCGTAGGATACGCGAGTTCTCTAACTTTTCTCTTAACACTACTCATAAGTTTTTGCACAGTGTGTTCTCCGACCATTTTTACCACTTTAAACCAATCTTTTTTAAATTTTTCAACATTGTCCGCTGGTTTGACATATTTCCTCAGCTTTGCCTTGGTCAAAGCCCAAAAAGCTTCAATAGGGCGAATTTCAGGGCAGTTTGGAGGATTCATCTCCTTTGGGACACATGCGACATTATTTGTTTTATACCACCCTAGTGCATCCTTAGAGTAATGGCAGGAAGCAAGATCGGGCCAAAAGATTGGAGGATTGTTATGCTGCTTAACCATGGGTAACAACCTTTTCTGCAAACACTCTTTCACGTAAATTTTACCATTCATTGTGTCTTTCGTAATGAATGGACGAGATATTTTCCCACATTCACAAATGACCTGCCAAACCATTACCTTCTTGCCGAATTTTTCGGTGTAAATGGCTTTCACTGGTCCAGGGACATCCTTTCCCTTCAGTGATGTATAAAATTGCGGTCCTGGCAGAGTCTTATAGTCCAGTTTTATGTAGGTTTCGTCATCCATGATAACACACCCCATTTTTTTGGTCAGAAGTTTGTCATAAAGCTTCCGAGCTCTCGGTTTCACAGATTCAGCTTGTTTTGGATTTTGTTTTGGCTGCTTCTGCTTCCGACGGGTCTGCAGATTCATTCTTCCCTTGGCACGCATAACGTTTCTCGCCGAGGTTCCAAGCTTTCTCGCCACATCTCGTACTGATACTGAAGGATGCCGCTTGTAGTGTTCCTTAACCTTTTTGTCCATTGTGGGATCAACAGGCCCGGGTTTTCTACCACGTCTTGGGGCATCACAATACTTCCGCAATGCGGTTTGAACTGCTCCGACACTTATACCTTCTTCTCTGGCTAATTTTCTTATAGAAAAACCACTCACGGTGCCCCATTTGTGCACAATTTGCTTTCTTTGCTCGGGAGAAAGGCCACACATTTTCGAAATTTCGCACTGAATGTTAGAAAAAATGACAGCATCTGTTTCTTTTAGATGTAAACAACATGACGCAGCCAACGTTTGGTTGAATACTGCACGTTATTTGAAATGACGGTTGATCGTAAGTGTATTTATAATCATCGGAACGGTCTATAAGCCAGCATTGTACCTCGTGAAATAGTTTCAGTGTGATTTCTTTTTGCTATCTGTTTTATATCATCTGCGGATACTATTTATTCTATTGGGTAGTTCCGAAATATAGGCCCCAACATTTATATTATAATTAGCCTCTTGAAGTTTACCTCAAACTAAAAAAAGGATATATTTGTTTTTCATACAACATCAACAGTTCACAGTAAAATTTTCTGCTTGAGGAGTTGGTCCACTGCAACCTATCAGAATCGACGTTAATAACTATCTAATGGATGGAAACCATTTTACGTGTAAAACAACAACACTTCTCAAATTATTTTGTATCGAAGTATACGATAATTAAATTTTCTATTGGTGAGGATTTCGAGAACCAATTTTGATTTTCTAATACATCCTGTACATTCTGCATCGGATTTTATGATTGAAGTTATATGATCGTGTATTATAAATTATTTTAAACTGGACTCAATTATAACGACGGCGCTCAACTAAATTATATTAGTGTTTTGAGATTATTGCTATTTCTAGTGAATAAATAGAATATTACACAACAGAAATTTACAATTGAAATTACACAGTAACCTCGAAATCATTACGCAAGTTACAAGATTTTATTCATTTTCTTTTTACCTCCGCATTCCTAAAACATCGTGAAAAAACCACGTTTTTATGAATGCACCTAGCCTTCTCAGCAACGCTGAATATTTTCCAGTGGTATCAAACTTTAATGCAATAAAGATAGTGACTGTTTACGGGTAAATGACGGTAAAAAATTATTTACTTCAAGGTAGACGTTCCAGTAAAGATACAATTATGTTACATATGTTTTCATTTGCCCCAAATGGCATTTCAAGGCACGTTGCGTGCAAGCTTGCACACTAGTCACTTGCAGCTTTACAACCAGAGATGTCACTGAGGGTTTATCTTATCAGTTTCAGAAGGCATAGCAATGATAGCAGAATTTAGGTTTTCTTTTAAGCCAATTTTATCGACTACAGTTTATATGGTTAAGAAAACCTGTTCTTAATTTTGAAAATACTTATTTATTTTTCTAACTATGGACCCCCGTGAAGAAGACATCTTAAGACTGAATCGCAAGATTAAGCAGCTGATCAGCGAAAACGATGCATGTAAGTATAGTTCTAAAGCGAGTATACGTCTTATATTTTACAAAATCAAATATCATGGACAGTGGAAACTCGTCTTCAACAATTACAAAGCGAAAATCGAACTCTAAGAGAAGAAGTTGGTCCCTTGCAAAAGTCCTACAACAAAGCGACAGAGTATTGCGTGAAGTACAAAATTGAATTGGAGCAGCAGATCACAACGAGGGAACAGCTCTATGCGGCTAACCAGCAGCACAAAGAACGTTACAGGAAGCTGCTGGATCTATACAGTCAGCAGCACGAGAAAGTGAAAGTACTCCAACATAGTCTGAAATCCGTAGAAACCACCAGAAGGGTTTCTCGAGTCCCGGTTGAAATAATAGGTGAGCAATTTAGAATATGTACAAAATAGTGATTCATAATGGAAACATTCCAGTTTGTATATTACTAATTGCTCAAATCTTCATTCTAACCTCTTTAGATCTCGCGGTAAATAAGACTAATATCTTTAACAGGACAGCTTTTATTAATTCCTAAGATACTCATTATTTCACCTCTGGCTAATCCAGAGGTCACAATGTTTACCTATTTTCGGAAAAAACACCTCCGCCTTCGCAAGCGTACTTAAAAACAACCAAAGCGACCAACTCAAAAACTGATTACCTTTCAGCGATTAAGTGGTCGCGAAATAAAAGCAAATCGCAGAAATAGGGTCAAAAGAGAACGCACCGGCCAGCATGACATCAACCTTTTCAGGGGAGAAGGGGGCAGTTTTCATGTGTCGCGAACTAGCCGATGGATTAAAAAACTTTTGAAACCGCCACTAAAGAGCCCCGCCCGCACTCCCGTACGGCGATAGTGCTTTGCGCCATTTCGGTTTTTTTGTGGCACTGCGCCACAAATTAACGATCATTGTCTGTTTCTGTAATTAAATTAGCACTGACTATGATTAATTTATATCTATCGGGAACTTGTAAATCGTTGCAGGCAAACTTTCCGATATTGGAAAAAATGAGGAACTAGAAAAACGATGCCAAGACCTGCAAAGCAGGTGTGACCGGCTTCAGCAAGACCTAGCCGGGGCGTATGCCGTAATTGACGATTTGGAGTTTGAGTTGGAAAGCGTAAGTTTATTTTTCGAACGAATCGTCTTGCAAAACAAAATCTTTGAAAAATGATTATTATAAGCAGTAGTACTCGAAAGTTTTAGGAGTAGTATGGACGTTAACAACGATTTCGTGTTTTTCACAGGTCGATTATTTGGAAGTTGAAAACGAACGATTGCAGCAGGAAATTCGACATTTGAAATCAAACTTTCTTGACCAAGGAGTGAGCAGGTTAGTATGTGAAATTTCAACGATTTCTCACCGTGGCAATAATTTTCGAATGATAGACCAACATCGGTGAACCTACCAGATGATGCAGATACAACAAGCGAGGTAAGACTTACCACTTCTATTCAGTTATTCACAATTCTGGAACTATAGTTATCGACATTGGATCGATAAAGTGTAGGTTCTGTTTCTCTGAACCATTTTCAGTTTGGTGACTCAATTTCAAGCTTTTTTTTAGAAAACGTTGTTTCAGAGAACGGTTGCTAAGTTACTGCAAAGATTTTGAACACATTGAGCAAACCCAAATTTAAAAATGAGTCATGTATGTAACACATCTTTTGTTTCTTTTGTTTGCTAGATCGCCAAATTTTATAAAATTTTTTTACATGTTTATTCGACGAAAACGCAATTTTTAGTATATTTGTTTGAAATAAGTACCGTAAACTGGGGTGACTTTGATCACTTTTTTGATTGTATCTCAAATATTTACAGAATATACTGAAAACAATATTATTCGATATTTTTAAAATAAGTACTGGCATACATTGAAAAAGATTCAGTCACTACTTCAAAAGTTTAACAACATTTTTGCTGTTTTTAAATACGTTCTAAAAATTTTACACCAATCATCATTCCGGGGTGACTTTGATCACTTCTTTATTTTGATGAATTTGGTGTAACACTTTGCTACTTTCACTAAATTGAACAGCCTTAAACGGCTTAAACGAGTTTATAAACATGGAAAGCAATTTGGGGGCCATTCACATTCTACGTGAACAGTTTATGATGGCGAATGTAAAAGATTCATACAAAATTTTTAGAATATATATGTATTGTTATCCACTGAGAGAGAAGGTGGTCTAAAATCATAAAAACTAGTCCACGAGGAATATGACTTATGAAATTGGCCAAATTTGCATGTAACATTCACGTCTTAGGTTTTTGTTAAGAAGAAATATGTAATACGCTGTGGATAATATTGGGACTCAACATTGCCTTTGAGGAAAAACTTGCAAAAATAACAATAAAATGTATTGTTATAATATTTGTTCATCTTAAGAACTAATCTGGGAACAAAATAAAAAAAACTTTACGTATTGCAACTTGTTGTTTTGAATCTGCTTGAACCGATTGTTTGTATGCAACAAAAATCGCCAAAAATACACTTTATTTTCAATTAATATTTTAGCAAGAAAAACACTCTTGAAATAGCAGGAAATGCATGAGTAGTAGCAATGCGAACATATATCCATGCATTCAGTGAAGATTACGACAAGTCCCAAGCACTACGAGCGCTTTTTTACCACATTTTCAAAAAAGAGGTACAGTGATCAAAGTCACCCCGGTGATCAAAGTCACCCCGGTGATCAAAGTCACCCCAGTTTACGGTACCCACCTATTTGCTAGTAAAAAATGTTTGTAAATTAAATTCTATTGCTTCAATTCAAGCAATAATTTGTAAAAATATTGTCACAACTATACAATTTATCTATAAGGAATAATATTTATGCATTTTTAACACTCATACACATCGAAACGCAGTTTTGAGTTGACATTGAGAAAATTGTTCACTACCGCCTTAAGTAGGATCCAGTAACCGAATCTAAAACGTTCCGAAAGCCACCAGCATCAGCAGTCCAATCAGACAAAATCAATTGAACAGAAATGCCCTCGGGGACACTGTCGTGCATGTCGGCGGCAGTTTTTATTCCTTGAGTTTATTGCTCATTCCAAATAAAAAATGCGCCCGGTCGCAATTTTTCCCACCGTCAGGGTCGCACCACTCCAGTAAAAAGCAGCAATCGAAATGGTTCGCCTTTTGACACAATTTGTCTGTCTGTCTCATAGTGGAAACGGCTAGCGATTGGTTTCCAGTCGTCGTTTTCACCGCACTTTATCAAGCGCATTTAATAGCTTAATTTTGGCTGCAAGGCGATTTTAAATTAAAAAATAGTAACACATTTGTGGGCCATTCTATGTATGTGAAAATAATAATAATAATGAGACATGGAATGGAACCGGCTAGGGACAACCAAGAGGTAAAATACTAAAGTTGTCATTATAAATGGAAGATTTGACGATTGATATTCAACTAAACTATTCCCGCCTATTTTTTTATTTTTTCAAATAAACCATCTTCATTGAATTCAAACTATAAAGATAACTTGATCCTAGGGATGAATTAATTTAATTACACAAATAGATTGAATCCGATCTGTAAGCTTCGTAAGTTTCAAACATTCGGTTAGTCTATCTTCAGGTCCGCCCGTTTATCTTCGATGCATCTTTATTTCGCCCCCAGGCTATCAGTGACCGCGAACGGGTTGCCGCTGATGTGTCTTTTGTGCCGTCCTGTCATTGACATTGGCTTTAAGAGTCAGGGTAAATCCATCCACGTAATCTGATCCAATCGGCGAAACACGTTTGTTCGAAAGATTTGAAACCATACAGTGTAACCATTGTTATTATTGTGTGCTTCCAGAGTACATAGTAAAATATGATTGGTACCGAAGTGATTGACAGTTGGTGAAATGTGGGTTTATCGAAATTGAGTAGTCTATTCACTTTTGCTACAAATTTATTCATTTCGTAAAAAACAAACAGATTTTCTCTAGAAGACAATTTATAAATTCATTCATCTATCAATAGTTTAATGCTGAACACTGATATAAACAGTATAATCCAATTAGGTCTTTTGAGCGATTGTTTATCAGGGTAAAACTCAATTTTTCAAGTTACCTTCCAAAAATCAATCTACACTCAATTTAGTGGATCATAGTCGTTGTTGCAGCAAATTATCACTTAACCAGATTTTAAATCTGGTCACTGTTTTATTTACGTTGATTTCAGTATCTTATGAAGCAGTAACGAACCTGATTAGCCATGCGTTTGATTATTATGAGACTGATCAGTAAAGATATGGAACTCAAAATGAGAAAAAAAATCAATGTTGAGTTGAAATTACCAAACAAGACGAATATTCACAACGCTTAAGAAGCTACGAAGTGTGCTGCCATTAAAAATTAAAAATATTCTGTTCCAAAGGCTCAAGTTAAATTCATTTCTTCGATAATTGACAAAAATCTTCAATTGATATTGAAAATATACGCAGACGTCGATATCAACGATTCCATGACCTTGCTTTGAAATTGATATACCAAGTTTAGTAAGTTTAACCCTCTAGTGCCCAAATTAGTTTTTAAATGGACTTCGAAAAAATTACTATTAAACTTTATAAACATGTTTTTAGTTCTTATTGAAGCTTTTTAGAGGTTCAACTGAAGACCGTCTAAAGGCGGCACTGGGCACTAGAGGGTTAATAGTGCACATTTTATACAGGTATGCAGAATATACAATTTTGCAAATAAGGTTGAGGATTTGTCCCCGTGGCTCTGTAGTTAGCGATGTCGGTCGGCTAGCACTCCTTACACGCATACGAACATACATCCACACATACAAACATGTACAGATATACACACGCATACAAATTACATTTGAAGAAATATGTTTCGAATATATATTATATTATATATTTGTTACGAACTTTTTGTATCAACATATGTTCTAAACTTAGTCTCATTAATAGTTAAAATATCAAAATTCTTATCAAAATTACTTTCTGATTATTACAAATTATAGCAAGTTTTGGAAGGTTTTTGTCAGAAAAAGATCATAATTAGTTATAATGTACAACATATTGTCAATTGAATTACAAATTCTGTTATAAATATGCTTTAAAAAACCACACTTTTGAACATTCAAGTGTATGATAACAGAATTTGTTATAATTCTGTACATCTTGTCATTCTGGCGTTAGTCCTACCCGTTTGTTATAATCGTTTGATCAGGTTAGGCGAAATTTTTTTATATTTACAAAATTGTGGGTGGGTAGGACTGGGAATCAACTTCAGATTTCAATTTGAAATCCATAATTGCGGTTTCCGTCATTTGGAATACATCAAATACATTGCCAAAAACGAACCAGTATAGGTATTTCCACTCTTTGCGTTCCAAGAATAGCGATGTTGTATTTCAAGTAGAAGAATTTAGGACTTTAAGAACGCCAAAATCGATCTACGTGGAAAATGAGTGAGCTTAAAAAGTCTTCGAAATACAATACTTTTCATAACTTTTGAACCATATGTCCAATTATTTGATTCCAACTTTGTTCAGATCGGTTGTGTAGGTTTTGTGGTAATGAAGTTTTATGATTTTCACATTTTGATACATAACGGACAAAGTTACAGTCTGATTGCAGTGTAATTAAAATGTGTATTATGGGTAGCAAGAACTTTTATTTGACACTAATTTTGAGAAAATCGATCCAACCATCTCTAAGAAAAAAGAGCGAATTCAAGCAGTCTTTGGAATAGGATTCTTTTCAAAACATGATTTCACATTTTCATACATAACGGACATATTTACAGTCCGATTACAAAAAAATCCATAAGGTCTTATGGCGCAATTAGACCTTCCATACAATATAAATTTTGTGAAAATCGGTTTACCCGATCAATAAAAAATATCAGGATTATAACTAATTCTGATATTTTGTTACGAACTTTTGTATCAACTTGTATTCTGAACTTGGTCTCGTTAATATTTAAAATATCATAACTCCTATCAAAATTTCTTACTGATTACCGAATATAACCGTATATAAACGAATTTTGAAAAGAGGCTGACCATTCAGACCAGAATCCTATAACGAAGTTATATATGATATGGTATGATACGATATGATATGTTACGATATGATATAATACGATATGATATGATATGACATGATATGACATGATATGACATGATGTGATGTGACGTGATGTGATGTGATTTAATGTGATATGACACGATGTGAAGTGACGTGATGTGATGTGATGTGATGTGATGTGATGTGATGTGATGTGATGTTATGTGATGTGATGTTATGTGATGTGATGTAATGTGATGTGATGTGATGTGATGAGATGTAATGTGATGTGGTGTGATGTGATGTGGTGTGATGTGATGTGGTGTGATGTGATGTGGTGTGATGTGATGTGGAGTGATGTGATGTGATGCGATATGATGAGATGTGATGTGATGTGATTTGATGTGATATAATGTGATGTGATATAATGTGATTTGATGTGATATGATGTGATGTGATGTGATGTGATGTGATTTGATGTGATGTGATGTGATGTGATGTGATGTGATGTGATGCGATATGATGTGATGTGATGTGATGTAATGTAATGTGATGTGATGTGATGTGATGTGATGTGATGTGATGTGATGTGATGTGATGTGATGTGATGTGATGTGATGTGATGTGATGTGCTGTGCCGTGCTGTGCTGTAATGTGATTTGGATTTCCCCTCGATCTTGTCTTTCTGGCAATCGACAAACGTTCTCCAAACACTTTTATTACGTTTGTGACGGTTGATTTGACCACATTCAACAATTTTGCCAACTTGGTGTACGCGTAATTAGAATTTTCGTGATTCGTGAGCAAAATTTTGATGCGTAGCTTTTCTTGCTTCGACGCTATTTTCACTACTAAATAGAAAATGTAAACATCAGACATAAGACATGATACTATACACACACATCTTCAAAATGAGGTGTGTTCAGGGTTTTTTTTTTTTTTGGTACAAAAAAATAATACGGCAAATTAAGGTTGACCAGTTTTTCTGGTCATCAAAGCATTTCTAGATGCTTTTTAGAACACAGGATGTTTATTCAAGTTTAAAGTATAAAAAACCACGTTATATAGAGGAAAAAGTTATGTTATATCGATTTACGTTATAAAGAGGTTACGTTGTAAAGCAGGTTACGTTATAACAAGGAATACCTGTATTATGATCAAATTCAGTAGATAATTGTACTCAGATAACGTCCTTTTCGATGCCTCATTATTCAAAAAAATTTCATATTCTTTCAAAGATCATAGAGTTTTCCTGGGTTTTTAAAAAATCATTCTAATTTGGCAGAACGAGACTTATTTGACATCGATTTGATAGGATTTAGAAAATAATAAGTTCATAGTTTTTGAAAAGAAAAATCCTCCATTTAAATACAAATACAAAATGTTGAAATTTTATTTACAACTATGCCTCTTTGATAGAAAAGAAATAAAGAAAATCGTACCTTCAATAAACGATGTCAGTTTAGAGTGATACATTGCACACGTACGTAACGTAGTAAACTGCGCGTTTTCCAAGGGTGGACATATTTGTTGAACGCAAAGTAAATTTTTATTCTAGTAGGGTAATCGCTCCATTATTCATCTCAACAGCTGGGCGCACCTATATTCATCTTATTTCTCTCATTTGTTCAATTTACCGTCAAATTTCTATAAGTTTTGAAAGTAAATCTATTTGCTTTTCGATTTTATCAAGTGGTTGAAATTTTTAGCGATTATCCTATGCATTTTAGAAAGTTGCTTGCTACCTGGCAGTTCGAAACAACATCAGAAGATTTCCTACCTCTGGTGTCGGGAATACTAATATTAGGTGGTTTTTGGCAATTTCTGTCTGTTTCTTGGGAACCAAAAGTCGCCATCTTGGGAATTAAAATGGCGTTTTCTGGCGTCTGGGTATCACTAATACCCATATTGGAAGGATTAAAGTTGTAGAGTAGGTGATGTATATGGTTTTTTCGAGGATGCGAAAAATAAACACGGGCTGAGGGCGTGATTTATAGTCCTGTGCGCCGCCAAGCCGCGCCGCCGCCGACACTTTTACGCACGCCGCCGCCGCCGATGATTTTGAGTCGGCGCGCCGCCGAAGAAATTTTTATCGCGCCGATAGTCATTTCTTTGCTGATTGTTAAATTGTTTATTTACTTGATTCCTAACCATTCTCATTTCTTTTTTTGACATCCCGTCAACCCGGGTGAACATATCTTTATTTATTTATGTCGAATTGAAAAATCGAACATGAGAGTGTTCACATTACACGCATTATTTTGGAAGTGGTAATCAGTGTCGGGCCGGTACATACCGCCGCCGCCGATAAATACCAACGGCGTCACGCCGGTGCGCTGATCGCCGCCGAGGTAAAAAGTTTGCTACGCCACCGCCGCCGATGGTATGGTCGGCGCACAGGTCTAGTGACTTAGATAAAAAAAATTTCTCTCGTCCAGACGGGAGAATCCTCAATCAACTGAATCACCTAGTCTTCTTTCTCCATCAGATATAGTAAGTCGCTATACAAGTGTGATAGCGGCAATCGCTAAGTTACAAAAATAACTTCCACAAGGCAGTGTGTGTGGTTGACCGAGGCGTGTATATGGCGCAATAGTGAAGGGTGATCGATATTAGTCTCGGGGGAAACTACGTCTCCCAGTAGTTTAAATGGTCAAAACACCATGCCGGAGACATCGGAGATTGTGGGTTCGTGTCCTGTCTGGACGAGGGAAAGTGCCCGAATAACACCAAATACGGCTATTTCCGTAATCACAGATGCACAGAAGCCTAAAATAGACTCCGGACACTAATTTAAATTCTAAGATGGCGACTTCCAGTTTCTGGAAAACAGCCTAAAATGACCGAATAACACTCAATATAGATATTTCCATAATTAGGACGATGCATAGAAACCAAATATTATTTTTAGAGAATTATTTTATTAGTGTCAGCTGAAAGTTATTGACATAAACATATTAATGAAAAATAGTCTATCTTTATCATAAGATCTAAAATTTAAAAAAATATTGAAAACGAAATGTTAGTTTCGAACTAGGGACAGTGGTAAATCGCGATTTCGCCGAAGCCGCGAATCCCGCGAAATTCAGCATTGGCCGCGAAATTTACAAAAACCCGCGAAATGCCGCGAAAGTTATGAAAAATAGCAGCATGCTATGTCAATCACGACGTATTTCGATTTGAAACCAGCGAGATTCATGAAAACCAGCAACACGGATAAAGCTAAAGATTAATGGGCACCTCGATGGCAACGCGTTGTCTTTTTGTCAGCCTGGGTTGAATTGTCTTCGGACGGTACAGTTACTAAATCCACTTCGAGCAATAATTTTGGCGATTGCAGGTCACCGCATTATACAATTTCAAAGTGTGCAGCTGAACCAGCGAGCATTTTTTTTAAATACTCGACAGTGAGATTGGTATTATGATTTGGTAGGTATTCAAATCGCTGACATATTGTTGTACTTTAACAGCTTGCAGAAAAATATTTAGCGATTCCCTGAAACTCGGTATGTACGGAACGCAGCGTAAGCCAGTAAAACTTAATTATTACGGACCTGCCGACACTAAAATATGACTAAACGTAATTTGACACACTTCGTACTTTTTGCTAGTAATGCAAAGAAATCATGAATCGTTCGGTTAAATTACCGTATATTAAATTAAATAAAACAGTTGTTCCTCGTTTCTACCGAAAAATTACTTTAATCTGGGTTTTCCTGAGAAGAAGGTTGCCGCGAGATAACCGCGAATTTTAAATATTTTCTATTTTGCCTCCCGCGAATTTTTAATTTTTTTGCCGCGAATTACCACTGTCTCTAGTTTCGAACTATTGATTTGAGATCACTCTCGAATGCAACAAAGCGTTAAACGTATCATACAGCCTTATGTAATTCAACGTTAAACTTTAGTCTTTGACGGTGGCATTTCCCCTTTGAATCGAAAACTAATCGTCAAGGATATGTGATTATTTGAGCTATTTGATTCCGCTGTTTCAGCACCCGACTACAGAAATTTTCTTGAAACAATTGTTAGCGATTGGCAATGGAGAGGTACCAGTTGAGCTTTTCGTTTGATTGATTTCGTTTCCTCAAAATTTCTGCCGCATAATATTGACTAAAGAGAAATTTATTACAAATGTGTTCCGAATATCTTTCATAATCATGTGAACCCTGATTGAGTGCACCAGCAATCCTGGTGGCGAAGAACGACGATGTCAACAATATGAATTTTATCTCTCAGAACGTAATTCGTTGAAATCAACAAATTGTGCAGTGAATAATAATCACGAGGAAGTAACTAACTATCCAAAGGATCATACTTCGAAACCTGCATCAACCAAAATTATTAATGAGACAAAATTTGACGTAGAGCATCTGTCAAACCAATGTAACCAAAAATCAATCATTTTAAACAATTTGTCTTTTGAGTTAGAACGATTCGTCATCATAAATTTTTGCGTTTGTTCAGATCATTTGGCATAGATTTCCTCAAAACTGCACCGCCGTCAGCATAATTTCATTCGAAATGCAAATAGTCACGGAAAACCGCAATACTATTTGAGGAAGATATGCTCTTTGACATATTTCATTAATTTTTTTACTTATTTCTGAGATAGATAATAATGAATGACCATGTTACTTTCAATCTCGTTACTTGAATGTTTGTGTATCATAATTACACAATTGGAGCAGGCCCAGATATGTGCACTATTTGTTAGAGATTTATAAATTATATTTCAAAATATCTACTAAATTCACAAAGAAAATGAGTTTAGTTCCGAAGCATGGCACTAAGTTTTATAGAGAATTTTACTTTAATTCCAGCATTCTGAAGAAGTTACTCTGAGACACTCGAAGGATGACAAAAAGATACGCCGAGTTACACTTCTCAACAGGCTCAGCAGCATCCGGCAGCTCTCATAATTTCCGATGGCGTGATTCAAGTTCTGCTGGTTAGTACTTACTTGGTTCCACCCAACGAGCAGCAAAACGAAAACAAGAAGAATTACAAACAATAATAATGCAGTTTAATTCAGAAAATAAAATGATCATTTAATTACAGCACGCATGTCACGCAGAGGTCCAATTTAAAAGAACTGCCCGTGGAAAAATAAATCTCATTAATAACCACATATCGAACAGTTCCACAGTGCTTTACCCCTCAACCTTCAACGGTATTGTTCCTTTTATTTTCATTTAGTATAACCAACTACAGGGGACATAACCTTGACCGCCTCCACGATTCATTTAGATTGCGTCGGGGCTTTAATCTGGCCGCACGAAATTCCATACACTGGAACCACATTCGCATAAGGAAACTGGCCAATTTCACCTCCACCCTGGCACCTGAACTGGGAGGGGGTCATTACTGCAAACAGATTGCGCAAACCATCGAACGGAAAGCAATCTACTTCAGGGACAAGGTGTGTCTCCTCGGCGCGTAGTGAACCGTCAACCGTGCGATTTTAAAAGCGCTTTACAATTCTTCTACCGTGCCCAATATTGGCACTCACTAGCAAGGTCATCACCTTCGGGAGAATGCATCAGAAAGAATTGAACCGCGTTTTGAATGAAATCACGATCAGCGGCAATCAAATTGGCGCATTGTAACTATCATAGATTACTGTACTCATTATATTCATGTTTTCACCACGGTAGATTGTAAAACATATACCTACTGTACGTTTACCATGTTGCTTCTTGCACCATATGTACAATACTGTGACACACTACGGCATGAATGAAACTCCAGTTTCGAATAATCGTAACAATAATAATTAAACTCCTGATCAGCATATGTATGATAGCTCACTACACAAGTTGCTGGATACCAGAAATCGATCGTTCGATATCTAAAGACTATTCTTAAGGTTAGCCACCAGACCTAGAAAACATGTTTTTTAGCAAATGCTTTTTTTTTGCTACCGAAAATAAGGCGATACAAGGTCGTCCGCAAATTGTGCAACTATAACACATATTGGGCAGTTGCGTGACGTCAAATTGGCAAACCCTAGTACTGGGCACTAGGGGTCAATATGTTGCATTCGATCAAAAGGCAACGCTGAACCGCACGATCGTTGAAGCATGTAAACGTTTTTGGTTGAAAAAAAAACTTATCGTAGATAACTAGCCGGTGAGTTGCTGTTCAAACTGGACACAGTTTCTTTATCTTTTGACTGCGAGGGTAAAACGATACTAAATTATTGTTTCGGCTGCGCCATTGAACCGCTCTCTTTGGCGGCACGTACTTATAAATAGCTGTATTGCACCAATTTATCAGGGAACCGCAGCGCATGCAATTACCGTGAAATTATGTCAATTTTTGCATACAAGATGTTGATTTTCAACTTTGGTAAACAGAAGAGGTTGCACATGTGGAGCTTGATGTAAATAGTTAATTGCATAATTGCAATCAATCGCGTTGATTGATTGCTCAATTCAGCTAAAAATTGGGAACAAAACTGATATTATTATTTTGCCGTCGCTTTTGCGTTAAAATTAATACACTATTTGAAGATCATATAACCGTATTTCAATTTGTTTATAAATCAAAAAATTCAAACAGACTCACCTGTTAAAGCTGTGACAGTTAAATGATGGGTGACAATCTGACCCATGAGATAACAACACCCAACACGGGAGGCTTATCACCGTTTTCATAGCCTGCAGCCCTTTATTTTGAGTGAGCACAGCAAGGACACACGTCACCGAAACTCTGCCCGTAGCTAAAATGCGGCAATGTCCACCACTGGTGGACTAAGGTGACCATTAGCAATGCTATCACAACTGTGTAAACTGTGAAACTGTGATGCATTTTAAGTCAACGGAAAACTTGACATGGCACTAACTGGCTTAAACTTTAAACAGAGTTAATCTGCGTTCCACGTTTACTGGTAAGTTTTACTTGAGTAAGCTCAGCAGAAATGAGATATTGCAGTCAGATTTTAGATAATAAATCTGGCTCTTGTTTAAATTTTCGTTTACTCTTTTTCTAAACATCTTTGCGTTTTTATGCTATGAGTAATGCTTCTTGCAATAAATGGCAGAAAATATCCAGAATTAAGAGCCAAAGTCCACTAATACTGATCTAAAGCCCCTGTGTACAGTACAACTATGTTTCTCCGTTGAAATACCTGATTTGTTTCACGCTTGAACTGAAACCATACCCAGACTGCGGTTTCCGCACACCGATTGGAGCATAGTCAGGCTGCGGTTTCCGTACATCGGTTGGACCGCAAATGTGGATAATGTATAATTCAATCGTTGTCTGGTGATTCTGCCATGATTTTTTTTATTTTCGGTAAAATGCAACAATGTTGACAAAAGTTTTTAAACGGAATCTACGTTAATGAGCTTAACTATAAAACAGTGAATTCAAAGTTCAGGGGAAACAAATTTTTTCTGTGATTTCAAAAAGCTAATTTACTGTCTGTTATTTCGAATGGCCTACTACAGCAAATCTATTATTTACTTGCTGACCCGGCAAATTCCATTTCGCCAAAAAGTGGTTTTAGTTTTAAATATAGGTAAGCAATCCAATAGTCACAGTTTGTGTTTCTACTGTTGCATTGTTAATTTATTCGCAATTTTCCAACACAACTACAGACACAGTTTCCGCGATTGTTGAAATCCATTCCCCTATATTTGAACATTCGTAAAAAATCGGTTCGCTGAAGGACATTTCATCAACGGTGTTATCACTTCCATACGACAGAATACTTTATTAGATAGATTCACATTTTGTGGCGATTTCATGCCAAATTGCTGAATGTTGAATGACTTATTGAATAACTTATTTACATCTAATCTACATGAAAACTATTAATTTCTAAAACACCAAAAATCAGGACAGCAAAAATAAAAATACCCCTTCCTCAACATATCGTTAATATTTATAACTACTCAAACACCGCTAATTTGGACATGGTTCTCATTCAAATGAGTTATTCCGTCTATTTTAAAATAAACATAAATAAACAAAGACGATGGCTTACCAACACGCGAGCATGCCACATACAATTGACCATGTGAAAAGCATGGAAACTCAAGATTCGCTCAGCATACCTCCAAATAGCATTGGGCGATACGACGGAGGGTATCGATACTTCAGAATCGATACCCGAAGAACCACAAGTATCGAGATACTCGAAATATCGGTCAAAAAGTATCGATACCAGAAGTTTCGATACAATAGCTGAGATCATTTTTTGAATTTTTGATATTGTTGTTCCAGTTGAAAATCGAAATACCGACTCGCGACTTTCGATTTTTTTACCTTATGCACAATGCGCATAGTGTCGCATCTAGTGCGCTGTATTGCGCGTCAGATGCGCTATACAGCGCACTAGATGCGACATACACAATGCGCAATTGTGTATAAGGTTAAAAAATCGAAAGACGCGAGTCATTATTTCGGTTTTCAACTGAAACAATAATACATTTACTGAAAACCAGTAATCGATTCAGTGATTCGCGAAAATACAGCAAAACTGTTCGCTGAACAGAAAACAGTAAATGAATGTTTGCTGGAATCCAGCAAAAGAATTGATATGTCAAAAAATTTACGTCAAGCTGTCATTAGTAAAACGCGCCAAATCGCTGTGCAGCTGGTACGGGATCATCGCTAAGCTCCTGGTAGCGAATATGGGATCATAGCTAAGTCCTTGTTGGGCTAGATGAACTTAAAAGTTGAAATGATAATCATACATCTCTAGTTCAACAGTAATTTGCCTATGATCCGATGGGCGGATGGAATCTGGTGCCTGACGGAAACATGGTTCCCTTGAACTAACTGGTTAACCAGCAAATTGATTTATGCTTTGTTGAATGAACAGCAAACTGTCATAGCTGACAACCAGCAAGTTGTATTTCGTTTTACTGAACATGCAGCAGACGACCTGTCACTTTTATGCAATTGAGCATTACTGAATAATTAGCAAATTTCATTTTGCTGAACAGATTGCTGGAAGCACAGCACACCAAAAATCAGCAAAATTTTGGTGGTTTCCAGCAATGGAAATTTGATGTGCCGACTTTTTGTTGTTTTTCTGGTATCTATCCGCATTCTCTAGAGCAGCATGAATCAAATGACTTCACAAATACATACAGGTAATGCAGAAATTCTGAGCTTTGGCAAACAAATGAATTAAACAACTTATATCTTCAAGATTCGTATTCACTGGCCCAATGGGCTGTGAAGCACCCGTCTTATTTGTATAAATTATTGACACACTTCCATATTAATTGATAAGGAAGTTGATGACATAAAAAAGTTAGATATGTCAGCGAAAATAAGATAGTGAAGTCTACCGCTGAATTTTTCTAACTAATAAATATTGCAATTTTATTTTTCACTTGTACTCTAACTTGTGTCGACGGAAAGCATGAGTTAGTTTCCGCTTGCCAATATTCGATCTGAACAGTGTAACCAGAAAACTTATATTTGTTTTTAAAATACAGTCAAATTTCGCTCGTTGGGCTATGTTTAGTTGGCCTTCCGCTAGCCCAACTAAATCGAAGCCAAACATCATTTCTGATAACGTTGAATTTCGTTTGAGGGGTTTGTGGATGCATTTTAACGCAGAAAGTAGAATTAATTCAAATAAAAACAAATGAAGCTGAGTATAAATGTAAACAAACAATATTTTAATCAATTGTCAGAGAAACAATATAAGTTTTGTGGCTTAATACGGCAACGTAGAGCTATGCCTATTTTTGAAAGTATTTGTGAACACGTTATTATTGAGCACTCCTTTTTGGCTTTAAATGTGTGGCTTAAGTAAAACAAATTTCGAATTTGGCCCTATGCTCCGTTTGGCTTAGATTTTGACAGTTCGTTTGGCTCACAACATTCTCTCTATCTATTTCTCCATCTAAGTTTTGCTAGTGCAAATAGACTTGTGCGATATTTATACTGACAGTGGCAGCTTTTCAGTGGTTCCAGCTCGTATGGTCCGTAGGCATAAAACAATATCGATACAAATATCGCGGTTTTCAGTATCGATACGGTTGAGTATCGGACGCCTGTGTATCGATCCAAGAAATCGAAATATCGTCTCGAAAGTATCGATATTTCCGATTCCGATACAATATCGCCCATTGCTACCTCCAAAGATTGACCTTGAGATTTGTTTATAGTCATAGTGAATGCAAGGCGTACGGGAAATTGAATGCGTTTGAACTCAAATGGTAAATCGGTAGTAATTAAAGGAATTCTGGGTATGAGCACTTCTTCGCCCTGGAATTTCCCTTTGAGTATTGTTCCTTGAATTATATTGTTTTTGAGTTGCTTGACTACTAATCTTGTCCCATTGCATAACTTAGGTTGGTTGAGGTTCCTGAGCATGATGATGACTGATCCAATCTTTAGTTGCAAATTGTGCGGTGGAAATCCTGGCAAATCCAATGAATTTAGGAACTCCGTTGGATAATTGGTCACTTCTTCAGGATTAGTCACACAATCTACTGACTTAAATTAACACAATTCTCCAGAAATTGCATTTTAAATTGCGAAGTTCAACTCATCAACATCTTTATTTTTTGCTGCCATAATAACACGTGCACTCAACCAATCGTAATTTGTATAATTGTGTACGATATTTGGGAATACATTAGTAATCAGTTCCTCTTTCGTCGTTGTGTAATGGCAGAAATTCGGCGGCAGTGTAATCAATCCGTTGCAAACATCGATTGGTATTTCCCCATTATCAATGGCAAAACAATTGATTTGAGAACACATCTGCGGACGAATCATTTTGCATCAGTACTCGCATGTTGGTTGTCAATTTCAGCTTCTTCACAAAACGCCACAAATGAGCAAGCTTAAGGCAAGCGTTGATTGCATCTGCTGCCGTTGATCGCGGAATAACGGGTAGCGTTTGTCGAAAATCGCCTAGAAGTTATGTTCCTGAATATTAGTTCTATACCTACTTGATTGATGAAATAAAAGAAAAATCACCTGCCAACACAATAAGTGCCCCTCCAAAGTGTCTTGCGTTACTTCGTAGATCTCTCATTGTTCTATCGAGTGCCTCCAATGCTCGTTTGTTTGCCATTGTGCATTCGTCCCAGATGATAATTTTAAAATTCTGCAACACTTTTGCCATGACTGAATTTTTCGAAATATTGCATGTCGGTTCGTCAGTCAGTTGGAGATTCAATGGCAGCTTAAACGCGGAATGAGCTGTACGACCACCTCCTAACAATGTTGCTGCAATCCCTGAGGATGCAACAGCCACTGCAACTTCCGATCTCGATCTTACTGAATCCAACAACAATGAAATCAGGAACGTCTTGCCAGTTCCGCCAGGCGCATCGATGAAGTAAATGCCTTCGTTTCCCTCGTCAACCGCTTTCAGCAATGTGTCGTATACGTCCTTTTGCTGGTTAGTCAATAACGGAATTTTAGTTCTAACTTCCTGGTTCAATGCGTCTATATCGTATTCTCGTTCACGTTCTAACTCTCGGTTCAATGCATCGTGCATTGCACGATTCGGTGCTGCCATGCCTAGTTTGTCCAACGAACTGCCGCTCATGAGCAAACACAGGTCTTCAATCAAAAGCAACGCCTCGTTGTGTATCCCATCGTCCATTTCAAGTTGGTAATTTAAAGTGGTTGTACGAACTCGATGCAATATGTCGTCAGCCATATAGTCCTTGTACTTGTTCCACAATTCAACTGGATTTGAAGAAAAACGTGTCGAAATTATTATAGCGAATAGTGTGCGAATTTGATTCGCAGGTGCTGTAACAATGGCATCAGCAAGTGTTGAATCCCAATGACTGTCGTTTTCAACTAATTTCAAGCGACTACAGGCTTCTCGGTATGTCACACATAAGTCACCATCTACAGTCCAAAGTGATTCAAATGAAGTTGGTCCACGAACATTCACCAAAAGCAGACGAAGATAAAAGCACTCATCATTTTTCAGATGCACAGTATTTTTTTTTTTTAAGGTGGCGGGGAAATCTGCAAACAGACACCTGAGAAGAGAACTCAGGGTGTGGGGATGAGACTAGGGGAGAGATGCTGGGGTAGTTACACTCGCCCAGACACCTACTGATCCCTGTCCCGACCCACTAAAACCCCTCCAGTCTCCAGCCCTGGTCTTCCCGGAACGACGGTTAAGTATTACGTCGGGGAGTGGCTTTTGTGCGTGATGCACCCTCTTTACTCTTATAACCTCCTAGCTAACTACCTGGAGACTGGTAATTAGCTACCACTGGCGTGTTGGTGGTTGACCCGCCACACACGTTGAAGCTCCAGAACAATCTGAGAGGCGGCCGCACAGACCGCGTTCCAGATGTCCGGGTCGTCGCACATCCTCCGGACTAGATTGTCCGGAGTAGTGCCAGGCCCGCTCACAGCCATCATGTTGCTCCTCGCTCTTGCGAAACTGGGGGCATACAAAGAAGACATGCTCAGCAGTCTCCTCCTCCTCCACGCACTCGGGACACATGGGGGACACCGCGTGTCCGAACCTGTGCAGATATTGCCTGAAACAACCATGGCCTGACAGGATTTGTGTCAGGTGGAAGTTCACTTCACCATGTCGTCTCCCGACCCAGCCGGATATCTCCGGTATGAGTCGGTGCGTCCATCTGCCCTTTGTGGAGTTGGACCATTCCCGCTGCCAGCGGAGCATCGAGAATGACCTTCTGGTACCTCGTATGCCCCTTGTGTCACGTTGGTCGAAACACTCTCTGTCCTCCTTGATGGCGATGCTGATAGGCATCATGCCGGACAAGACACAGATTGCATCGTATGACACCGTACGATACGCACTCGCAACTCTCAGGCACATGAGCCTGTAGGTACTTTCCAGTTTACCACGGTAACTGTTAGTACCTAGCGCTCTGGACCACACTGGCCCACCATACCTAAGTATGGACGAAACCACGCTGGCAAGAAGTCTTCGCTTGCTGCCATAAACCGCTGAGCTATTGGACATCATACGAGATAGTGCTGCAATAGCCGATGAGGCCCTCTTACAGGCATAGTCGACGTGACTCCCGAACGTGAGCTTGTCGTCCACCATAACCCCCAAGAGCTTCAGGGATCGCTTCGAGGTGATGGTGCAGTCTCCGACTCTGACCACCGCCTGTTGCTCCGATTTACGGTTGTTCACAACCGTGACTTCCGTCTTATGATGCGCGAGCTCCAGTTTCCTGGAGCGCATCCAGTCCTCGACCTTGTGTATACAGTGCGCGGCCGTCAACTCGACCTCCTCGATAGACTCGCCGTAAACCTCCAGCGTTATGTCGTCTGCAAAGCCGACGATCACAACCCCTACAGGGAACTTGAGTTTCAACACTCCGTCATACATGACATTCCACAACACCGGGCCCAGGATAGAACCTTGCGGAACTCCTGCGGTAATTGGGACGCACTTCTGACCCTCCTCCGTGTCGTAAACAAGTACTCGATTCTGGAAATAATTTTCCAGAATCTTGTACAGCGACACCGGTACATGGATGCTCCTGAGCGCGAGCGCTATGGAGTCTCAACTGGCACTATTGAACGCATTCTTCACGTCGAGCGTGACGATTGCGCAGTAGCGTATTCCCCTTCTCTTGCGCTGGATTGCTACCTCCGCCGTCTTGATGACGTAAGAGATTGCGTCCAGCGTGGACTTGCCCTTCCGAAAGCCGAACTGGTTACTTGCCAGACCGTGTACACCCTCCGTGTACCTCACCAGTCTGTTGAGGATGATCCTCTCAAGCACCTTGCCCGCGGTGTCCAGCAGGCAGATAGGCCTATATGCCGAAGGGTCCTCTGGCGGTTTCCCAGCCTTCGGCAATAAGACCAGTCTCTGCCGCTTCCACCTGTCCGGAAAGAGACAGTCATCCAGGCACCTCTGCATGACTGCCCTGAACAGCCCGGGGGCCGTTTTTATCGCTAGCCTGATCGCCAGGTTAGGGATACCATCCGGTCCCGGTGCCTTGCTCACCTTTAGGGATTTGGCGATCACGATGAGTTCCTCATTCGTAACCCTTGCCTCCTCCCCTGCCTCGACACGGCTGTCGTCGCTCACGGATTGGATGCTCGGCAGGTTGGCCGACCATCTCTGGTCTATGTCTGAGATACTGGAACGTCGGACGTGAGACTCGACTGCCGGAGGCCAAGGACTTGGCTCGTGGCGTTGAAAGAGTCCCTCGATGATACGCTCCAGCATCGCTGGTGATCGCTCTGCAGGCGCCAGCGCGCCTTTAGTCTTAGCCATTACGATCCTGTAGGCGTCACCCCACGGATTTGTATTGGCACTCGCACATAGCCTATCGAAGCAGGCCCTCTTGCTGGCCTTTATCGCACTCTTTAGCATCGATCTTGTCGAACTGAATGCTGCGCGGCACTCTGTCCTCTCTTCTTCGTTTCGCGCACGCTGCATCCTCCGTCTTGCACGGAGGCACGCACTGCGAAGGTCGGCTATCGCGTCCGTCCACCAGTAAACCGGTGGCTTTCCATTCCTAGGTTGGCGAGTCCTAGGCATGGTGGCGTCGCACGCCCGCGATAGCATAGCAACTAGTTGGTCAGCAGTCGGGCGGAGCCAACTGCCCCCCTCGCGCTCCCTTCTCATTGCCTCTTCGAATACCTCGGCATCAAAGTGCGATGTCTTCCACCCGCGAACGGTCGGAGTGTTGGCTCTACCCGTCGCTTGCCGCCTCTCGTTGTTGTCTACACTATAACAGACCGCCTGGTGGTCGCTATTAGTGTAGGCATCGTCTACCCTCCAGTTCTTGATCAGTCCTGGGCTGGAGAACGTCACGTCGATGATCGACTCCGCACCATTTCTGCTAAATGTACTTTTGTTCCCAACGTTGGCCAGATCTAGGTTGAGCTTTGCAAAAGCCCCCAACAGGATCTGGCCCCTCTGGTTCGTGAAGCGACTTCCCCACTCAACAGCCCAAGCGTTGAAGTCGCCCGCCACCACCAACGGCGTTAGGCCCGTTAGCTCCATGGATAGGAGGTCGACCATCTGGGTGAACCTTTCGGTAGACCAACGTGGCGGAGCATAGCAACTGCAGTAGAACACTCCGTTTACCTTAGCAACTACGTACCCTTCTTCTGAGGTTGAGACAACCTCCTGAACCGGGAACTTGCTCGTCGTACATATGGCCGCCAAACTGGACTTATCCGCAACCCAGTTACCGTTTCCGGGAGGGATGCGGTAGGGATCCGATATGACGGCGATGTCCGACAACGACTCAGTGGCTGCTTGGTGTAGCAGCTGCTGAGCCGCGAAGCAATGGTTCAGGTTCAGTTGCGTCACCCTTACGCCCGTGGTTTCGCAGCCGGCTTACCGGCTGGGCACCTGGGGCCTCCCATAAAGTGTTTGGCGTCCCGTTTCCCGGAACATACCATGCACTTGGGAGACTCCACACAGTCCTTTGCTTTATGGCCTGCACCTCCACATCGCCTGCACAGCTGGCTCCTATCAGGCCCCTTGCAGGTCCAGGACTTATGTCCGCCCTCAAAGCACCGGAAGCAAATGTCTGGTTGCTGTAGTATGCCCAGAGGACATACAGACCAGCCGACCTTCAACTTACCCTCTTTCAGGGCCAGGTTAGCGTCCGCCGACGGTAGTCGGAAGGTAGCTATCTGGGTCCCCGCCGGACCTTTGCGGAGGCGGATTGACTCCTTAGCCACCTCCACCCCGCACTTCGCTTTTAAGGCTTGTGCAATGTCGCACTCCTCAGTGATTTCGTCCAGGTTTTTAAGCTGGAGAGTCACTTCTGAGGTGAGTGCCCGTACTTGCACCTCCTTCCCTAGGACCTTTTCAGCTACCGTTTTGTAGGTAGCCCCCTTGTTCTTGGCGTCCTTCCGGAGCTCAAGTATCATCTCGCCAGTGCGAGATCGGCGGATACTCCGCACATCCGCCCCCAGATCCTTGAGCTGGGTTTCCCCCCTCATCTTCTTCAAGACTTCTGAGTACTTCGACCCATCCGTCTTGAGCATGAGGGCATCACCCCTACTCCGCGCCTTTTTGACCTTTTTTGGTCCTCTGGCCGCTCCGCCATCATGTCGCGTCGCACCTTCCCGACGCTTCCTACCCTCTACGGTAGTCCAAGGGTTGCCCGTAGCCTCCACCTGTGCCTTTTCCGCGGTGGACCTTGAACCGGTTTTCGTGTGTTCCCGTGGGAGTAGCACGACCAATCGTTTCTTGGTTCCCGGGGGCCGTTTCCCCCGGGGACTGCCTCGTTCGCTTAGCGACCTGCCCCGTGGAGCAGACCGACGTGAACGAGGGGGCGTCTGTCTGCACCTCTTTAGATGCAGTCGCCCTCCCGGTCCTGGCCGCTTTCTCGGCCGCCTTCACCCGAGCTACGAGTTCTTCGTGCTCCTTTCTGGCTTCATCAATGGTGCTCCGAAGCAGGAGGAGGCTCTGCTTCAGGTCGCCAGCGATGTTTCGCCTGTTCGCCAAGAACTCGATTATGGCATCGAGTTGTTCAGACAGCGTCGCCACTCTTGGCCGCGTGTCCATACACCTTTCGACGGCCTTGACTAGCAAGGGACCGTCTACCGAGATGTCTGGTGTGGACACCGACGGATTCGCCGTTTTTCCACCTCCAGACTTCGCCGCATCCGTCTCCGCCTTCTTCTGCGGAGACCGCTGGATGCCACCTCGTGCGAAGGGATTTGGTAACCCCTCCGCACCCGTCTCTTTTGTTTTTGAGTTCAACATTTTTATTTATTGGGTCCCCCTACCAGCCGCTATCCTTATCCATAATGGAGTAGTCGCCTAAATGGTCCCAAGGTAGTCTATGCCGGAGCAGTGAGGCCATGGCTAGGGGCGGCTGCCATAGCGCCTTATGGGCAACTATGACACCCCCGACCGGCGCAAGTCAGGAAAAGACATCTGATCCTACTCCTGCCGGGTTCCCACCCGGCAATGGACTCGGAACGTACTGGAAGGCCTGCCAGGTTTTACGGGACGGAGACCCCTGCACCGGTTGTAATCTCGCCGTTTCAAGCCGTTATCAAACGACATTACTAAGGGAGCTCGGCGCAGGTGCCAGCCCAAAATCATGGTACGAAAACGAGATCCGACTCTTATCCTATAGTGATGCGACCAGTTGCCGTAATTGGGAACATTACTGGCATCAGTCCCAATGGGCGGTATAGTGCATTTGGGTGGTGGGAGCGGCACTACTCGCTCCGTCGGAGCTGCTTCCGGCCAGTGTGGCTTTTGCGAGAATTCAGCGGCCCAGTGCCTGAATCTCGCCACGACCTAGGCTAGCTCCCGCTGATGGTCCGGGACTGCTTGCTAGCAGTGAGCACTTCCGTGGCCTTCGGTAATCGCCAATTACCGACCCGTGGTGGCATTCAGCTCTGCCAGCGGATGCACAGTATAGATTCGTCCAAGTGCGTCGGTGGAAAAAACATTGACAAATGCGGGAACTGCTTGCCCTTGCTTCCTACGCTGAAACATTTTCGACGCAATATTCCATGTGTAATACTGTGGAACTTCAGAGTATAGGAGAGTTCTGGCAAACTGATCACTCTGGCAGATGTTGAAAAAACTTGTCAGTGTCGTGTTAGGGGCTCGTTCCGCTCTTTGGGCTGCATTTGCTTCCGTAAAATAGACACGTTGTCCGTTTTCTAGATGGACTGCTAAATTGACGACTGTCGGGTGACGTTCGTGAATCGGGAATGAAAAAATTCTCCAAATAGCCTCATTGCAACTCACGTAACGGCCTAACTGATATCGCGTTACCTCGTCGTTAGCATCAGGGGCATCAATTCCAAAAACTGCCATATCGCTACCTGAAAAATTTTAAGACACATAGAACAATTTAAATTTTAAAATTGTTCATGTTGAAATGCATTCTCTTCAATTGACTAAAACTTTGTACAAATGTTTCTATAGGTTAAAGATGTCATTCTGTGTTATAACTTTTTTAAATAACAACTTCTATTTGAAAAGGTCTTATGTTTGTTTGGTGTGGAGTTTTCGGCAAGGTTGTAAAGTAAAGTTAGAATCTTATATATACATTTCTACAGTGTATATTTATTTTTTTTAGGAAAAAATATTATTTTCAACTTTGCCGAAGATACAATATCGCTCAAACAAACCGTTTTAGCTCTAAAACAATTTTTTCTTATCAATAGACAATTGGTTCAGCAAATTTTAGTCATGCCAGCACAATATGTTGAGCTGAGTGTCTATTAATAAAAAAAAATTTTTAGAGGAAAAACAGTTTGTATGATAGATATAGTGGCTTCGACAAAATTGTAGATGTTGTTACGACCTTTTAAAATGAATTAACACTGAAAAAAAGTTCAGCTAAATGAAAATGGTCTATAGAAATCGTTACCCCATGTTGCTTGGAATTGCTCACCTTTGTTCACGTACTTGCAAACGTACTTTATTGATTTGATTGAGTTGCATAATTCAATATTGCAATGTGTTTTGAAGGTTTTGGAGAGCAGTGGCGAATACGGAACAATCCAGCTATTATCAACAACAACATTGTTTCCTTTCACTTTCATTGTTATATTTTTACCATTGTCCTCTTGGGAACGACGCCGATACAGTGGATATCCATCGTTTCCGGAGATAGTCTCTGCGTGCAATGGACGTGGATATCGTTTTGTACATTTATTTCCAGCCATGCATGGTGATTCTGGGTTGTGTTGACCGCAAGGACCGTGCATCATATGTGTTGTAACAATATCGAACAATTCAGGATCGATTTCTGAATCGGGAATCTCCGCACTTATTATGTTGTCGATTTGGTCTGGATGTACTTTATCTACCAACCAAATTAATGTATGTGAATGTGGGAGACCTCGTTTCTGCCATTCGATGGAGTACATCCAACATCTGACTTCTCCAAAAACACTTTGCTTCCCAATGAAATCCATGAGTGATTTTTGCTTCTGCCGAAATACGCGCGCAGTGATGTCATGTCTATCACTTGATGTCTGGCCAGGTATCAAGTATCGCAATATTTCCGGCCACTTCGGATTGCAAGTAATCGTGATGAATAAGTCCGGGCGTCCATATTTCCTCACGTACGTCATTGCGTCTTGAGCATATTCATTCATATGACGTGGGCTTCCTACATATGTAGGCGGTAGAATTGTTAAACGACCAATGTTGTTCACGTTTCCCTCTGAACTCATTGCATCTCTGAGGTGTACGTACTCCTCGGATCGCAGTTTTTTTTTTTTTTTTGATTAAATCTGATGAAGTTTAGGCGCTCAGTCTCAATTTTGACATACATGTCCACTATATATTGCTGAAACAAACGACGATATCGCAGCAAATGATTATCAACATCCTGCCTAATCATTAATCGGTTTGCGTAGTAGTTCATTGAACTGACCGTCTTGTTTGTTTCTTCACCTTCCACATACAACATACATTTTATTGATTTTTGAATTACTTATGAATTATTTGGTTACAAACCTGTCAATGGATTGATCATTCTTATATGTAGATGATATCCATCCTCTCCATGGCAAAACATAAGTGGATACTGTAATGCGTCGTATGAACGATGTGTCTCACATACGCGTTGCAGTTCATCATTATTCCGACGCTTCAGTACTATGTCCCTGTTTTCCACATTTTCACCGATGATGAGCACAGCAATCTCATTGATTGTTGGGGCATTGAATTGTCGTTCATGACTCCCACTTGGTCGTTTATCTGCTCTGATGACTATTGCGTGTTCATCAGACGGCATCTCCTCCAATGCCATTTTAAATAACCGAACCAATGCGTTGTGTTCGTGAAGAAGTTCCTGCAATTTCGCGATCGTCTGGCGTTTCATCGCACGGTTAATCGCACATCTGTGACGTCACACCCTGCGAAGAACCCAATGCTCCGTCACGAGCCTTATAATTAAAGTTTAATTTTGTTCCTAAGAGGGCATAGCCTTCTGCTATGCTTTAGTCAGGCGAAACATTTGGTTCCCTTGACAGAGGACCGCGAACGGCTCTGTCAACACTCTATGTATCAACAGATTATGCCACAGGTGGCAAAGAACTTCGCGCAGCCTTCTGCTGTGCCACCGGCAAACAAACTCAACCAAAATAAACAAGTTTTGTGTTATGAACAAAACGCCGCCTGTACTTTAGCAGTACTAGATTAGGTTAAGAGATTAGTAAGGTAAACAGAGAGTGGAGAAAGTCTCTCTCTCTGAGTTACCGGTAGGGTATATTTAGGTAGTGATGTACGAAAATAAAGTTAGTTAGTCCACGTTAATCTGTGTGTATTAATTCCGCGCCAATTGCGCGTACAGGGTTTTCTGGAGAAAGTCCTGGTAGGTTATACCCAGGATACAGGTATACCTACACATGTGGTGACAGCGCGTGGTCTTTTCTGCGCCATTGAATCTTTTCTTTAATCTTCGGACGTATCTCGGAAGTCAGACGCGGTCGTAAACTCGGTCGTAGTAATCACGCTAAGGGAGCAAAAAGAAAAAGTAGTGGTTTAAATATCTGTGGTTCAGTGAAAAATGAAATAGTTTTTCGGAGTTTTAATCCAAGTAGTGCTCGCGGAGGAAAAAGAGTGTGTTATTTAAAAAAAAAAAGGAAAAAAAGAGAACTGAAGAAAAAGTACTTAACGATTTATCGAGGTCAGCAGCTTGGAAAGTAGTGCTGCTAGTGAAAGAGAAAAAAAAAAGAAAAACGAAAATCGAGAAAAGACGTTGACAAAAAGTGTTCTCTTTTCTCGCTTTTTGCATGGAAGTGAACTGAGTTGGTGGCAAACCCAAGCGAGTGACATTCGTATGCGGGGAAAAGGTGCTGTGTTTTGCTGCTGAAGATGACTTGTAAAGTGCGATCGTTTTTTTTCATGTAAGTGTCAGTTTCGACGTTGGCAGATATTCGATATAGTGAATTGTCGTATTAAGAAGGTGCCGAAGTTACGTAGTGGAAATTGAAGTCAACAACGATGACCGGCCCTGTGTCAAGGATACTCGGGTGAGTGAGTCATTTCCTTTTTTATTATGCGGCATATTGCAAAAGCAGAATAGGTGTTAGACGGTTATGACCATAAATGTCAAGATTAAAAGAGCTTAAGGATTATGTCTACCAGGAGTACCATAATCTGAGCAATAACATAAACAGGCCGAGAACGCGGGCGGCAGTCGCTAATAAAAGAAAATTATTAAGCGACGCTGTAAACGACTTTTCGGAAATTTTAAAAGAGTATGAAAATTCGAATTTACGCCAGAACATTGGAATAGATTAACAGATCAGTACACACTTGTTCAATCGAAAGTGTGTCTGGCATTGAAAATCTTAAATAACTCAGCGATTGTTCCTGAGCCAAACAGAAATAGAAGATTATCAGAAAATTGTCTTGAGTTTGAGACATCAGATCTTGCAGAAGATCAGTTGGCGAACTTAGAGCGATCGGTGATTTTTGAAGATCCCCCGCTTTCATCGACCCTTGTAGAAACTCAGGAATCAGGGGAGGAGAAGCACGACGGAGAGCGCGGAAACCGCGCAAGCGCACTTGAACAATTAGAAAAATTAGAAGAAGAATTTGTTAAAAAAAGCCTCCAAATCAGCGAGGTAGAAATTCAAGACACACCCAGTTTTGGGGATCATATCGAAAATTTAAAAAACATATTCTGTAGAAGCAGTTTCATTATCGGGAAACAACTAAATAAAATAAATATGAGCCGAGCGGCAGATTACGTTTTCCCGAAGGCGGATGCACTGCAATGCATCCCAGAATTCAGGGGACACAAAGATGAACTGGAAGCGTTCCTATACCATGTTCAGCATTTCGCAGACGAAATCCCAGAAAACGGGTCACATAGTGCACTAATTTATGTAGTCCTACTAAAACTAAAAGGCAAAGCAGCGGCAGTTTTGCCTCGGATCAAGGCGGAGAGCTGGCCAGAGGTCAAACGCAACTTGATCAAAGAATTCGGTTCCATTGAGAACATCGAGTCGGTAATAAAACGGATCGAAACGCTACGACAGGAACCGAGCGAAGATTACAGCGCATATAAAAGGAGAACGATAGAGATAAAAGAATTGCTGGATACATTTGAAAAGAATCAGGAGGGTGCAGCGGGTTCTGCAATGGAAAGAAGCCTCAGGATTCATTTTATTGGGGGTTTGCGGAATTCACATCTGAAGTTAATGGCGGGAGGAAATAAGAAATTGAGCTTAGACGAGCTGCTGGACCAACTGGAGGATCAAGGGGAGGAATGCGAACAACTCGCGGATGTAGAAAACAGACTACGCTGTTTGGATCTACTGGAGCAAGAGAAAGAGAGAGGCGGTAGGCGCTGGCAACCGAATGGGACAGGTAGTAACACCCAAGGAGGAGGCCGGGATGGTTTCAACGGAGCCGGGAGCTCGCAGAACAGGGGCAATGAGCGATTTAGCAATCGCCAGCGGCAGATCAATTATACACGAAATAACGAGGCCCAAGATTACAGACAGCAGCCAGGTGGGAACAGTAGCAGCACCAACAACTACAATTACAATAACAATCGTAACTACAGGGAAAACGCTAATAGGGGAAACGAGCGACAACAAAATAACGGGAACTACGGAAGCCAGTCAGGGGGCGGCTGGCCTAATCAGGGTAGAAACCTTGACAGCAACCAAACCAACCAACATAATAATAACGATCGCTACCGAGGTTCACAGGGAGCGCGTTGGAACGGGTACATACACCAAACCGAATCACAAGATTGGCGGGTTGCCGCTCGGAATAACAACCAGCAAAGCAATCGAAATAGTTACAATAATGATGGGTATGACAACAATCGATATAATGACCGCCAGTATCACCACCATGGTGATGGTTTTAATTACGGCAGCAATAGAGGAAGATCTCCCGAGCGCGGAAATTACAATAATAATAATGGTAGATATAATGATGCGTACGATCGCCAATTTCGAAGCCGAGGCTACGAGCGCTACCAACAATCAAAAAACTAGGTCGCCGGGGGCCCGACGGCAACGCCAGCCGGGCACCCCGACCGATGAATAGAAATAATTTTGTAAGGAACAAATTTAACAAACCGGTCGAGAACATTTCTCCCAATGTTGGAAATGAGCACGATATTTTTCGAAATTATTCCAGGTGGAGTGACGATGAGACGCACGGTCGTTCACAATATGTGTTAAGTATAAATCAGCCCAATGGAGGGGCGAAGAACTCGGGGAACGAAAATCATGGGATAAAGGACCCGTTTGCGAAAGAATGCTTTAGTGATGATTTCGTGGAATTATGCCAGGACGTCGATTGGCGGAGAATCACTGACGAGCCCAGCCACATAGAGATAACGGACTGGAGAACAGCATGTAACCACATACGGGACAATAGTGCCTGTGTGGCTAAGCGAGTCTACTTTGACACCAGCCGGCGGCTTATGATTACACTGCTGGCAAAACAAAATGTGCAGCAAACGCTGAACTTGATTTTGGACACAGGCGCGTGCGCGAATATGTTAAGCATGCATGTTGCAGAGAAATTGAATGTGCATATAAACAGGCAAGACACATACACTTTTGAGGGCACTGGTCGCGGGATCGTGCGAACCTTAGGAACGGTTATCCTGGATTTATTAGTCGGGAACTTTTTGATTCCGGCAGAGTTTCACCTGATGAACGGTTTACCGGCGGACGGCATAATCGGGGTAGAATTTTTGAAAAAAACACACCCTCCAGATAGGGAATAACTTCGACTATATTGTGTTTAAAAAACACGGCAATAGGGGTCCGGATAGTTTGGGCCCATGGAGCGTGCCTAGAGAGGAAGCCCTTAGTCGGCATGTGTTTTTAGCAGCCAGAAATAGAGTCATGGTGCAAAGCCAACTAAGAAACAACATCGTTAATGAGAATGCCACAGCCTGCGTGGAACCTAGAGAAGGTCCCAACATAGGGGGAGAAATACCCCATACGTATGAGGGGCCGAAGGACACACCTCGTGACAGGGAAAATACGATAATGACCGAGTTAGATCTTAACTCTAGGCTAGATTATGACCTATTAGAACATAAACTAACACCAGAGTCAAAAGGAAATGCAAGAATTGAAAAACTACGGCAAGTGCTGAATTTGGCGCACTTACCTGATAGAGAATTCAGGACAGTGAAGAATATGGTGGAAGCTATGCGGATATATTTTCTTTTTCAAGGGCGACAAGTTAACTACTACTGACGCCGCCGTACACACGATAGAAACTTCATCGGAGGTGCCTATTAATAAACGGCAATATAGATTTCCGGAGGCCACGAAACGACACATTAATAAAGAAATCGAGGAAATGAGGGTGCAGGGAATTATTAGGCCCAGCACTAGTCCCTGGAATGCACCGGTGTTATGTGTACCAAAAAAACCGGATGCTGACGGAAATAAAAGATACAGAATTGTGGTAGACTTTAGATCATTGAACGAAGTTACCAAGCCGTTTGTATACCCAATACCTCTTATAAATGAGATATTGGATAATGTTGGAGGAGCAAAATATTTCTCCTCAATTGATTTAAAATCGGGGTTCTATCAAGTCCCGATAGACCGCCGAGATGCGGCTAAGACGGCGTTTTCCACTCCCAAAGGCCACTTCGAATTTACACGGATGCCGATGGGGCTAAAAAACAGCCCCTCAACATTCCAAAAACTTATGAATACTGTTCTCTTTGAGATAGGGGACGTGAAAGCTTTTGTCTACCTCGATGACATTATAGTTTTCGGTGACACTATCACCGACCATAATGATAACTTGCGAAAAGTATTACAAGCTTTGCGCAAACATAACTTAAAAATAGAACCATCAAAGTGTCAGTTTTTGAAAAAGGAACTGGAGTATTTGGGTCATGTCGTTAATGAAGAAGGCATAAAACCCACCAATGCAAATATTAAGGCCATTCAAAGCCTTAAGCCACCCACAAACGTAAAAGGTATAAGGTCATTTCTGGGAACAGTAAATTTTTACGGGAAGTTTATCCCCAACATCGCGGAGAAGCGCAAGCCGCTGAATGATTTGTTGAAGAAAGACGCTAAATTTGTGTGGGGAAAAGAATGTCAGGAAGCGTTCGAATTCCTTAGAAACGCGCTGATTACAGAGCCAGTTTTAGTCCGGCCAGATTATCAAGACACTTTCGTTATTACGACAGACGCTAGCAATTATGCTATTGGAGCCGTCCTGTCGAATGAAAAATCCATGCACCGGCCGATCGCGTTCGCGAGTCGTGCACTTGTAGGTGCAGAGACCAGATATCATATCATAGAAAAGGAACTATTGGCGATTGTATGGGCCATAGAATACTTCAAACATTACATTTTTGGTCAAAGGTTTATCGTTTACACAGACCACAGACCACTTATAGCGATTTGGAGGCTCAAAGAGACATCCCCAACGCTGACAAGATTGAGACTAAAGTTGCAGGGTTTGGAATGCAGCATCAGGTATTAACAGGGTAGCGAAAATATAGTCGCCGATTTTTTGTCACGTTTATCAGATGGGACGTGTCAGGGGCAAGAAAGTTCACCCCACAGGCAGATAGCCATGATTACGCGCCAGCAGAAACGCCTGCTAGAGCAGCAGAAGAACGCTTCGGATGATTTGAACGGCACAATACAAGATTTGAGTGCCATAGACATTGCGGACATCGCTGAGGACGAGGATGAGCAACAACTCGTCAACATTTCATATGATGACTTTTCACAGGCATTATCAAATGACCTGATACCAAGTGAGACGGTGGAAGTCTCGAAGAGAATATTGGACGAGAGGAATATCGAGGCTCGTCTTGTCATTTTGAACAGTCGGACGGCGTACAGAGAACTTCAGACACTGTATCAGCTGTCACAAGGATTGAAAGACTACGTAGAGGATGGTGTACTCAAATTTAAAGACAAGAAGGTGGGCGGTTTCATAGTAGACGGCAGCGAAAGTTCATTAATCGATTGCCGGAAATTTTTTTCACAATTTTTAGATAGCTTCAATAAAAGCCCCACGGCAGTAAAGGCAGCCGGGGTCATTCACCTAATATCATTCAGAAAAATCAAGCAACAGGAAGTTCTGCATATGATTCAGTTCCTAGCGGGTAAGCTAGAAAAACAAATAGTATTATATAATGCTAATAACGAGCGTACAGTAATTGCGCCAGATCAAGTGGAAACAATTTTAAAGGAATTTCACGATGCACCCTTAGGAGGGCACGTAGGAGCGCGACGAATGCGCCAAAGAATTGGCACACTTTTTACGTGGGCTACGATGAAACGGGATATCGAGAACTACGTTCGGCAGTGTGATTCCTGCCAAAAGAACAAAATTGGAAGATCAAACAAGATACCGATGCAGATCACCACAACCACATCGGAGCCATTTGAAAAATTATACATGGATATAGTAGTATTACCCGAGTCCGACTTAGGAAATCGTTATGGTCTGGTCATGCAGGACGACCTAACTAGATATTTAACTGTCGCACCTATGGAAAACCAAGAAAGCCAGACGGTAGCGAGGACTTTTGTAGAGAATTATATTTGCAAATTTGGCGTTCCGTTGAAGTTAGTTACAGATAACGGTGCGAATTTTGTAAGCAAACTCATGAAAGATGTGTGCAAAATTTTGAAAATTAAGAAAATAACGACGAGTCCGTACCACCCACAAGCAAATTTGGTGGAAAGATCTAATCGGGAGTTAAAAACTTACCTAAGGCAATTTATTGGCGGAAAACCGCACACGTGGGATAACTTACTCCCATTTTTTACGTTTCAGTATAATACTTCAGTAAACTCATCAACGGGGTACACCCCTTTCGAATTGTTGTATGGACGTACAGCACGCATTCCCACCTCCATTTACAAGCGGAATGGAGTGGACAATTTGACATATGAAACATATACACAAGAGATGAAAAAAATATTTTTTGACCTCCACGCGAACGCGGAGGCCAACCTAAAGGATTCAAAAGAAAAGCGCAAGCAAGTTTATGACAGAAAGGCAAATGAATGGCAGCCCATGTATGGCGATTTAGTTTTAGTGAAATCAGTCCCGACAGGATCAGGTCAAAAGCTCTAGAATATGTGGAGAGGACCTTATGAAGTAGTGGAATTCCCAAGTGAAATGACCACAGTAATCAAAAACAGAAACCGTTTAGAAAAAGATCATAATAACCGGCTTAAGCGTTATTATGACTGAATATATGAACTTAAACTATGCTTCCAAGGTTAACGGACAGAATATATTTAATGAAATACGATATTGGATGGCATGAGTTATAATAGCAAGCACCTAAAACTGTATGAAAAAGTAAGGTGGAAGTAAAATATAGGCGTGAAGAAATACGAAAAGTCGCCGAAAAAGATATACAGCCTTTGATGATGTTAGTCAAATGGCATGACACAGTTGAAAAAATTCAAATACGAATGAAGGCGTGAGGGACGAGGAACCCCGCCGATAAAGGTTAAATAAACAAAAAACTTGGGGAATTCAAATTACTAGAATGATCTGGATGGTTGTAATGGATAAAAAGAGTTGAAAGAATTTAGAACAGCATTTGTTTGTAAAAATGCAAATGTTAACATGGGAAAAATATATAGTGAATATGAAAACGGGGTTTGATTAATTAAAAATGGCTAATGGCCCAATGAGAGAAGAAAACCGATTAATGAAGTATTGGAGATGACCTAAATAACGAACGACAATAAAACTAGGAGAGACTTTGGACAAGAAGGCTAAACCTTCCAGACGAGGGGACTACTGGCGTTAAAAGATTCCACCTATCTATTGTAAGTTAAGATTGGGCGAGTGGAAACAACGGGAGTGACTACCCGGAACGATTGAGATGAATGCGTATCAGGTGAACGGACAAGGGAGTTGTCAACCCAGTATGAATGGAAGTGCGAAATTTTTTCTTTTATTTCCTAACCTTCTTATCTTTCAGGAATCACTAGCAACAGGTAGACGCACCTTCGAAGGGTAGGGGGAGAGGTATTATGCAGACTACTGCATATCAGGCGAAGTGTAAGTAGAACGTAAGTATGACGGACTGAGACAGCAGTATCATAATTAAAAGTGGCCTACAGAGTTTTTGTAAATCGGATAAAAAAATTGTAAATCCGATAAAAGAAAAGAAAGAGTTGCTATGAGAAAGAGAAATGTTTTAATGAAAAGAAAAAGAGCCACGACGGGCAACAGAGGTTGACAAAAAAAAACACACCTAATGAAAAGAAAAAGAGCCACGACGGGCAACAGAGGTTGACAAAGAAAAAAAAACGCACAAGAATTAGAAAAAGATTTTTTTTTTTGTAAATCGGATTGAGTTCAAGTGAAAAAAAATAATTGTGAAGTAAAAATTCGTTGAGAATGAATAATGTAGACGTTGATTAACCAATAGCATCCGATATAATCAAGAGAAAAATATATTGTACACTTTAGTAGGAAAAGAAAAATTATGTTAACCGAAGAAAAAGAAAAACGGGCATAGTGTTTAAGTAGAAGATTAGAAGATATAATAGAACATAAGAGCCCGTACGCGTGTGAAATCAATTTTAAACAGCAAGTGGAAAAAATTTACGAAAAAAAAAATTGATGAAAGAATGGCAAAAAAAATATATGCACCACTTGCTAAGTAGGGCAGCTAGCATCTAAGAATTGACAATGAGACGAGTTCCCGATCCTCGAAGACGACCGAGGTGATTACAACGGATGCTGAGATGGGGGCATACCATAATGCCCAGTATGACGCGAAAAGGGAAGCAGACGGTTGTGAGGGGAGTTGAACGGCGGGTGTCTATGGTCGAGATGGAGGTAAAGCCAAACATTATTACCAAGAGGAGACGAGCAGTATCCAGTTTTTGATCCCTGAAGAGGTCAGATGTGCAACAGAACTCAATCAATGCGGCTCAAGCCAGAATCGAGACTTCAGCGCGAAGACGAATACAGCAAACTACACAGCGAAGGGCGTAATAATTTGTTCCAAATATATATTACTCTTTGAGAGTTATTGACTTCCACAAATGAGGATTCGAGGTCAAAGCCAAACAAGCAAAATGACGCTATAAAATTTTGCTCGTGTTTAATCAACTATGGTCTTTACGCACTACGCTTTGAAAATGTGCACACATGCTAGCGGGTAATTGGACACCCCGCGCAGACAGTTAAAGATGATAAACCAAGTGACTGCATTATGCAACAGAGCCATTGGCAATCGCAAATCTTTTCGCCACACGGCGCATAACAATACTATAAGCCAAACAAAAATACAGCCGATCTATGCCAAAGGGACACGGCTAACCCAACATTGAAGTTCAACAACACACTCTGAACAATCGTAAAACAACCAGCTAAACTGCAGTCTTAATTAAAATGCAATTGAATCGTTGAACTAGTGTAAATAACCCGATGAAGCCTTAGAGATGAGTTTGCACCACAACCAACCGATGAGAACCTCTACTGCTAGACGCACCCTCCCGTTTCAAACCCCCCGCAACCAAGGCACACCAGTTCGAGCGGCGCTTGAACACGACAGCTAAACAGCAGATATCTTCACGACGCAGCGCATCAGGCGAGCAAGCAATTGTTAATTTTAAATAAGGAAAATGTCATGTATGATAATGTAAACTCAAACGGTGCTACAGTTTTGATAAACAAAATTTCATTGGCCAGAGGGAAAAAAACATATTATAAAAAAACAACGGTGTATATAGTTGCATAAAAACGCGAGAATAATTGTAATAAAAAAGAGAAAAACACACCTATCGGCCGTCAGGACGGACCGTGTGACCATTGTCTCTTCTAGATAATGGCCAACTAGGCGGGGTGGCAGATGTGACGTCACACCCTGCGAAGAACCCAATGCTCCGTCACGAGCCTTATAATTAAAGTTTAATTTTGTTCCTAAGAGGGCATAGCCTTCTGCTATGCTTTAGTCAGGCGAAACATTTGGTTCCCTTGACAGAGGACCGCGAACGGCTCTGTCAACACTCTATGTATCAACAGATTATGCCACAGGTGGCAAAGAACTTCGCGCAGCCTTCTGCTGTGCCACCGGCAAACAAACTCAACCAAAATAAACAAGTTTTGTGTTATGAACAAAACGCCGCCTGTACTTTAGCAGTACTAGATTAGGTTAAGAGATTAGTAAGGTAAACAGAGAGTGGAGAAAGTCTCTCTCTCTGAGTTACCGGTAGGGTATATTTAAGTAGTGATGTACGAAAATAAAGTTAGTTAGTCCACGTTAATCTGTGTGTATTAATTCCGCGCCAATTGCGCGTACAGGGTTTTCTGGAAAAAGTCCTGGTAGGTTATACCTACACATCGTTGATTAATTTCGCTTTCCTCATTTCCAACGAAATAAATTTGAAGGAATTTGTGTTCTTCATTTGCTGGTGGCAACAATGATCCAGTTCGATGATGAATTTGTCCTTGAATCTGTATTTTTGAATCAATTCTCTATTTGGTAATCATATTTTTTTTTTGTTTTATTTGTTATTTATTTACCTTAAACGTCGGATTGAATCCACTTTCTTCGACAATATTCGCACTGAATGACGTCATTTGGAAGCAACAGTTGTATTTTTGGGCATTCTGTAGAAAATGTCTTGACTCTGGTGAATCTTCGTAAAGCAAAAAACGCACCGGTTCCGGTGGTTTTAAAAGGTGGTAACTTCATCTTGCCACCTGCACAACACAGTCCAGGTGTTTCTTGTTCAAATTTTAGTGCTTTACAATACTTGCATACCACATCCATTGGTCCTATCGTAACACATAATAATTCGCTGTAGTCAATCGTGCAGTCGTATTTGAAAGCTGAACGTTTCAACTGTATATTCACGGTATTTCTTCTAGCTCTACGGTTGGAGCTTGATGTGGTTCGACGATGCATACCGTGGTTTTGCTGCTGGATAAGTCGTTCTGCTGCTGCATGCATATCTCGTTCCTGCTGGGATCGTTCTGCCCGAATTCGCGACATACGTTCTCGTAGTTGCTCATTCGCTTCGGAGCGTCGCTGAGGTGTTTGATTTTCGCGGCGGATCGTTAATCTTCTTGCGTCTCGACTGCGTGAACCTATGTTCGATCTCCTGATTGGTGGCATAATGTTTCCTCTATACTGCAAAGTTTTAATTTTTTGTAAGATTACCTCTTATATTATCAATACTCACTGCAATCACTGAAGTTTTAGCACTTGATAGTTCAACTGATTACCGTGACGGTAGCGACCAGTCGAGCGCACTTATATTTTATTAAATTTTCGGTGGTAGCTTCCAAATGATGCTTCCAAAATATCTGTCGATAGTCACCTGTTTAAATTACTGTCATATTATTGTTGTTCATTACGCCTTCTGCGATCTCATTTGTTCTTTGTATGGAAATTCTATTTTCGTGAATTCTACCATTTTCCTTTGAGTTTTCTTAGTTTTCTCGCCGTAATAATTTGCCTTGGGCAAAGACGAATACAACAAAACAAAGCCAGCTCAAATCGGACGCTCCGTTGTATAGTTATGGGCGGTCGCACATATATGTAACTTAATTTTATATATAAGAAGAAGATTTCTCTATAATTGATGCTCACATATGGCTTACCAAATCATTGCCATTTTACCTAGCTTTTCGGCATAAATTGATGTCTCCGCCTCGTTAACAGTCTGACCATCCCGAGCCGTGTAGAACTGTTCACCCGGAAACGTTTTGCAATCATTATTACGCACACTGATTTTCCACAAAGCATCAGTTGATCAAACAACTTTTGCGCTCTTCGTTTGATTTGACTCCGCTTAAGCTTTTTCTGCTTCTTATACAGGGAATAGTCAAAATAAATAGGATCAACTTGTTCAACTTCAAAGTGCAGCAACATTGCCAAATATTGTTCGATTTTAATAATTCGAACACCATTGACCTGGAAAACTTTTAAAGTCTTATTTTCCGACCACAAATATGGCCTAGGACACCGGATGTAGGACATATTCCCGAGCTCCAGTGGGCACGCCAAACTTGCTAATTTTCGAATGGTTTTGGTAATGGGTTGCCTAATAAAAATGCTTATTTGCATCATGGGCATAGATGCGACAACCATGCCTAAAGCGAAAGGTTCATCAAGATCAGAACTCGGTCAATATCTCATCGAGAAAAGGCTATTTTTCATCCGGAAGTCCTCAGAGGAACCCGTAATAGCATACATTCACACTTTTACGTCCGAAGATTGCAGGTTCGGGTACTGTCACGGTCGCCATGTAAACTATGGTGAGCAATTGTGATTCTTTTGTATCGTTCATAAATAAGACATATCCGTGTCAAGGGTTAATTCAGAATGTATTTATTCTCACTTAAAATTTTGTTACAAGTCTCCTACGGGAGTCGCCTGAAGCACCGTTCTATGTAGTGACCATATACTTGCTATGTACATTGATCACTTTTCAGTGAACGACGTGCATGTGAAAGGGACAGGGACAGCATTCGAAAAGCCATCGCTGTACGTATGGACAGCAAGGTTCGATCGTTTGTAATGCGACACTTTCTTTCGTCGCAGCAAACGCTGACAATTTTGAGCAGGCATTGAACTGAAGGTGCAATGCCGGTCAGTAATAAATTACTCAGCATGTTCCCACTAGTGTAGTCCTGCTGAAGATGTAATGTTTGGGCAATGGAAAATGACATGTGGAATGCACATGTCACACGTGCGACGAATCTATCTCTAGGATTTTTCATTTGGAATCTTCCGAATGAAATATCTCTGAATACAGACTGCTTTGGCCACTCCCGAAACAACCTAGATGCGTCGAAGGGACCTTTACGTATATGCATCTAAATATTGTACGGTATATTTTGATGCAAAAATGCAAATGTCCCCACTACAGGTCCCTTCGGAGTATCCAGGTTGTTCCGGTAGTGACCAGTGCAGCCTGTATTCAGGAATATGTCTTTCGGAAAATTCCTAATGACAAATCCTTGTAGATAGAAGTGTCGCACGCTATAGTTTTATGCAAAAATGTAAATGTTCCCTACTGCAGGTTCCTCCGTGGACTTTCAAATGAAAAATAGCCATTTCTTGGTGAGATCTTGGCCGAGCGAAGCGCGATTCCTAATCTTGATAAACCATTCGCTTCAGAAATGGTTCTCCTATCAATCCCCATGATGTAAATAAGCATCTTTATTAGGCAATTCACCACGAAAATCATCTGTAACTTGGTAAGTTTGGCGTGCCTAAAGAAAGAGAATTTATTTTGAACTTTTGATGTGAAATAGGCACTTCATCTTCTTCCTCTCAGAGAAGTGGAAAGATTTTTCATTTATCGTTTGACCCAATCCACAGTGGTCAGAGGGAAGCTTAAACCAGAAAATTCAAAGTGAACCAATCCGTCAAATTACATTTTTCTAGAATTCCTTAATCCTTTCGGAACAAAAATCCGAATTTAGAGTGTAATCCGTTGAGTTTTGATTTTTTGCAGCATTTGGAATGGACAAACATCGTGTTTCTCAAGAATAATCATTGTATGCATTACATAACTTGAGACCATTCTGTAACTTCACAGGATGCACGAACATGAGTGACGTCTTCGAATAATCTGTTCACATATGTCCAAGGCAGATTTCTATTGCTTGAAGAAACTATAGGTTTGTGTATTGGGAAGAGAAGAAGAACATATTTTTACACAAGTTTTTCTGATTGAGTATCAGGTTCATGAGCTTCATTCAACCGTAGTAGCCATGGAACACGTGCTCCACGAACGGCAGTTCCAAATATAAACAACGTGAAAAAACTCATGAATCACAATCTGGCTCAAAATCAGTTGATGAATCGTGGGAAACTGTTTCAAATTAATAATTTGCCTTTATTTAACTTCAAATCTCACAAATGATATTTTAATTATGTAATCAATAATATACTAGAGAATAAAAAAACTCATAAATTTTATTTCAGAGTTCATTCAACGTTTAATGCTTGAAGTATCTGATAAAAACTTGCTTGAATGCACCTCTACAGCATTATTTTTTTTTTTTGTTGGACGATGGTCTGATTCCCTGGCGAGTGACAAAGCACGTTATTTTCAACAGAAGCTGAAACATCACACTGTCTACATCTATTCTGTTTGAATGGCTGCTTCTTCTACTGAACTGCTTTGGAGAACGGATTGCGCAGCCGATGAAGATTCATGAAGATATTTGGAAAAAAGTTGCCTGTAGCTTTTCAAAAAGATGACTACACAACGCGTTTCACACGCGTTGGCGTCTAAAGAAAGTATCGACGTTCAGTATTACCCGACTGCAAATATACTGATTCAGATTTAGAGTTTTTTTTCGCCAGGTGTCGAGGAAATCTGCTCACAAACATCTAAGGAGAGAACCGAGCCACTCTAGTCTCCGGCCCATATTTTCCCAGAACGACGGTTGAGTATCACATTGGAACGTTGCTTTTTGTGCTTAATGCATCCTCTTCACTCTTATATTCCATAGCTTACCACCTGGAGACTGACAGTTATCTGCCACTGGCCCGTTGGTGGTTGACCCGCTCCACACATTGTAGCGTCAAGTCTATCTGAAAAGCGGCTGCACAAACCGCACTTCAAATGTCCGGGTCTGCGCACAACTTCCAAAACTAAGTAGTCCGGAGTAGTGTCTGGCTCGCTCCCTACCATCATGTCGCTACTCGTACGCACAAAACAAGGGCATATGAAGAGACATGCTCAGTGGTCTCCTCCACATCCACGCATTCCCGGGCAGGAGAGCATAACAAAATCATAACTGGTCGGTGTTAAGTCAGACCAGACCAAGTGACATTTTGGTTATTTCGAGAAAAGTTATTTCGAGTTGTATTATAATGAAACGTTTACTACTCTGTGAATTTTGAAGATTTCCATATTTCCGCGTAATTTTGGTATTATGGGCTAGAGTTACTCTTTGACTGTATCGTGTAAAGTGGCAATTAAGAAAAACAGCGTTATGAATTCGACATTGACCGGTAACGTAACTGTTTAAGTGAAGTTGGTCCACTCTGACTGAACAAAAGAATGATATGTAATGAGTTGGTTCATTGTGACTGATCAATTGAATAAATATTTATAGCCAATCAATCGAACAGTTAAAAAGTTTAAAAATTTTTTTTTGCTTCTTCAGCACCAAAGATAATACAAGAGATATAAAATATAATTGAACAAACACAATGAATGTTTTCACAACCATCCTCTCTCACTTTATTATCATTTTTATCAACCATTTTAGGATATGATTCCTTGATAGAATCGTTATTCTTGCGGTCAGAATCAATATTATAATCGGAGCTTGTTTTTTAAAATGAAAATTTTTGTGTTACTCACACTAAAGACTAACATTTTCTAGTTATATGTTCAATCATAGTGGACCATTTACACTTTTTTCTTTTACTGGTAAAGTATACTCGTTTGGCTAACGGGTTCTGGAACTTTTTATAAGGTGCCTGGCAGCTTTGAAATCAACTTACGCTGACTTCAAACCAATGCAAATAACTCCGGTAATTACAACTTTTTTCTGCTTGGCACATGGTTCACTCTGTCTGAATACTATAAAGCGTGATATATGGTCAGCGTAGGTCGTCTGTTTGCTGATTTTTACCAACATGTGACTGGGTTGTAGTTGCCAATAACCTAAAGCAGGTATTAGACGACGCAAATAATTGCTATTTTTGGTACGATTTTTATTTGCACAAAATAAAATCTGTATAGAAAAATAGCAAATATTTGCTTCGTCTAATACCTGCTTAACACTTGGTTCGTTCTGACTGCACACTATGATTGCTTTTCTTTGATCATTCAGAAAAAAAATATGTCGTAAGTTTTGCTATTTGAAAGATAAATCAACTCTGGTTGTTGTTTGATGTAGCTTAAGTAAATCTTGATTCAATGCTATCATTAACTCGTTTTTTCCAATTTTGCGACTTGGTCCGGTCTGACTTAACACCGACCAACTCATCAATAACATATTTAGCTATGAGGACTTATCATGTTATTCGAAAGATATTCACGTTTCAAGCATGCATATGAAAATATCAAAATTTTTATATCATATCTCGCTCTGGCTTCAATAAGATATTTGAGTTGATATTAAAGTATCCCATTAGAAGTATGTTTTTTAATGAAAATTGTTTGTTATTGATTATTGATAATATATTCTGTTATGCATTCAGTGTCCAATAAATTGAAAATATCTGAATCGGTCATTTTTGTGATTCATATTCACAAATTTATATAGTCTTGGAAGAACGATATTTTGGTGGTATTAATTTTTGTTATATTACCAATTATGTAAACCATATCAAGATCAAAATGAGGTGTATTTCCAATATCTGGTTGTTGTATTAAATGATATTTTCTGCTCGGGTTGGCGATATGACGATGCAGATTGCATCGCACGACACAGTACAAAACGCACTACGCTAAGATGCACAAGCCTATAAGAACCGTCCAGTTTACCACGATAACTATTATTACCTAGCGCTTTAAACCACACAGACTCCCCATGTCGAAGAATGAACAAAACCACGCTAGCAAGAAGTTTCCGCTTGCTACCGTATACCGCTGAGCTTTTCGAAATCATTCAAGCTAGTGCTGCAATAATCGTTGAGGCTTGCTTTTACGGAGCTCTTACTTCATCGAGGTTCAACTTCTTTGAAAGTTACCTCTCAACTCCATAAAAAAGAAGTGAAAATGGAAAAATAAAAGGCGACGGTATGGAACACCAATCCCAAAACGGTCACTGGTTTCGTCAACCATGTTGTCCTGAATTTGGGTACAGACTTACAACCAACTAGCTCAACTCCACCAATGAGTTCGAGCATCCTGTAATCTGTGCTAAGCCATCGGGGCCAGCCCAAAAGACAATCATTCCTGTCGCAGTGGCATTTCTGCCCAATATCCTTTAGGCACACAAAAAAAATCGTTGAGGCCGTCTTACAAACACAGTTGACGGGGCTCTTGAACGCAAGGCTTGTCGTCAACTATAACCTCCAAGAGTTTCAAAGGTGCAGTATGCATTGCTCGGCCATCAATTCGACCTCTCCGATCAACTCGCTTTAGACATCCAGCACCAGATCGTCCGCTTTAGCCTCAACACTCCGGATTGCCAGGCTTGCGGTACTCCTGCGGTGCTTGGGAAAATCTTCTGACCCTTCTCTGTGTTGTAAACTAGTACTCGATTTCGGAGTAATTTTCCAAAATCTTGCACAACGACACCGGTAAATGGATGCTCCTAACCGCGAGTGCCATGGAGTCCCAGCTGGCTCTCTGTGACCTACCTTTCCAGAAATCGAACTGATTTCTTGTCAGATCGTTTACACCCTCGTGTTCTACCACTCTGTTAAGAATAATTCTCTCAAGTACCTTGTTCAAGGCAGTGTTTAGCAGACAGATGGGTCTATTTGTCGGTAGGTCCCCTGGCGCTTTCCCAGCTTTCGACGATGGGACCAGAATCTGTCGATTCTACCTTTCCGGGAAGACGCAGTTATCCAGGTACTTTTTCATGATCAGGTTCGATATTCCATCTAGCTCCGGTTGTGACGTGACACGCACACGATGGTGTAGCAATAATTGGCCAGCACTCGGACGAAGCCAACTGATCCCCTCGACTTTCTTTTTACTACCTCCCCGAATACTTTGGCATCGAAATGCGACGTATTCTATCCACTGACGGCTTGAGTATTGGCTCCACCCGTTGCTTGCCACCTTGTGGTCTACAATATAGCAAATCGTCTGATGGTCGCAACTGGTATAGCCATCGTCTACCATCTAGTTTCTGATAAGTTCTGTACTGGGGAACGTTACGTCGATGATCGACTCCGCACCATTTCTGAGGAATGTACTTTTGGTCCCAACGATGGCCAGTTCTAGGTTGAGCTTTGCCAAAGCTTCCAACAAGCCCAAGCGTTGAAGTCACCCGCCACCACCAACAGCGTTAGGCCCATCAGCATGGTTAAGAGGTTGACCAGACCATCTGAGCGAGGCTTTCGATAGGCTAACGTGGTGGAGCGTAACAACTGCAGTAGAACACTCCGTTCACTTTGGCAACCACGTATCTGATACAACAGCGATGTCTGACAACGATTCGGATCGCTTGGTATAGCAACTGCTGCGTAGCTAAGGTTCAGTTTCAGTTGAATCACCCTTACACCCCGGCTTCCCATGAAGTGCTTGGCGTTCCGTTTTTCGAACATACCAGACACTTGGGGGGCTCGCAGTTTCTCCACCACCACCTGCACCTGCATCCCGTAACGCCTGTGAAAATATGGAACCAGCGGATCGACGGTACATTGAAGCAGATGGAACTCATTTTTTCGTATGCCGATTCGTGTCTGTATATTCGTCACCTGGAGGGGAAGACAGACTTTGTAAGGTGGTAACGTACTTAAACCTGAATGACCATGATGACATCGTGAAGTCCTTGGGAAGAGATTACAGCTTGACCCAGCTTAGAGACGTTCACAGCTACCTGGGGATCAACACGGCGAAAAAGAGGGGAGCAGTATTATCTGAACCAGATGGAGTACATCCGGCAAACAAGTTTCAAATCCTTTTTTCCTGTATGGACTTCCTCACTGAGACCAGAATCGTTGATCTATTGTGAGATCTTATTTAGTAGTGGCATGCTTATTATTATTATTTATCAGTGCTTGTGTGTAATGTGATGTTACCCTTCCTTTTAGACGCTTACTGTTCTACTATACCGAACCTCGTTCCTCCTGCCAAATATCACCAATTATAATTCCCCGAAGAAGTTTCGTCGTGCGTCCTTCTGGCTAGTTATTTTGATAAGAGGGATTTATTTTTGTTTAGAGGAATTTATGCAAAGGTGTTTCAGTGTAAAGAAAAGGGTACTGGGGGGGGAGGGTATTGCTGAGAATAAATTGCCTGGTTTTACTAAGATTCGAACCTACGACCATCCTCTTAACAAAGCAAATTCTGTAACCTTGCGGCTAGGCAGCTTTTTTTTCAAAGCCTCGTTGGTGGTTTGTTTAATCTAGCAGTGACGGCCAGGTCGGAAATAAACAATTCAATATTAGAACTGCGTGTTAGCAAACGAAACCGGCCAATTGGACGTGATATTGGAAAGAGGCAACGCGTGTTCTCTGGCATTTGATCGGGACTAACGATTTGGAAGACGAAAAGAATCACTCAAAGGGATTTCGGACACATATTAACCAAGCGCAAGCGGTCGGAAATCCTTGCCAGACTATCTTTTCAGGTTAGACGGTGGATTCATTTCCTGGGGATACGAGGAAGCAAACATGTGTGGCGTTACCGTCGACGTTCAAAAACATCGTATCGGTTCAAAAATTCATTGGCCGCTACGTCTACTGGACAGCGTTGCAGAGCGATTTGCATTTCAAGGGAGCGTTCCAGGGATGATTCTGGAAGTTCTTCAGAACAACGATGACACCAAGCGTTTCTTCCATGGAACACCATAATGCTTAAGATTTGGGTAATAAAAGAAGAAATTTGTATGCCTCTACTGCTGATATGTTGATCGAGTCTCTGAATCGAGTCGAGCTTGAGGATTAGCGATCGAGAATTGGATTGACCACATGTTAAAAAAGAGAAGTGTTGCGGATTGATCATAGCAGCAAACCTTTCACAGAACAGAAATACATAATTGATTCGCCAACCAGCATCAAGAGTAGACATTTATTCCAATAGTTTTATTCGCCTTTTGCACGCACTTTTGTACAAGAAAACGAGTAGTATGATAAAGAGGCGCGTTTTATGATATATTTTTCGTCTGTTGGTGGTAATTATTTGTAAGTGTTTGTGGATTTTTCTAATTTTTCATTTCAATTATTCTCCTACAAAAGAAAAAAAAATCATTGAAATGATTTCACACAAAAATCATGCTACATCATCTTCAATGCAAAATTCATGAGATATGGATCTTTGATGTAGAACATCTGCACATCTGAGCAAATCGGGAAAAAAAGATGATTAATTTGCCTCATGTGAAAAACATATAAAATTCCGAGACTGACCGAACTATTTCAATCGATTACAAATATGTACAAATCATAGCAAATTGTGGAAGCGAAACTTGCTTAGTATTATTCTATCGTGATCTGACATTTTCTAACACCCACCAGGCTTTGTCATTGGGTTATTGTTTTAAACAGCTCTTTCTAATAAATGGCAACTTCCGTTCTCAAAGTTCAAGTAGGACTTCAGAATGATCCAGCCGGAGCTGAAGCTAACTTATCATTTCGTGTCTATCGCTACCAAATAAATAACAATGAATATCTTAATATTCATAAATCTTCGAATGTCATAAGGTTTGTTTTGCGATAAATAATAATTCAAACTGAAGATAAGTAGGGCGATGAAAGATTCAAAATTAAATTGAATTGCGACACAGTGAGTGCAAGTCATTTTAAATTTAGAGATATATGATACTTTTGACCAACTCAGTTGGAAATATTTTAAGTACGTTCTAGATTGACATTAATCCGGACGCAACAACATAAATACGAATATGGTTTGATGGAACCTCAAAAGCGGTCAACGGAAACCAATATGGCAAAAGTGGACGACGACTACTGCTTCCTACGTAAATCATATCAGATTTCACTAGACAATGGTTAAGGGCTTCATTACCATCGAATCATGTCACTCAATACTTACGATCGGATTAAGATAAGAAACGCCCTCAGATCGAACGTAGAAGAAACTCACTTTTGGCCGGATAAGGAGAAACCGTTTTTGACCCAGCGAGATTATTGGTATTAATTACACGATTCAGACCGCCCGGAGGCATTCATCATAAAGTGTCATAAATCACACGTGAACTTGAATCAAACTATGCACTAGTTTTTCGTGCTGTCAGACCGCCGACAAATAGTCGACTGCGATATGAAGAATGCGCCGCGTTGGGCGCGTTGGTTGTCGTAAGGGCATGAAGCATAATCCAATTATCAATGTCTCGCCCGTTTGTGGTCAAACCCAAAGCGTTGTAACTGTCCGTTAGGTTGCTGTGCGGTTTGAACGGTGATTGATTCTTTGGGTCGAATTGAAACGGATGACCGAAATAAAATATTAGCCGTATCCAATTGTTCCCAAATCGATAACTGCTGCTCGATACACCCATAATGATATCTTCTGGCAGCTCAATGATTTTTTTGATTAAAGAAACTATTCAGAATTGTGAGAAAGAAAATATTGATTTTGTTTTGTTTTGGATTTAATTAAAGCTACTTTCTGATGAGATCATTAACATACCTGTTATATTGGGGCATTGTTTCCGGGTAATTATTTTCATCTAAAAATGACCTTACCAGAATGTATTTCATTTATTGCATTTGTGTTGTGATTTGATACCCCGCTTAAACATGCAGCGCTAACTTTGGGTGTACGAAAATAATAGGAAGGAAAGTTTGCTCTCTATCGCAGGCATCAGCAGACATCGCGTGGTTGGTAGGCAGCGGAGAGTCATTCATGAAATCATTTAGTGCCACTTGAGTATTGAAAAGGCTTAAGAGCGCCCAAGATGCGTATTCACAGCCACAGGTTCGGTTGCCTACAGCAAGTGCTTAGCGTTGTCCGACTGTGGTCGGATCGGCTTTGAAAGAATATGCATACCCTGCGGTGCAATAGGTGTGGCATGTGTGAGCAGTTTAAAGGTAACAATAACCTATAATGGTGGCATTTTTTTTATCCATTCCACACCGAGGCTGTCCCGCGGTAGAATGGAACTGTGAATGTTTGAGTAGAGAGGGCTTCAACGAGGCACTTTTCGCCGAAAATTAGTTCGATACAGATTACTCAGGTGCGGATTTAGCAGAGGTGAGTCAGTACAGTAAGCCAACGTCCTTTGTTTGGTATATATACTGAAATTTTAGACCGAAATAGCACAGTTCACCGCTGACTCTGCTGTAGATCTAGTGTTTCTCAGAACAAATTCAACGAAAAGCTCAGAATGGCATTTAAAGTAAGTGGAATGATACTGTGACTTCATGATTGAAACAAAATAAACTGTTTTTGAAACTCGAAGTTTAGAAATTGTTAGTGAAAAGTGTTCTAATCTCAAAAAAATCTTATCTCTCTATCAGTTTGTTGCTCTGTGTGCCCTGCTGGCTGTCGCCGCCGCTCAACAATACGACCAACACTACTATCAGCAGCCACAATACCACGCCCAGCCCGCTTTGCTGAAGAGCCTCCAGCCGGCCTTGGTCAAAACAGTTCAGCCAGCGTTGGTCAAAAGCTACCAACCAGCCTTGGTGAAAACCGTGAAACACGTTGAATATCCGGATGCACCAGCCGAGTACCAGTTCGCCTATGATGTTCATGATGACCAGACCGGAGATGTTAAGAGCCAGCAGGAGGAACGTCATGGTGACAATGTCAAGGGAGTCTACACCCTGATTGATGCTGACGGTTTCCGTCGCATCGTAGAATACACTGCCGATGAACAAAACGGATTCAACGCTGTTGTTCGTCGGGAACCTCTAGAGGGCCACAAAGTGATTAAAGCCGTAGCTCCAGTTGCCAAGCTTGCCTATGCTCCAGCTCCGGTCCAACATTACCAGCCTGCCCCAGTTCACCACTATCAACCAGCTCCCGTACAGCACTACCAGCCAGCCTTAGTGAAGGCTTACACTGCTCCAGTTGCCAAAGTAGCTGTTCCGGTTGCCAAGGTAGCTTATGCACCACACCCGGACACTGTGAACCACGTTCAGTTCAGCGGCCACTCCACCAACTACAATTACTAAAAAATATCCTATTGTCTGAGAAGACTACGCCTACGGAACGATGATGAACTTTTGACATTTTGCCTCCATCTGTATGGAGACTTGATCGTTATCTAGTTGTAAATATGTGTAAATAATGGTGATACTAAAGATCGATTAAAGCGAATAGATTGCAAAACAAAGTTTTCTTCGTTTATTTTAAAAAATGACAGTTTTGCGCCAATTGGACTACAGTAAACCAAACATCGCATGTTCGAATTCCAGTTCGGGAGAGACCGTTAGAATCAATAGGACCACAGCGCTAGTCCGCATTTATTCTGTATAATAATGGCTAACTGTGAAACCCGTGTCCCGAAACGAAATGTCTTGTGAAACTCCTGATAGAATAGATCAAATCCCATTGATTGACATCAACTTACTCTGCCCGACATGATCAAATAGTTTAGCAAAGTCTATGAGGAGCAAGATAACAACACCATCTTGATCAATTGTTTGTGCTATTCAATCGTGAAATTTAGTAACCGCAGTCTCGGTACTATTTTGACTTTCAAATCCAGATTTAAAAGCCTAGAGATAATGCATTCTTTTAACAAAAATTAGATATCTAAGAGAGCTGCTAACATGCAGTCTTTCCTAATTAAATTTCGTTTCAGCATTCGATAACAAAGATTTGACGAGCAACGAAACCACAAGGATACAGAGTCCGCTTTGACAAGCGGGCGGTCATGAGTTCCAATCATAATAAAATCAGGCTGTTCAAAACTTTGCACAGATTAGCTGAAAGTGTCATTTTGTGCTATAATCAGTTTTTTTTCAATCACGACTAATTTTTGAAAAGAGTTCATTTAAAAATGAATGCTTATAAATATTTTTAGAACCAGAACGATTTGTTTAATCGGTGTGACGTCCTCTGCAAAATTGTTGATAACAAATTTGTTTTTCCAAAAAAAAAAAACACCGTGAGCGGAGTGCAACAATCTGAAAATACCTGCGTACAAAAAATAATCTCTAATATCTGTGCATGCTCTGAATATTTTCGGCGGGCGAAAAAAATTTTAACCTCAAGAGTAAGGACTCTAGAAGGACGTATGCATTTTGGTACGGAAAAACTCTCTGAGAATAAATTGTAGGAAGTGCTGCCTTATAAAAATAAATAGTGTGGTAGAAATATTGTATATCCCAAGAAGCACACATTGTTGCAATGAAGTAAATGCAACTCTCAATGGAACATTCAAAGATTGTAATAATTCGCATCCGTTACCCTTATTCAACTTGTAAATACCCAAAAAAGCGCAAGAGGTAGAGTCTATATGCAGCTAACAGTGCTATGTGAAATCATCATCAGCATCGATAATCGTTGCAGCATAGGAAGAACAGAGAGGAGAAATAAAATTCATTTTGTTTACCTTTACTCTCATTACTCTTCGGTGATGGTGTCGCGATGTTTCACATAACTACATACATTATAAAAAAGAACCTCAAATATATCGAGAATTTTCTCTACCTACACTTCTGATTCTGATGTAATTCTACCTACGATTAAAAATTTACCGTGCAAAAAATGTTTTTACTTCGTAATTATTCACGTGCTTCTTATGAAGTGGTGTAAAAGAAATTTTATGATTCAACCTCTCCAAATTGTAAACAATGTTTTGGGAAAAGAAGATTCAGAAAACCTTGCTCAGTGGATAAGCAGTGTTAATCACGCGAAATATGTAATAACAGAACCATATTTCCAACAATAATCATTTATCATTTATTTATATTAAAGATACTGGCTGAATACTGTGTGGTTATTTTAGCAAACATATGGTTCAACAAAATGTTGCTATACATTTTCACCACTAGGTTACTTTCTTCAAAAAAAAAAACATTTGTGAAACAACAAATTGCAACATCATGTGACATTATCGTTATTTAAGAGCATCATGTAATATGCAGTTGAAACTAGATTGCAGAAAACTATTAAGCACCTTCTAGTGTTCAATTACGAGAAAGATACACGTAAATAACATAATGTTTCTCAATTCTTTTAAATTTCTCTAGAGTAACCGAAAAAGGTGCTGCTTGGGATTAATACCACAAAAATTACAAACAAACACAAAATTTTAATCTACAAAAGAAATATATGAGTTTTTCCCTTATTTTCAAAAGTAACTTGATATTATATCAAAGCCCTCGGTAAAACTATCCAGATTGTAGAAATGAAAAATATTTTTTTTTCTGTTGAAGGCTAAGTTTCGAAGCATTTCTCTAAACTTCAACGTTTTTAAGAATAATTGTAATTCATGATTTAATTTAATTATTTCAAATCAAAATGATTACCTTCGTAAAAGCGTAAAAAATCCTGGATGAAGAAATGTAAGACTTATTTTCACTTAAAAGTTAAATTTTGAAGATGTTTTTCTAATTTCAATATTTTTGAGAATAGTCAAGCTCTAATGATGCAATATGATCTAATACCAATTTTAAACCTTGAGGCTCTTGGCGACTATCTTTCTGAATGCATGTCTTTTTGAAATATATCAAAAGTAACGTTGTTTTGTGAGTTATTAGTGGTTCTCCAGCAACAAGCGTGTATTTTTTGAAATATATGATCGATATAATACGATTTTTGAACAACGCGGAACCTTCACCGGTCTAAGGACGAACGAATTAGAGGTGTCCAGCATTTTCTGTCTCGGGAATTCGTTCTCCAGTCACCTCATACACCAGCAGATCGCGTATCTTCTTCCACCATGCACCTCCGCTGGGTGCGAGTGCGAGCTGAATACAATATTATACAGAGAGCCGCTATCTTATCAGGCATTCTGGCTACATGTTCAGCCCACTGAGGCATGTCCCGTTGTATTACCTTCACTATATCAGCATTGTGGACAACGATACCAGCAGAGAAATTCGTCGACGTCTTATGGCAGGAAATCGTGCCTACTTTGGACTCCGAAGGACGCTCCGCTCGAAAAAAATCCGCCGCCGCTTGAAGTAGACCATCTACAAAACACTCATCAGACCGGTAGTCCTCTACGGCCACGAAACCTGGACCATGCTCGTGGAGGACCAACGTGTCCTTGGAGTATTTGAACGGAAGGTGGTGGAGTGCAGATAGAAGATGGATCATGATGGATGCGGATGAACCACCAGTTGCATCAGCTGCTGTCGTAATGATGACGGACGACAACCCACTGAAAATGGTTCTTGATAACGGCCCGACTAGAACGAGGCACCGGGGCGCTCAGCGAGCAAAGTGGCTCGATCAAATGGAAGACTACCTGCGGGGCTTCGCAGGCGACATGGCTGGCGAGCTGCAGCCATGGACCGAATTGAATGGAGACGACTTCTTCGAACAGCAAGGGACACTTCGGCTTGGAGCTGACTGGTAAGGACAGTATATCAGCCTGCTTACATACCTCGTACCACTCGTGATTCATGCGTCTGCGAGACACTGCATCTTCCAATTTACCGCCAAGTATCGATCGCAGAACTTTACGCTCAAAAACTCCGAGCCCTCGGGGATCAGCTTCCTTCGGCGTCCGTCATTCATGTCCAGCGCAAACGGGAGGATCAGCGTTCTAACGGCACTAGTTTAGTGCAAACAACGGGATCTTAGCTGGTTACGTAGTCCGTGGAAGTCCCTGTTCGCAGCTGCAAATCGTCGTTTCACTTCGCGGTTCATATCGTTGTCTCATGTCACAAGCGTACCAAGATAAACGAGTTCATCAACCACTTCAAATCGTTCTCCATCAATCTCCACTTCAGCACCAACACCACCGGAACTCCCACGATCCATGCCAGCTACCATGTATTTTGTTTTTGGCAGAGTTAATGTTGAGTCCCAATCTCTCTTAAAAAGCCTGAAGGTCTCCTCCACGGCCCTACGGTTGATACCGATGGTATCAATATCGTCCGCAAAACCAAGGAGCATGTAAGATTTTGTGGTGATCACACCGTTTCTTTGCACGTTTGCTCTTCGTACTGCACTTGCAAGGGCGAAATAAACAGTAAGTTGAAGAGCGCATCCCTCTGTTTCAGTGCATCTAGCATTGAGAACGCGACTGATGTCTCACTAGCGAAAATGGAATGCATGGCGGTGTAAGCGAAGAGAACGATAATATCTGGAGAGAGAGCCAAAAGAGTAGTGTTGCGCTGTGCTTGTCGGCGTTTGTTTCGCTGGCATAGGCATAACCAAAATAAAACAGATGAGTATAAGTTTTTGTTTCAAACATTTTAAGAATGCATAAGCTCTGTGTGTAGTGGTTTTTAGCAGGTTTTGGACTTTGTCAGAAGTGTAAATGTGTCATCTGTTGGGTGCACAAAGTGTGGTAGCTTTTCGGTTGCGGGTAGAGTTTTTTTTATATTTACAAACCAGATTGTGCGATGCACTCTCATAGGTCAAAATTGGCAGTTTTACAATATAGTTTCAAAATTTATCATTCGAGCATGACAATGCGGCATGCGATTGATGCATCGTCTACAATTGTGAGTCCTGGCAGGGCGGTGACATTTTATTCAGTTCTATGTTCTTGTTTTATGAATTTCCTAGCTTTTGGACAAATGTTGATATACATAAGTCACTTTTATTTAATTATGTTGAAATCGTTTTGGACGTGAAAATAGTTCACGGCAACTGATCTTTGGTTGCAATTATTTTGACATTTTAGTAATAAACTTGGAACTCTGTTTTGTTTAACATGCTTATTTGCATTTTTTTAAGTTTTTGGGCTATGAATGCATGGAATTTTGTTAGTTTTTATACTCAGTAGGTGTCTTTGGTGCGAAACGTCGTGTCGCGTATGCGTCGGTAGGAGAAAATGGAGCGATCGTGCATAATGCCCCGGTGAAACGCATTATCGGCCCGGGTGAGTTTTGTTTATCTAAGGGTTTCCGGAGTGTGGTGGGCACGCTATTGTTTGCTTCGGGGAGGTCAACTCAGTTTCGCGCACGTTATTTTGACAGCGCTCAGTGTAACTATCTCAATACAGCGGTTTCGGAGTTCAATGACCATTATATCGTATAAAACTCGGGTGTGCCTTGTGGATTTTTATTTACTCGCTCTATCGGTTCTTTGAGCTGGTACCAGTAGTTTGCGTTCGGCGTGCGGTGCGGTTTACGAAATTCATTCGTTTCGAGGTAAATTTTAATAGTTCACGGGATGAAACGCGAAGTCTGGTGTGATACAGACTGTTAACGATTGGTTGTCGATGATACCTAGAAACTTCGATTCTCCTATATGCCGATACAGCGATCATGATGCGGTTCTATTTATATCGTCTTCTAATGGCCGGTTGCGCAGAGACCGAGAAATATTCATATCGGGCGCGAATTTGTGTGGAAAAGATCGCACCATCAACCTCGATGGATCCAGATCAATTCCTTTCCACTAACACTAATGCCTTCCTTTGATACTTGTGGATGATGCAGAGGATTCCTCGGTCTCTAGTAGCAACAAGTATTAAACTAACACTCCCGATATCCCTTCCTCTATTGATCTGCATTGGGCGTGGCCAGCTACGTTATTGACCAGTGAAAAGAAAAATCACCAGGAATTGTACACTGAAAATGGCTTGCTACTCCTAGGCACCATTTTGACGGTTCTTTGTGCAATTTCAGCTGATTCTGGTCAATCGCGGGCAACACACGGGCGATCAAATATGCTATGCTATGCTATGCTATGCTATGCTATGGAACTTAACCAGGATTTGTCGTATGGTGAGAATTTGATCCGTCGCAAAACGCCCCTGTCGGAAGTCAGCCTGGTATTCGCCGACAAAGGATTCCGTTAACGGTATCAATCTGAAGAAATGGATACTGGAGAGCCCATTGTATGCGGAGTTGAGAAGCGTTATGCCTCGATAGTTGCAACAATCCAGTCGATGGTCCTTCTTGTAGATTAGGTATATGATGTCTTCGCACCAGATTTTCGACATTTGTTCATCTACTCAGGTCCTCAGTATGATCCGGTGGATCGCACAGTACAGTCGCTCGCTTCCCGCCTTAAGAAGTTCGGCCGAGATACCATCCTTACCAGCGGCCCTGCCGTTTCTCAGGTCAACAATCGCCTTTTTAGCCTCCTCCTGTGTTGGTGACTCCACAGCTTGTTCGTAGCTCATAATCCTCGCCCTGTTTCTGTTTTTCTCATCTTGTTCTTCACTACTTAATAGCGCCTGAAAGTGCTTCCGCTTCTTCCTCCTACTGTTCTGATATTCGTTGGTCCAACTCTCTGACGTATTTTTCTGCCACGCCATCAGCTCTCAACTGCTGTATGTTGAACGCATCATCCTCACTGTGCGAGATTCTAGAACGTTTGACAACCGTGCGCGGATCTTACAAACGACGATATCAGCAACATCTGAGAAGTACCAACCGTCAATTAGTAGGTACATGATCGATACACGAGCAGGCTTTTCTATTTGGATGCCACCAACACACCTGTTTCCGAATATTCAAACGTGGAAAATAGGAGCTACATGTGGTCATCTACGGGCCTCTACCGAATGACTTTTGTTTTCTGATTTCCCAATACTACGCAATCGACGCCCCGTTCCGCTGGTTTTCCGTCACTGAATGTTCAATAGGGTCTACTGCATGGAACTCCCTACCGCTGTAGTTCTCGAGCAAGCAAGCCAGCTCGCACCGGTTCATTGAGAGATCGAACGCTCCAAGTACCCAATTTTCAATCGTTTATCGTTTTCTGTTTCCATGTTGGTAGCTAAGGTTTTAAAGATTGTTCCGGTCCGGTCCGCTTAGGAGAGGTTTCGGTATGCTACCTTACCAGGGCCGCGATGCCTACATCCTGCTGATGGGGCTGCCATCTTTGGTGTAGCAGAAGGGATACAGCATTTCATGATTTATTCGTTCGCTTTGGGTCAGACGCTGTTGTACGCCGCCTCTAACATGAAGACACAGTCACGAACGACCCCCCTTCTGAGTCAGCATACGACCAAAGTTTCCACCGGGGGTTGGTTACACGATCTCGGCTAAGGTTACTCGAATTCCGGTCGACACTCCGTGAACATAACTATGACTTCTGAATTATTCATCCAATATTATTGCTGGCAAAGAATCAGTTTTGATTTACTAATCGTGCCTTTCAATAAATCTATACTTCTGGCTGGAGAACTCACAAAAAGGATATTTTCATAAAAAATACTAGAGTTTTCCAAGCCTAATATTGAAACAGCTCATAAACGAATACATTAATTTACTTTTAGACTAATACTGTATCATTTGTATTGGATCATTCTCACAGTATTGGAATTGATAAAAAATCTTCAGAACTTAACTTTTTAGTGAAAATTTGTCTTACATTCCACCATCCAAAACTTTTTGTCAAAAGTTTAAGAATAATTTCAGTTATTACCAAAAAATATATTTAAAGTGGAAATTAAACCCTGCTTAGTACATGAGAAAAATATTGTAAGCATTATAAGTAACAACTGTTATGAAACATTGTATGTATTCTACATTTGCTTGACAAAATAAATAAATAAATATGTAGTATTGTGTTTGTTTCCTTATTCTCTTTGAGTGATTGATCGTGGTTCGCACTATGCAAAAACTGATCCTGGTTCGTGCTATTAACTAAATCATCGATAAACTATTAAATATTGAATACCTTTGATTTTTTATTGATTTTGATTTTATTTTACGATTGTGAATATTTCCAATAAAACAATATTAGTTTTTTATTCTTAGTTCGCGCTGCAAATAATCGTGGTTCGTCCTAACAGTTTCACCAAACCACCGCTAAAGACAGGGCTCGTTTTTTATTTTTAACCTGAGGGTTTCAGTCAACCGCTCTAAAAAAATGTCGTGAAAAATTGAAACAAAAAATCAGACTTTTCTATAAAACGCATGAACTGCAAGAAAAAACAATAATTTAACTAACAAAGCAAGTTAATATTGATTTCTGGCCATTACAATAAAACTGGCCAGAAAGACGCTTCACGAAACTTCTCCAGGAAATTAAACGTGGCGACATTTGACAGGAGGAACAAAACTATAATAGTAGTATAGTATAGTAAAGCACTATAGATCAACGATTTTGGTAGCAGTGAGGAAACCCGTATAGGAAAGAGTGTGAAACCCTTAACCCTCTAGTGCCCAGTGCCGCCTTTAGACGGTTTTCAGTCGAACCTCTAAAAAGCTTCAATTAGAACTAAAAAAATGTTTATATAGCTTCATAGTGATTTTTTCGAAGTCCGTCTAAAATTTAATTTTGGCACTAGAGGGTTAAGGGGTTATATATATATATATATTTTTGGTCGAGAAAAATGAGGGAAGTTTGAATTTATTTTTAAGTGTATATCACCATTTTTATTGCATCAAAGTAGTATTTTTCTGAAAGCACAGTTTATCAACAACAAAAAATACGTTTGATTTTGAGATATACCAATTATTATTGGAGTAATGGCCGTTTCCCCGATACGCTTCTTTTTTTTGCAAAGGCTTGCGGTGATCCTGATAGAGACTCAGCCGGTCAACTGAAATAAAAAAAACTCATATTATTTCATTAGTTTAGAAGTGTGCCGTGTCCTTGAACGATCGCTATTATGAGTATTTTGTTTTCAGTGCAAACGAGAACGTTTTTCCCAAAAAATGCACGTTTTGAGCGCTAAAAATTGCATTAATTTTTTTTTTGCGGGAAATGTAACTGTATGTTTTAAAAAGCGATCTTTCAAGGATCGGCGAATTTAATAACGAAAATTAAAAAAAAAGATGAAGGAAATCGGCTCAGTAGTTTTCCCGCAATCAGGATCACGGTAAAGTCATTTTTTGAAAAACATCATTCCGAGATAAACGAGTGTGAAATTTCAAGTTTAGCTTATGCGGCCGTAGCAAGGCGCGCTGCAAAGTTGCTCTAACTTTCTCCCTATGGCTCAGATCCTTTTGAATCCTTTTGAATTTGAAAAAATGTTCTCAAGATGTTGTACTTTGAGATAACGCAATAAAAAAAAATTCGATTTTTTGAAAACTATATAACCCCTTAAAATAAATTTCTATTTAAAAAAAAACAACAATTTTCATTACGGCAAAACCTATCCTAACGGAACTGCAAAATCTTATGTACCCATGTGAGAACAAATGTGCACGTAAATATGTTTTACACTATGTCTTTATTTCCACATTTTGGATAATTCTGACTAAATTTGTCTGTATTCATGTTGCTCGAAATAGTCTGAATACTAATTATGCTAATTAATTATGCACAAGTTTCTTTCACACTTCTTAGTAGATATATTGAGAGTATAACTGTATTTGACACAAAAGTGCGTTTATATGTATTTTATTTCTTCAATTTCCAATATATTTTCATTTCCCCATCCTGAACATTTCACCAAAAGCTTTGTTATAATTTCAAGTTTCTTTGCAAACAAAAAGTGAAAAAACCAGTGTATGTTTCTGTTACAAGTCAGCATCATTATAGGATATACAACCAAAGGATTCTGAGCTACATGTTATTGTTTACATTTATTTAGACATGTAAATTGATTTCAAATTGAACCAAAAGAATTGCTCGAAATGGTATACACCTAAAGTTAGAGCCAAGAAAATTAAAAGTTTTATAACTTCGAGTAGATTAACGTTAGGGCATATGCGTAGAAGAGTTTTTTTCCGTCGAATGTGGCACTCTATCAACCCCTGAAATATTCCCAATAAGGAACTAATCCCTCTGTATACGTACATTAGGATTTGGCTCATTTAAAAATGTGGCAGGGATCGTAACAAATACCGATTTTATTCTATGAGCTTTTGCGATATTGACAAGCAATTTCTCGCAGTTTTGAAAAATGACGATATTGTATTATGACAAATAATTTTACCAGTGGATTTAATGCATTTAACATGGTGCGCGAATCCTGCTGAGTCATGCTTCCATAATTTAAGCTAAACTGTTTGAAACAATCAGCTTGTTCATTTTACATACATAGTTCGTCGATGTTATTTGGCCAATTAACAAGTTATAGAAAGATCTGGGTCAATGCATAATCTGGTAAATAATTAATTGATCGAATCTGAAAAAAAACTTGTGTGCAGTAAAAGATGCAGTGTAGCACATAAAGACTCTGTGCGTTATGACTGTGATCAATCGTTCTATACAAATAAATTGAATGTTTTTCATTTAACTTCATTTGTTTGATTCTTTTCCTTGGGGATTTTGAGTATTTACAATAAAAACAATTATGCTAGTTGGTGAGGATGAGGTTCAGTTGAGGATGGAGACATGGCGGTGGTGAAAAATTGTTGCCTAATAGTGCGAGTAGTGGGGCTCTGGATGGCTATAGTGCACCTGAGGAGCAGCGATAACCTTGGCGACTGGGGCATACACCTTGGCGACCGGAGCAATGGTCTTCACGATCTTGTGTCCTTCCACGGGTTCCCGACGGACAACAGCATTAAAACCGTTGTGCTCGTCAGCAGTGTAGTCTACGATGCGACGGTGACCATCAGCGTCGATCAAAGTGTACTGGCCCTTAACATCATCACCGTGACGTTCCTCTTGTTGGCTCTTGATGTCTCCGGTAAGGTCGTCGTGAACAGAGTATTGGAACTGGTATTCCGCTGGAGAGTCTGGATATTCTACGTGCTTGACGGTCTTGACTAGAGCAGGCTGAATAGTCTTAACGATGGCGGGCTGGACAGTCTTAACTAGTGCAGGAGCATGATACTGTGGCTGGTGGTAGTAATGAGGATCGTAGTGCTGGGCACTGGCCACAGCCAGGAAAGCGAATACTGCAAGGAACTGAAAGGATACACAATAAATTATTAGAATGAATTCTAGCACAGAACTTTCAATGTTCTATTTACTTTGAATGCCATCGTCTAACAACGTTGAGCTCTAGTCAGGTCCTAGTACTAGTAGTTAACTTAAATGTTCTGTTTGAAAGATCTCGCTGAACTGTGTCGATTAACAGTTCAACTTTGGTTTATATACATTCGAGCCTTCAGTGACACCGCGACCTGGCCATCGGTCGATCAGTCGGCCGTGTCACGTTAATAATCTGCGTTCATTTTTTTCGGCAATAACTTCATGCAAAATATTATTCCTTCTTCTGGCACTCGTGCACAAGGCGGTGCGAAAGCACTCCTACAGTTCGAGGGCAGCCCAACTGTTGCAAAAATCGTTTCATTCAACACTTTGCTCCTCCAATCGGTTACTACTCTCATTCATTCACTCGAGCGGGAGAAAAAAATTCGACCATGGTAGCAAAAACTGCAGTACGAAAATATTTGAGCCGGGTAGAAAGATCCACCTTACAGATGGAGTTTTCTTTTATATTACAGTTTCTTCAATTTGCACGCAAACGAAAATATTCAGTTTCTGTTATATTTATATATTAAATTTCGGTTTTTATCGGAGTAATGAATAAACAGGTTTCCGTCAATCCAACAATAAATTCTCGCGAAACGAACTCCAAAAAATCTAATCTTGACAGTTCAAATCGAGATTAGCCACTTTCGATACGTCACGACCAGGGACAAATCGAGGGATGAAGGAATGAGACCAGGTTAAAAACGCTATATCTCCGCACACGATCGACAAGGCACGGGTCTCGGCGGCGAGACATTCGAGGTTACGCAATTTCCTCGCACAGGGCGAAAATTAAAGGAGGCTTCGACCCGGCCAATTGAGAGCTCAGCAGACGGCTGCGTGTGCTGGACAAGAGATCGATTGGATCAGCTCGCAATAAGTAAACATGTTATTTGCGGCGTCCGAACAGTTCGCACAAGAAGCCCTCCTCATTGATTGGATGGTAACCAGCTAAACAGGTACAGGTGCCGGAGTGTACCCGACAGACGGCCTTGACATTGATTTCATACCTGGCACACCCATTGTGGAGGGTTAAGTTGTCATCATGAGCATATAATACGTCAATTATGTCTTGCTAAATTAGGATTTGCATGAAGAATAACAAGATTTATTTTTCGATCAGGTCAGTAACATTTAACTTTAATTCTGATATCATATTTTTAATATAGTATTCTACACATTTGTTCCCAAAGTTGACCTATGCATTACCACATTAATATTGTGAGCCTAAAACATAGTTTGCGTTTATTTTTAATGATTTTTCTACTTTTTGAGTAGCCTATGACGACTTAAACAGTAGATATGGCCACCAAAGGACTAGTTTTACGGTTCCAAATCGTTAGTGGTGTCGCTTGGTGAGTGAGCTCAATAATCTAAGAGTATTCTGAACACAACAAGCGGCCACAGGTCCGCATGCGGTATATTACGACTTAGACATTTAATATGACCACTTGAGTATTTAAAGGCATGGCACTATTCTAAGTACTGTTTTGATCATAACCATTATATAACATGTTATATAGCCAGAACCAGTTGACCGATTTCGGCCCTCCACCTCGATAACATAAAGGACCATAATACCTTTACTGTTAACAGTTGTTAAGCTCAAATTGGTTAAAAACAAGACGAGAAAACTAAAATGAACAAAACCGCTTGTTTTTGGCGAGTGTGTGCCATACTCTAAAGCAAAGCAAACCTGGTGCTAGATTCCGATTCGGAACTTGACCTTCTGTTTATTTATACCTACACAGACTTCGCAGCCGACTGTTTAGTGTACAGGATAATTGCGGGGCTAGCGCTACAATCCTACTGACACTTATAGTCTTTCCCAAGCCGAGACTCGAACCTTAGGCCAGCATCGTACCTCGAGACCATCTGGGAGACGTGGGAGGACTGGAACATACTCTAACCGTGCCAGAAGTGACCCATCCCAAAATCAGACAGAGCCTATATTTTATTTTTGTTAAAAAGAACTTTTTTTTCTTGAACCATTCTTAGTTTGTTACAATCCGTTATCAGATAGTTTTCCTATAGAACTGAAGTTTTCTGTGATACAAAAGCCTAAATAATATGTGTGCTAAAATAGGAGAGAACCGTACAAGACGCACCAGTTGGGTAAGATGGCCCATGCTATTAATTCCCCAAAATACTTACACATGTGGCTTTTGAAGTAGAATACTTCTCTCAGGAAGTTCGGCTACATAGGGATGTGAAATGAAAATCTAAAACCGAAAAAAGAGAAAAATATGTCCAATTTCAAATGCTAATAAATCGGTTAGTATTCGATGGATTTCCTTCGTTCTTGCAGCAATAGATTGGAAAATCTTCTAAGATTCTTCCCAAAATAAGATAATTGTAATTTATTATTCACACTATTGTACTATTAAAAATAGTCAAGCCTTGTCAAAACGAAAAATTCGACCTCTGATTGGTCGTTATATGCTTGCTTCCCAAGCACGGTCGACAGGATCATATACCTTGCAATTGAAAACATGCTATTTGGCCTACATAAGAGCCTGCTTCAGCCGGAGCCGCTCATAATAGTTCTAGACAGCGACAACAGCAGTTGTCCTTCCTTAGCAGCAGCACTAGCCCTGTGGTTGGTCACTACGTCTCAGGAGCAGCGCGGTTTTTCTCAGCGTGTGTCGCCAGACAGCCATTATTCCCCCCGTGTTGGGGCAGCATGATGATTGCCATCAGGAAATCGAATTTCGGAAATCAAAATGCCTTTTTTAAGGCTAATAAACAAGTCATTGAAAGTTAATAATTTTTGTCAACGCAAGCAAGCATTCTGTGTTGCATCCTAGCAATTCAAATTTGTCGCACCCGTCTAATTTACTGAATGTGAAATAGTTTCCACAGTGCATGTTGTCCGTGTATCTTGATTCCCCCAATGTTAGGGCAGCTCAAAGGTTGTAATTAGCAACCGATTTTGAACCGCAACATGCTTTTTTCAAGGCAAATAAAAAAATAATTGAAGGTTATTAATTTTCTGGCATCAACACAAGCAGACATTCTGTGCGGGATGCAATCGAATTCTGTTGTATTTGTCTAATTTTTACTTTCACTTTATTTAGTAAACCCCCCACTGTAGGGGCAGCGCAAAGGCTGCGATCAGCATAACCGACATTGAATAATAAACTGCCCTGTAAGTACGCATTCACAAAAGCAGTTAGTTCGACTATGCAGAGCTAATATGTAGTCGATTCAATCAATCAGCATAAACAGAATTTCGTCGTCTCCCAGCTGCCAAGTTGCAACATGATGCAACACGCACCAGCGAGCTAACGAAATCGCTTGATGTTACAAACCGCAATAAGATGCGGGTTAAAACCGTCGCGTGTGTGAGAGCACCATCGGTGTTTATTCGCTGGATACACTATCTACTGTCTACTGAACGCAATAATCTGCTTACATGCGACACGGGGACGGGAACATTTTCTTCAACCAAGCTGCACAACACGACACAAAACATGTTATTTTGTTGCTTCAATGAGAGTGCTATCGGTCCGGCTCGACAAGAAATCATTTTTGTGCATCCGTGCTACGAAACTGAGGAAAAACTTTAGAAACTGAAAAAAGAGGTGGAGCTTATCAAATGATCGCTCTGAGCCGGAATGAAGTCACACATATTTTTCAAGTTATATCATTCCACCACGTACGTAAAATAATTCATTCCTATTTTCATCCCTATATAAGAGCCTGTTTTAGTCGAAGCCGCTCATAATAGTTCTGAACAGCGACGACAGCAATCCTCCCTTAGCAGCAGCGGGAGCGAGCGGTGGGTACCATCGATAGCGGATAGCGGCCACAACTGTGGCATGGCTGCGGATAGCGTTGCAGTTGCTCAGCAGTTGGGCCAGCATATAGCGGCCACAACTGTGGCATGGCTATGCATAGCGTAGCTGTTGCAGCGGGTATATCAGCATCGATAGTAGCAGGGTCAGCTGATGCAACGACACTCCCTTCACTAAAATGCTGTTTCAGCGTGGTAGCGGGAAGCATCAGCAGCAGGCTTACATGAAGTGAATACATCAGCCAGCAACTTTCTCTAAGGCCTCTGCCATAGTAGACGCGAAAAGCAGCGCGAACCGATACGCTCGGCCGTAGGTTAATGTACAGCTCTACTGATGGCTGAACATTAACCTACAGCCGAGCGAATCGGTTCGCGTCGCTTTTCGCGTCTATTATGGCAGAGGCCTAATGGGAAAGTTGTATCATTTTGTTCAGAAGAATATTATTGTCGGTAATATTACAGAGATGCGATTGCGTAAATCCGATTTTGAATTGAACAATTGTTCTTTTGAGAACAAATAAAACACTTATTTGAAGAGTTAATTTGGTACCAATAGCAGTATAGTGACAGCCTCAGCGGTAGATGCAGATGCAGCCGGTACTTCCCTGAGGCCGATGTAAAGGTAAATGGGAGCAGCACGGCGAAACAGTTCGGGTTATGCTTAGACGCGCGTCATTTTTCGTTGTTGATATTCCCCACATGAAACGACGCGCTTTCGTATGATAGCGGTGGTATTAGCGGTAGATGCATTTGCCAACACTTCCTCCAGTAAAGCCGTGTCTAGTTTTCAATGTGAAAACACCTTTCTCATTGTGTTGACCGTGCGCCTTAGTCCTCACTATCAAGGTAACACAGAGATGTAAGATAAACACTACATCCTTATGATAAATTAAACAATTGTCCTTATAAGGACAACAAATGAATTAATGAAGATTTAATTTTGAATTAGAATACATCTCTCAGGAAGTTCGGCTACATAGGGATGTGAAATGAAAATCTAAAACTGAAAAAAGTGAGAAAAATTTCAAATGCTAATAAATCGGTTAGTTTTCGATGGATTTCCTTCGTTTTTGCAGCAATCGATTAGAAAATCTTCTAAGATTTCTACCAAATGCATGAAATTGCAATTTTATCATTCGAACTATTGTACTATTGAAAACTCTTGAGCCTTGTCAAAACACAAAATTCGACCTCTGATTGGTCGTTATACCACGCTTTCCCTAGCACGGTCGGCAGAGTTATGGATCTAGTAAATTGGGAATGCATCATTTGGCCTATATAAGAGCTTCATCAGATAATAAACAAACATTTCATCGGATATTAAATTGAACAACTGAAATTTGAAGAACACAAATGATTATTTGAAGAGTTAATATTTTCTCGTTTTGCGCTATAATCCAAAGTTAATTATCTTCATCTACATGCATACTCTGATTATTATTACGTGTTTGCGTCGCTTAGTGTTTGGCTACGGTCATGCAGAACGCAAATAACGGCGCGATGCGATTCGGCAAGACGAAATCTGTTGAAATGTATAGCTCTACTTCGCCTTAAAAAGAGCTGTACATTTCACCACGGTAAGGCGAATCGCATCTCGCCGGCATTCGCGTTCTGCATAACCGTAGCCTTTGTTCCGTTCCCGTTTAATGATGTCGTACTAAATGTGCATATTACAATTCGGCAGCACTTCAACGTCTCATTTGCACAAAATTTAAAAATATTCAATGAACTTCATTCAAAATATCAGACAAAAAGAAAATACAATACTGCCAACTGACACGCAAGGAGCCGGGTTATCTTTCTTGTAAAAGTATTCTACTTCAACCTTGCGGTCGTGGCTTTGCATACAACCTTCTTGTGATTTTTTATGACGAAATTCTTCGCTTTTCTTATAAGAACCCAGCTTCTCTACAGTTCTCTTATAAAAAGCCATAATGCCATGATGACTAAAATACTCAAAAAACTGTGCAGTTGGCTGTGGCTCTGTCCAACATGTAATTATTCATGAATTTTATTTAAGGTTTTATGATTAACTGACTTGTAAATAATACAAAAAACTATGGTTCCCTTAACCTTTACACTTTTGGAGTTTATAATACTATGAGTATTTTAAATTATTTTACTAACTTTCGTCAACTTTTACCTAAAAACAATCAAAATTAAAATTGGGGCAGAATGCACTATGAAGAGCTTGCAGGAGGTTGTTTGGCAACTCAGAGCATGTTCCATTATTTTTTATTTTACTTACGAGACTTCAAGCGCTTCTCACTTCGCGTGCTGATTTCTGCTAGTGGCATATTAGCCTACTGCTTTGGAGCATACTGACCTTTGTTGTGGTGCGTTTTGGTCACGGGCTTGTTTGGCGACAATGGTAAATTTTACCAAAAAAGATATTGAAATCGAGTATTTTATAATAAACTTCGTCATAAACATACAATAAATAGACCCTACAATCATTCTACACGTTCAATGTCGCTTTGAAGTGATTTGAAGCGCTGTAAATCGCGCAAATGCTCAACTGGTGCGTTTTGTACAATCCTCCCCTACTTTTAAATTGTTCATCAAATCATTGGCTTCATAGTAAATGGGCCAACAGGGGAACTAGGCGGCCGTACTGGTGTTTAAGAGTTACACTGTTTGACAAAAGCGAAAAAAATGATTCTCTAAAGCTCAACATAGTGAACCTAGAAAGATTATAGAACAATGCCGCACAGTAAGCGCTCGCCTGGTTCGTCGCTTCTATGTTGGCTTACGGGAGAACTCACTTAAATCTCTGAAATGGTTATCTTTGGTGGGAGCAGCAGAATTCACAGAAATGGTTAAAAAGGTATAATATTTCTATCTTTAGTTTTTCTATGGTAAAACCTGTGTTTACCAATGTAAGCTTCCACAGTGCTAGTTTTTGGGTCTCTCATATACATATCCGAACATTGAATAATCAGAATTGCCTCAATAGGTGAGAGCTTTAAATCTTTGTACACGCTGGCTCTCACAACACGGAACTGGTAGCATTAGAATATAATTTGGAAATTTATCGCGGCCTGACCGGACGGTTACGAACATTTGGCCCAGTTTTATACCCTTGTTTTATGATTTTTCTAGCTTTTGAACAAATATTGAAACACATAGACAATTTTTATTAATTATGTGAAAATATTGTTAGTTGGAATAGCAACTAAATTTTGATTGCGATTGCTTTGGCATTTTATCAATCAACTTAGAATTCTGTCTTGTTCGATATGCATATCGCATTTTTTTAAATTTTTGAGCTATGAGTGCATGAACTTTGCCAGTTTTTATACTCAGTAGGTATCTTAAATACAATACAAAAGATTATCGGGGCGAAGCACCGTGTCCTGTCGCGTATGCGTCGGTGAGAGGAAATAAAGCGGTCGGAAAAAATGCTCCCCTGTAAACGTGGCTTCGGCCTTGGTGAGCTTTGCTCATCTAAGGATTATCGGTGTATTGTGATTTCCGAGATGTATTAAATCATTATTTCGGAGACTGTACGCCCATTGGTTCTTTTTTAGCACGTTACGACTCAGAGTAGGTTTCGTTCGTTCGATAAATATTGTAATTATTCAATCGCGACAAAGACAAACCCTGCATGGATGCCAAATCTATTCCCATTTTGCCGGTTCCTTTTTTTTGTTCTCTTTAATAAAGCGGGTGTTTTGGCTTTTTCGTCATACCAGTGGTCGACACGCTCTTGTTTGCTTCCGGAGAAGGCAGTTCAGTTTCGCGCGCGGTATTTTGACTGCGTTCAGTGTGACTATCTTAATACAGCGCTCTATCGGTTATTTGAGCTGGTACCAGTAGTTTGCGTTCGGCGTGCGGTTGTTGCGTTTTACAAAATCCATTCGTTTCTAGGTAAATTTGAACTAAGTTCACGGGATTAAACGCGAAATTTGGTGTGGTACAGACTGTTAACGATTGGTAGGTTGCCGAAGATAACTAGATCGTGGCGCGGTTCTATTTATATCGTCTCTTGGTGGCCGGTTGCCCAGAGACCGAGAAGTAACCATATCGTGCGCGAATTTGTGTAGAAAAGATCGCACCATCAACCTCAATGGATCCAGATCAATTCCTTTCCACTAACACTAATTCCTTCCTTTGATACTTGTGGATGATGCAGAGGATTCCTCGGTCTCTAGTAGCAACAAGTATTAAACTAACACTCCCGATATCTCTTCCTCTATTGATCTGCATTGGGCGTGGCCAGCTACGTTATTGACCAGTGAAAAGAAAGATCACCAGAAATTGTACACTGAAAATGGCTTGCTACTCCTAAGCACCATTTTGACGGTTCTTTGTGCAATTTCAGCTGATTCTGGTCAATCGCGGGCAACACACGGGCGATCAAATATGCTATGCTATGCTATGCTCTCATATACATATCCGAACATATTAGTGATTTTACCCTGATTTGGAACGTTCGCTTTCAGTCGTTTGGGCACTGGTAACAGTAAGTTGTGCGTGTGCTGAAAGCGTGTATCCACTTGTTATATGTGTTATTTGCTTGCTTTCAAGATGTAAAGCTGTAATAAGATAATTAAAAACATCTCGTGTTATCGGCAAATGGTCATTTGTAATGACGATAAATTGAAAAAACGCTTCAAATTTATTCAATTTAAAATGTTATTATTTGTCTGCCACTTGCCAGAACGTTGCTGATAAGGATTGTTTCATTTAAAGTTTGGCTGCATACAATTTCCGATTTCTCCATGAGAAAATAACGTACAAAGTAGGTAAAAATATGTTTTGCAGGGTTTTTATTGGACTTCAAGAAAAAATACAAGAAAAATCGACTGTCGCTGTTTTGATGAATTCTCGAACTTTCCGTCGAATACCTTCCATCGATTTCTGCACAGTGGCAACACCAATGCACAGTGGTTTAAAATTGCAATGTCGTGAACTTAATTCTATAGTGCCTAAGTGCTTTACTTTAGGACTATAGTGTCTTCGAAGCAATTGTTTGTATTGAAATAGCCCACATGATGGTGCTATGCAACAATAGCCATAGCCTACTATGCAAAAAATAAAATTTCTAACTTTTTTGTTTCTGCATGAAACTAATAGTTGTCTTCGGCAAAGGTGTAGATAATTTTATTACAAACAACTTTGCTAACAAGACTTTTGCTCTATATAATGTAGATTTTGAAAGAACTTATGTTTCGTATGACTATGTTCGTAAAATCTGTTTTTTGCTTCTAACTTTTTGGTTTGATTTTTTTTATAAACACACTGTTCTGAAGAATTCTAGGCCTTATCATGTTTTAAAAATTTCATGAAGACACTATGTTAAAATTCCTTTTGGTTCAAAAGATAAAAGCAATATTAACAATAATTTACCCTATTTTCAACTGTGGATTAGAGAAAAAGGGGGACGTCCGGAAGTACACACTCACCGCCATTTTGAAGCTTCAGGTTAGTACTACAAAATGGTGGAAGAGTTACTCGTCCGACTCGTCACAATTTTGAGAAAGAGCGTTAAACATTTTCGTAGTTTTGCGTTCTCTTCCTTCAGCGGAACGAGATATCTTCACGGTTTTCAGTTTTAGATTTTCATTTCATATCCCTATGTAGCCGAACTTCCTGAGAGAAGTATTCTAATTCAAAATTAAATCTTCATTAATTCATTTGTTGTCCTTATAAGGACAATTGTTCAATTTATCATAGGATGTATTGTTTATCTTACATCACAGTGAGAAAGGTGTTTTCACATTGAAAACTAGACACGGCTTGTTGGCAAATGCATCTACCGCTAATACCACCGCTATCATACGAAAGCGCGTCGTTTCATGTGGGGAATATCAACAACGAAAAATGACGCGCGTCTAAGCATAACCCGAACTGTTTCGCCGTGCTGCTCCCATTTACCTTTACATCGGCCTCAGGGAAGTACCTGCTGCATCTGCATCTACCGCTGAGGCTGTCACTATACTGCTATTGGTACCAAATTAACTCTTCAAATAAGTGTTTTATCTGTTCTCAAAAGAACAATTGTTCAATTCAAAATCCGATTTACGCAATCACATCTCTGTAATATTACCGACAATAATATTCTTCTGAACAAAATGATACAACTTTCCCATTAGGCCTCTGCCATAATAGACGCGAAAAGCGACGCGAACCGATTCGCTCGGCTGTAGGTTAATGTTCAGCCATCAGTAGAGCTGTACATTAACCTACGGCCGAGCGTATCGGTTCGCGCCGCTTTTCGCGTCTACTATGGCAGAGGCCTTAGAGAAAGTTGCTGGCTGATGTATTCACTTCATGCAAGCCTGCTGCTGATGCTTCCCGCTACCACGCTGAAACAGCATTTTAGTGAAGGGAGTGTCGTTGCATCAGCTGACCCTGCTACTATCGATGCTGATATACCCGCTGCAACAGCTACGCTATGCATAGCCATGCCACAGTTGTGGCCGCTATACGCTGACCCAACTGCTGAGCAACTGCAACGCTATCCGCAGCCATGCCACAGTTGTGGCCGCTATCCGCTATCGATGGTACCCACCGCTCGCTCCCGCTGCTGCTAAGGGAGGACTGCTGTCGTCGCTGTTCAGAACTATTATGAGCGGCTTCGACTAAAACAGGCTCTTATATAGGGATGAAAATAGGAATGAATTATTTTACGTACGTGGTGGAATGATATAACTTGAAAAATATGTGTGACTTCATTCCGGCTCAGAGCGATCATTTGATAAGCTCCACCTCTTTTTTCAGTTTCTAAAGTTTTTCCTCAGTTTCGTAGCACGGATGCACAAAAATGATTTCTTGTCGAGCCGGACCGATAGCACTCTCATTGAAGCAACAAAATAACATGTTTTGTGTCGTGTTGTGCAGCTTGGTTGAAGAAAATGTTCCCGTCCCCGTGTCGCATGTAAGCAGATTATTGCGTTCAGTAGACAGTAGATAGTGTATCCAGCGAATAAACACCGATGGTGCTCTCACACACGCGACGGTTTTAACCCGCATCTTATTGCAGTTTGTAACATCAAGCGATATCGTTAGCTCGCTGGTGCGTGTTGCATCATGTTGCAACTTGGCAGCTGGGAGACGACGAAATTCTGTTTATGCTGATTGATTGAATCGACTACATATTAGCTCTGCATAGTCGAACTAACTGCTTTTGTGAATGCGTACTAACAGGGCAGTTAATTATTCAATGTCAGTTATGCTGATCGCAGCCTTTGCGCTGCCCCTACAGTGGGGGGTTTACTAAATAAAGTGAAAGTAAAAATTAGACAAATACAACAGAATTCGATTGCATCCCGCACAGAATGTCTGCTTGTGTTGATGCCAGAAAATTAATAACCTTCAATTATTTTTTTATTTGCCTTGAAAAAAGCATGTTGCGGTTCAAAATCGGTTGCTAATTACAACCTTTGAGCTGCCCTAACATTGGGGGAATTAAGATACACGGACAACATGCACTGTGGAAACTATTTCACATTCAGTAAATTAGACGGGTGCGACAAATTTGAATTGCTAGGATGCAACACAGAATGCTTTCTTGCGTTGACAAAAATTATTAACTTTCAATGACTTGTTTATTTGCCTTAAAAAAGGCATTTTGATTTCCGAAATTCAATTTTCTGATGGCAATCATCATGCTGCCCCAACACGGGGGGAATAATGGCTGTCTGGCGACACACGCTGAGAAAAACCGCGCTGCTCCTGAGACGTAGTGACCAACCACAGGGCTAGTGCTGCTGCTAAGGAAGGACAACTACTGTTGTCGCTGTCTAGAACTATTATGAGCGGCTCCGGCTGAAGCAGGCTCTTATGTAGGCCAAATAGCATGTTTTCAATTGCAAGGTATATGATCCTGTCGACCGTGCTTGGGAAGCAAGCATATAACGACCAATCAGAGGTCGAATTTTTCGTTTTGACAAGGCTTGACTATTTTCAATAGTACAATAGTGTGAATAATAAAATTACAATTATCTTATTTTGGGAAGAATCTTAGAAGATTTTCCAATCTATTGCTGCAAGAACGAAGGAAATCCATCGAATACTAACCGATTTATTAGCATTTGAAATTGGACATATTTTTCTCTTTTTTCGGTTTTAGATTTTCATTTCACATCCCTATGTAGCCGAACTTCCTGAGAGAAGTATTCTACTTCAAAAATCAAACCAAAAAGTTAGGAGCAAAAAACAGATTTTACGGACATAGTCATACGAAACATAAGTTCTTTCAAAATCTACAGTATATAGAGCAAAAGTTTTGTTAGCAAAGTTGTTTGTAATGAAATTATCTACAACTTTGCCAAAGACAACTTTCAGTTTCATGCAGAAACAAAAAAGTTAGAAATTTTATTTTTTGCATAGTAGGCTATGGCTATTGTTGCATAGCACCATCATGTGGGCTATTTCAATACAAACAATTGCTTCGAAGACACTATAGTCCTAAAGTAAAGCACTTAGGCACTATAGAATTAAGTTCGCGACATTGCTATTTTAAACCACTGTGCAATGGTATCGGCCATTTTTGATTGATTTCCCGATCAGTCAAAACTATCAGGATTATAACAAATCTTGATATTTTGTTACGAACTTTTTGTATCAACTTGTGTTCTAAACTTGGTCTCGTTATTAGTTAAAATATCAAAATTCCAATCAAAATTACTTACTGATTATTACAAATTATAGCAAATTTTATAAGGTTTTTGACAGAAAAAGATCAGAATTAGTTAGAATGTACACTATTTTGACAATTGAATAACAAATTCTGTTATAAATATGCTTTAGAAAAACACACTTTTGAACATTCAAGCGTATGATAACAGAATTCGATATAATTCTGGTATATCAAGAATATGACAGGCTTTTTTATTTCTATCAAGTTCAGATATATTTGTGTTATTCGTTTGTTATAATCGTTTGATCGGGTTGCCAAACATCTTCAAGTTACGCTTAACTATTGCTTAATATCTTACGATCGGACGAAACTGTGGGCAGTTTGGTGAATTAATCTTTTTTTCGATAACATCAATATTATTCTGCTTGTACCATTCCAATACATCCCAGGCGTAGTAGCAGCTAGGAAGATCGGGCCACAACTTCACGGGGCCTGCGTGTGACTGGATACACGGCAGAACTATCTCCTGAAGAAACTTCTCCTTGTAAACTTGTCCATTCAAGGTTGCTCCAGTGATAAAAACTTTTGGCTTCTTTTCACAGCTACAAGTGGCTTGCCAAATCATCAACTTGCGGGCGAATTTATCTGCGAAAACAAATTTGAACCTACCTGGAGCATTCCCTTTACGGTTAGCAAGGTAAAATTTCCGACCCGGGATTTGTCCAAAGTCCATTTTGACGAATGTTTCACCGTCCATCAAAATACAGCCGTTGTACTCTGTCTGGACATGCTCGTATAGCTTTCTTGCTTGGGTTCTGGCAACCAGGTTCTGCTTTAGCTTCCTGTTGGGTTGTTTGCTGGCATGATACGACCGTAATCCTTCACGCATACAGATTCGACGAACTGTACTATGTGCTGCATTGAACCTTTTCGATAAATTACGGAGGGAGACCCTAGACCCCATTACGGACTGCCCTGATGACCTTTGCTCGTAGTTTCCGATCCAATGATCCACTTCAACGTTTGATTTGTTTAGCGCGATCCACCGTCAAAGTGTCCCGGTAACATTTGAGCACGGTATTCACAGTCGAGCCTTGACGATCATTTCTCCTGACCATGTTGGGTTTCCTCAATTTGCACATTTTTTTCTCGTCTTTCGCGTTCATGATCACATTTAGTGAGAAATAATTCTATTACGAGAACTTTTAGCGTCACTTATCATTTAATCGATTAAAATTGTTCTAGAACTGCACACAGTTTATAATTCGCAAAATAATAAAATTCAACATTGCTTCAAGAACGTGGGCCGATCGTAATTTGCACTTGGGAGGAGAAATGAAGCAATTTACTTCGAACTAGTGTATTTCGTAATAGTATTAGTTTAGTTTTATCTTCGGACCCAATATGCTTCGCTAGCACTCCTGGCAACAGCAAACGTACTGAAGTCTGAACCCGGCTGCTTTGCTGCTAGTCTTTGTTGCCATCTTAACGATATACTTATTGACGATTATACAGCTGACGGAAAACGAATGTACAGTCAGTCTACAATTATGGGTCAGTCATGTTATCGTGTTTTCTGTTGGTTTAGAAATCAATATAGAATTGGAAAAATAATCAACTTCTTATGTTTTATTATCAACTAGCTGACCAGGCAAACTTCATCCCACCTATTTTTGTGTTTAATTTTATTAATTTAAAACATTCCAAATCCAAATTTGAAATGATTGGTTTTATAGGAATGACAACATCTTCGACTTCAGCCGTTAGTGAATCACCTCTGTTCCGGAAATACTCATATTGGGTGGTATTCAGTTATTTTCGTTGTTTTCCTGAAACTGAAAGTGGTCATCTTCGAATGCAAAATGATGTCCAGGGTCAATGCTTGGCTTCTATACATTATTTCGATTACGGAAATATCCATATGTAGTAGTATTCGGCTGTTTCCCAGAAGTTGCCATCTTACAATTCAAAATAGTGTCTGAGGTCAATTTTTAGCTCCTTGCATCATTCTGGTTAAATAAACACTCGTATTGGGTGGTATTTGGTCACTTTCGGCTAAGTCGCCATCCTGGATTTTAAAATGGCATTCGGAAACAGTTTCTGGCCCCTGAGCGTCATTCTGGTTTAAGAAACACTCATAATGGGTGTTATTTGGTCTTTTTCGGCTATTTTCCAGAAACTGGAAGTCCCCATCTTAGAATTAAAAATGGTGTCTGTGGTCGATTCTAGCTCCTGTGTATCATTCTGGTTCCGAAGAATCTCATATTGGATGGAAACCGGCCTTTTTTGGCTGTTTTTCAGAAACCGGAAGTCGCCATCTTGGATTTCAAAGTGGCATTTGGAGACAATTTCTGGCCTCTGAGCGTCATTTCACCCATAGTGGGTGGTATTTGGTAATTTTCGGCTGTTTTCCAATCACCGGAAGTCACCATCTTACAATTCAAAATGTTGTCTGAGGTCGATTTGTGGTTTCAGTGCATCATAACAATTCCGGAAATACCCATATTGGGTGGTATTTGGTCATTTGCCGTTGTTTTTCAGAAACCGGAAGTCGCCATATTGGATTTCAAAATGATATGTATTTGGAGACATGCCAGAAGAAGGAAGGATGTCGAACCGTTATGGACATGTTTGTTACACCTAAAAACATTCACCTGTCAAATTTGGTTGTATTTGCTTGACTGGTTCTCGAGCTGTACGAAATTTGTGTTCCATTTGTATGGGATCCCTCCCTTATAGAAGAGGGAGGGGTATTCATTATGGATATATTTGTTACCCCTAAAAACATTCACCTGCTAAATTTGGTTCCATTTAGTTGGTTAGTTCTCGAGATGTGCAGAAATTTGTATTTCATTTGTTTGGAAACCCTCCCTTACATGAGAGGGAGGGGTGTTGAAACATTATGGACATATTTGTTACCTCTGAGAACATTTACATACCAAATCTGGCTCTATTTAGTAGCTTGGCTCTCGAGCTGTGCGAAATTTGTGTTTCATTTGTATGGAACCCCTCCCTTCCAGAAATGGGAAGGGTGTCGAACCAACATGAACATATTTGTCACTTCTTATAACATCCACATGCCAAATTTGGTTCCATTTGTTTGGTTAGTTTTCGAAATGTGCATGAATTTGTGTTTCATTTGTATGGGACCCCTCCCTTCCAGTTTAGGGAGGGGTCTCAAACTATCTTAGTCACCTTTCTCGGCCCCTAAAACCTCTATATACAAAATTTCACGCCGATCGGATCAGAAGTTTCCAAACCTATATGAATCAGACAGACAGACAGACGGAGCTGCATTTTTATATGTTTAGAAGATTACTGTGTTTTGATGTGTACTTATCATCTGCATAACTATAACTATCCAAGCTGTTGTGCATAAATCAGTTAAGAAGAAAAAATTTCCTTTCACAGCAAATAACACAATCATGGGTCACTTTCGGCATTCCAGATCATTTAGTCTACAAAATCATCAAAATCCATCACAAAAGTTGTTGTTGTAACGGTTTTGGAAATAAGTTTTTTTATTCAGTATTCATGCATTATCGTGCAAAAGTAAAATTCTGGATCACTTCGCCTAATGCATAGAGTGAGATTCTTATTTTTAGTGATATTTGCAAATTTTAATCACTTCCATCGTTATATATGAGTTAAAAAAATCCTCGGCTAATTAGCTAATAAAAATTGTTCAGTTTCATATAAATAGACGTATTTTCGTAAAAGTGACCCATAATTGTGGAGTGACTGTAGTTGGCGCACAACGTTTGTCTGTATCTATTTGTCTGCAGCGCAGTCCTTCTTCTTTTCCGAATTCACTCATTCTATCACCTACACCTTATTCGAATGACATGGGACTTCAAAAACATCCACTGCTTGGCTTCTCTTTACATTCCACTGGTTCGGTCCTGTCTGGAATACTGCTGTCCACTTTAGGTTCCTCATTACAACAACGCAATTCATCGCATCGAAAGCATCCAGCATCGGTCTAGTCGCTTTGCCCTCCGTTTGCTCGCTTGGAGACAAGCTTGAAGACCGCTGTCAATCACACGGATTTATCATAATGCAGGTAGTAATTTTTTCATCATCATAGCATTATTCCGTTCAATCGAGTTTGCATGCAAGAAAAGGAAAAGTAAAAAAAAAACGAACAAAGTCCCACTAACAGCTTGCGGGGCTTAATTCGCGGTAGGTCAAATTTATCGTCTGCTATGTAATGTAAATTGTGCGCATTGGTGCTGGAGTTGCTGGCGGCCCGATCAGAAGAGCATAACTAAAAAATTACAAAATTCTATCAACGCGAGATACAAATAACATATTTTGATACAATTAAGTATTTTCTCATATGATATTGATAACCAACTTGAATCTGAATGAGTTATAATAGCAAAACCTGAAATGATGTTCTTCTGAATCAAGTCTAACAAATTTTTCGTCTTTATTAAAACCTTTTGTTTCTATCAATGGTTATTATTATACTGTTTTATATACTATCTTATTTTGTTAGATAGCTGATACGTTAGTAACAATGTTTGATACGTGTTTGATACTAGTAGAATCATTTCTGTTATAATTTCTGTTATTAAAACACCTAACGGGATCAAATTGAATACACAGCCTGTAAGGTTTTTTTCCATTACAAACTAACAGCTTCTGTTACATTTTTGTTTTTTTTTTTTTTTGCAGAAATGCAGAAATGTTGTAACTAGAGGAGAACGCTGATAGAATCATCTGTCATCTGTAGTGGGCAATTCGCGATTACGAGAAATTGAACAAGCTTTTATCCGACGTCAGGGAATATGTAAGTTATTCTGCTCCCGAAAAAAAACGGGTAAGAAGTCCAAGCTGCATTGATTTAAAAGTGAAACCAACCGTGTTTGTGTTTTCAATTGAAGCAAGTGAAGTTTTAGTTGAGTTTTCAATTTAAGCAGTAATAATGAACATTTGCCTCTAATCCTAATTCAAAATTTAGAGAGTCAACAGGGGTACTACCGTAGAATTCAGTTTAAAGGAAGGGTTCGTGGTGGGGGGGCTGAGAACAAAGGCATGCTAAAGTTCTTTGACAACCAACTAACCTGATTCTACAAAGATTCGAACCCAATGTCCAGCCGAAGCTAGGAAGTTAAAAAAGTTAAAGTTGGAAGAAAATTACTGAGATGACATTTGCTGCTTCACACCATTAAATTGATTCAACCCAATTGAGTGTATTCCATTGCAAGTAATACATTGACATAACTGTCGTAGTGCTACGCTACGTCATGTCTTATAAACAACCACCTCAACTATCTATTTCTTCAAGTCCAAACAGCCGTTAACGTTTGGTTAATTTTGTGTAGTTTTCATTTTAAAAAAAAATTACATTTTTGCGTTTTGTCTTGGGGTTTGCAAGGACAAAGACATTAACTACAACTTTGCCATAGAAATCATACCAATCAAAGCAACCTTTCTAGCTCTAAAAAAAAATTGAAAATTTTTTAGTTTTCTAATTGATATTGCTCCATTATCATATAACTATCAATTTTTAGTAATCATTTTGTACTTTTCTTACCAAAATATACGCTTTTTAAGACATTTAATTCAATTCTTTTTTCTTGAAAAACAATTTTTCACGGAAAGACAAGATAACTATCAACAACTTTGTCGAAGACGTCATACCGTCAAACAAAGCGTTCTGGCTCTGAACATCTGTAGTAATGACAGCTTCAACCTATAGGAATATGAGCAAATTATGAACTAGATCAAAAGTGGTTGATTCTGTGGTTTGCCCTATGTTGCCCCTGGCATTGCACTGTAAATAAACTATAAGCTAAAATGCATAAGCACTTCTTTAGACACCAGAATACCCTTAACGCAAAACTAATCTAAAAAATACCTACTTAATATCTAATAAATAGTTCTAATACTTAAATAAATTAAGCAAAATCATTCAAAATGAACAAATTTATTTTATGATTGACATGTCAGCTCAAAGTTAAATGTTTAGTCGAATCTGGGAAAATCGCTAAAGTAAATTATGCTGAACAATTTGTAATACACACTGTTAATTATATATTCAAATTTCCCATACCATTGAAATAAATTGAAACAAAAAAACAGCCTGCCAAAAGTTCGCGAAGCTCTCTGGCAGAAGTACTAAGATAAGCAATACGCCATCTAACCAGGAACCAATACGATTCAGCACAAAAAATGTTTCTGTGCTCAGCAGATACAATATTTATATGTATATTATTATAATAAAATTAAAGCCAAGCAGCAGTATATTTTAAACCATTTCTTTTCAAACCATCTATAAACAATTTGGTATAATCCCTAATTTTCATAATGTTTGATGTTTTAACACATTCTTCAAAGATATTTATCAGCTCAATGCCGTGAATGATCCAACAGCGACACGTGTTAGGTATGAAGTTGAATATCACCTTGACGTTCGCCAAACTGAATCGGTTGGCGTGATAGCCGGGCTTCTACTTTATAAGTATAAAAGGCATCACAGATGAAACCTACAGCAATAGTCTCAATCTGTTAGGTGTTTTGGTTGGTAGATAATGCTAATCAAGCGGGAGGATTTAAACACGTATGTGGTGTTCTACCATTTTTGTTGTTTACACACGAGAAAAAAAAGCATCGAGTGACTTTGTACCTGCTGTTTCGTTGGGTATTATTGAATAAGAACATGTGATATTCAATAATACCCAACATGATAAAGGTAGAAACGAAGAAGTCGCCCAGGAATTGACAAAAAAAATATTCCCACATATTTCTGGAAATTGATTCCATTAATGATTTTTCCAAATTACTATACTAAGGTCACTTTTTACGCGTTTTTACGCGGATTCCGGAATTTACGCGGCACGTATCCCCCGCGTAAAAAGCGACTTTAGTATATTTACATATCATTTACATTTATAACTTTTCGAGGTCAAGAGACGGAAACTCGTAACGGTAACCTAATAAATTCTACGGTAACGGTAACCTAATAAATTCTACAAAGATAAATTTTTAGAAAATTCAAAAACTAAGATTGATTTACTCTATCATTATTACATACATACATAAACACATTCATGCATTTACACGCATGAGTTGGATGATGCGAAATCACATCAATAATATTCAAAATTAGCACGAATTTCGTTTGTGGATAAGCAATCTTGCACTTATGCTATGATATTTTTACAAAAAAATATGGTTCAAAAATTTTACGAAAATCAAATCAAGCATTAGGGGTTCAACGATTAACGAATTACTATCTAATCAAAAAGTCTTCTTGATTGATTGAATTTTTGTCCATGGTCCAGATGATAGTGCCTTCATTTAGCTCTAGTTCTCCAGTCAATTGTTAATACCTGTTTGTGAATTCATCTGTTAAAACTTCATCGTGCTAACATAATAATAATAATAAAAATCTTTCTTAAAGTTTGTTACGCGAGTTGCTTTTTTCAATAACTCGAAACGGTACAAAAGATATCGAACTTATTCCAATCACGTTTTTAGAAAATTCACAATTTTTGGTGTAAATATAGAAAATTCATAATATTTCATTTTAGTCTTAAAACTGACCACTATCACATTCAGTCGAAGTTTAAACGTTTTGGAACAGTTTTCTACGTCATATTTTCAACACAATTTAATCTCTTTTATGAGGTTTTATATGCATTTAGAACGCATCCCCCGCATAAAAAAAAACTTAGCATAATGCTAAAGTAACGTAGGTATTGGAAAAAGAAAAAAAAGCTTTGAAACTACTCGGATGTTTTCAAACTCTCAACATTTCAAACAACACACTCAGTCCTGTAGTCCCACTGAATAATACGATGGTATTATTGCCAGCATGCCCAGCTTTAAATCGATTACTGTGATACGAACGGGCGCTACACTGCCGGTACCCGCATAACTTTCCCATACTGATTTTGGTCATTTTTGAGTTATCATCGGGAATCGACCTAATTGTTATCATATTTTCTGGAAAAAAATTAAAATTGATACTTTTGTATGGAAAAACATGGAAAAAATACCAAGTTGTTTTTGTCCCATATTGAAAGTACCCGCATTACAGTCCCACTGCATAGTGGTACAATCTGTAAACATATAATTTTGCTCCAGATTAGTGTATATCGGATTATTTTAGGCATATAGAAGTATGTCATTAAATTAACTAGACTAATGTTGTTTTTCTGTAGTACAATCTACGTTGCCGATGATACTGCCGGTTGCCGGTTGAGTTTATCTGTGATGGGACAAAATATGCGAGTATTTTTGAAATGTACCCGCATATGTTGTTCCATTTTGTCTTTTTTTTTTCAAGTTATATAACGTAAAACCAATTCCATCCATTGTTTTTTGTTCTCAACGATAAACTTGTGGTGCCATGAAACTGTTATGGTCATTGGTTCTGGATGTAATTGCTGGAAATCCGAAAATTCACGGGTAATATTCAATCGCCGTTTTCTCAACATGTTATTTTTCATTATGGGACAGTTATCCGGGTACCGGCAGTACAGCGAGATAGAAATTTCAAGATCAAAAGCCACATTAAAGCTCTTTTGAAAGGCCCGCCCGCCGAAACCTGATGAAAACCCGTGCATGACCCGTTGGGGATAAAAATTCATGCTTGAAAGGATCGACACGAGCAAGAGTTGATTCAAAGTGGAATAAGGAACGAAAAGCAAAACCAAAAAGAAAGAAGCGACTAAGAAGCAACCTTGAAAAATTGTTATATAATCGAAACATGATACTCGAGAGCCAGCTGCTGTTGGCTGCAGCAGAAAAAAAAACAGAGCAAGTCGATCGCCGCTTGTTGTGGGACGACGAATGTGTGTCAATTGGAATTCCTGTGCGAAATGAAAGCGAAAGTTCCTACACGCTTATTTTCGTTCGTGGGAACAGGTTCGAGAGTTCCTAGCAGAGCAGAGTGAGAATGATATCACTTCAAATGGGTAAATTGTGGAGTGATAGATACTTCATTAAACGAGACCTGATAAATTGTAACATCGAAACGACAAATAAGTTTAGGCGTGTGAACGTGCCCATTACTTCAGGTTGAGAGCCAAAACTACGACCGAGAGCAATCACCTCTTTATTCAAATGGAGCAGACTGATACATACAACTGATACTGATACGAATATTACCTAGGCTTTATGAACCCCTCATTTTTATTATAAACTGTATACGATATTTCACATTCTCTTAGAGAGAGTTTTAAAGTTCTATATTATCGATCTTTATTGCATGTGTCACTTTGATTGAAATTGTCAATTAAAATTTCTATGTTCCAATCTTTTTGATCAAAACTTACATTAAATTTACATCTGTTGGATGGAAATCGAAATCCTCAGGGGATTGCTTCTGTACATCAATAATTATCTGATACTTCAACCATGAGAAATAAATGAAAAAAATCGATAAATAGGTGGAAAAATAATATTATTCAACTCTGTTGGCAGTAAGTAAAAATAGTAAGAATTATGGTATGGAATGTCTATACATTATCAAATACCGATTCTGTTAAGAGCAATCTTTAATCGATTGTTTGACGCAAATATAACATAATACCATTTTAAATGTTATTTGTTTTCTTAAACAGAAGTAGCAAAATCGATAACTATCTCCGTTAATTACCACAAAAATTCAGTTTAATAGACTATAAATAAAATTGTCGTCTTGTTAACCCATTCCCGGCGGAGAGAAATCAGATTTTACCTCGAAAAATGGCCTTCAAACTCTAATTACTCAGTAACTACATGTACAATTGACACAAACTGGGTTGCGTATTGTAAATGGATCTGTTCTCTAACCGTATTAAATACTTTCATCGTTCAAAATATCTAGTGTAAGGGTGTCGACACACGGACGCTAATTCCCTTAGTTTCTAAGTCATAGTTGATTGTAAAAAGCATTTTTTTCATCATAACGCGGGATTGTACTGTCAAAAGCTATAACATAGAGACCCTGAACTACTCCGGCATGCCCGAATAGTTCATAGCCTACTATTCAGCGATGAAAAAATGCTTTTTACAATCAACTAAGACTTAGAAACTAAGGGAATTAGCGTCCGTGTGGCGGCACCTTAATTGTCAAGGTGTAATTCAAGTTGAGATGTCAGGTGATGCCATACGGCATCAACCGCCGGGAATGGGTTAGTTATCTTTTGTGGGTAGCCCGAATTGTCGTCCACAGCACAGATCACATAATCAAAGAGACTAATGATTTTTCTGGTATTAGAGTTTCATTCATAGTATGGTATTGAAAGATAACGTCCGAAGAAATAGTTCTTGGTAAACGCAAGGGTTTTAAACTTAAAAAACAGTTGACGTTCCGAATACAAAGTTGAAGAAGTAGCAGGTATCTGACACCTCTAATGTTCTTCAGGTGGTAAAGAGCGTTTATAACTTGCGTACAGATGCGGTAGTTTTCTCCACAGTCCAAATAAGCACTGACGAAGGCGCTAAGTAAGCGTTGAAATACGTATATGCAAGTGATAAGTGAAAAGTGATAGAATTAAATAGTGTAAGTGGATAAAAAGTGTAACGTGTAGTTCTCTACAATTGAGAACAAGAAGTTTCTTGATTATCTTTATAAGATTTCAGGAAGATAAACTATTTAGCTTGTCTACCGTTGAAGACTTACCATGGCGCAGATTAGTATAACATCTACATTTGAATCATTGGTTCTTCCAAAAATCTGCTGAATGCTTTTATAGTTGTCAAGGAAAATAATCAGCGCGATGGAAGGATTTGTGAAAGTCTTTTAAGGGCCGTTCCTAAACCACGTGGTCATAAAGAGGGGGACGGGGGGGGGGGGTTGTTTGTAGAAAGACCACGAAAGACCACGCACGGGGGTTGGGGGGGTTAACGAAATGACCACGTGGTATTTTTTCCTAACTTATAATTTATTGTTGCCACCAAGTCAAGAATGAAGTTTTTTGCATTTTAGAAATATAGAATGTACTGTAAACTTTCAGTTTACAGTACATTCTATATTAGAAATGTAAAAAATTTAAGAGAATTTTTGGCACTTGACAAACAAAAAGACCACGTGGTTGAAGTCGCAAGAGGGGGGGAGGGTTGGCCAAAATACCACGAAAGACCACGGGGGGGTACGGGGGATATAAAAAGTGATCAAAATATGACCACGTGGTTTAGGAACGGCTCCTTAACATCCCATACCCTGATTTTACAAAAATTCCCTCACCTTTTTACGCATGCTATCTAAACTTGCGAAAAAACAAATGAAGTGATATCTCACCAACAAAACGACTAACACTGTTACAGTTGAAAATGAGCTAAGTTTATGTTACTGGTCTCTTACGAGTAAATAAAATTGTTCTAGTAGTGATAACTTAAGCTTGGTGCCGGAAAGCTGACGGTTGTAAGGTGAGCTGGATAGGCGACCTTGGCGATCGGGACGGCGACCTTCGCCACAGGCAGAGCAATTTTGGCCACCGGAGCAGGAGCAACGTAATGGTGTGCAATTGGGGCCACCTCCTTGGCAACCTTATGGGCCAGAGGTTCACGGCGGACGACGGCGTTGAATCCATTGTGTTCATCGGCAGTGTAGTCAACGATGCGCTGGTAGCCATCAGCGTCGATTAAACTGTACTGGCCTTTGACATCATCACCATGACGTTCCTCGTTTTGGCTCTTGATGTCTCCGGTATGATCATCGTGAACGGAGTATGAGAAGTGATATTCCGCAGGAGCATCCGGATATTCCACGTGCTTCACAGCTACTGGCAAAAGACCTGCGCTGCCAACAGCGATCAACGCAAACAGACTGATAATCTGAAACGTAAGAGAATTACAGATATTTTGACTAGTTTAGGTGAACCGACTCTAAGCACTAACTCTGATAGCCATTGCTAGTATGTTTAGTGTTGCTGAACTTGTGATTTAGACAGCTACCGTATAACTAATGATTCTCTAATCGTAGCCTTAAGTATTTATAGTGCTGATCACTGAGCACATAAAATACGAAAACGCACTTCGTGGTCCTGCCTCCACAGGAACAGCCAGTTTGTCACGTTAACTACGATCGGGTCAACCGATCAAGTTTCAAAACTGGTAATCGAAGAAATTTTGACCTTAGATATGTCAGAACTACCCACCAAGGGTCGTAAATATTAGTAATCAACGAAATGCGACAAAAAACAACCCCTAATGTAAACACACTAATAAGATTAGATGGATATAGACTGCGAAATATTGCAGAAAAGGAATCACTGAAGCAATGCATTTCTGAACTAGAAATCTACTTGCCAGACACGCAGAAATAGCATAAGCGAACCGGCAGACCAGATTGATCAAAACCTGAAAAACTCAAATCGAAATATGCAAAGCGATAAAATTAATCGCATTGCCGTCACCTACAGCCCCACGCCAAAGTGAAATACGATGGATTATATTCAAGACATTTTTTTCGGTTGAATTAATTGGCGTTAAGCCCACAGCATAGTGGGTCATTCAAAGGATGATAATATAATCCATAGTTTGTGTGTTATACTCACAGGAAACTGACTCCAACTTTCAATAATCACTAAATAAACCTTTCCAAACATGCAGTCTGATAACAAAAAAACTTTACAACCAACAAATTTCTCTTTGATATAACGGCAGATTTTTATCCACTGCAATCTCCACTGTGGCAGGATTATTGCCACTTTTATTGCTTGTTTGATCAGCCTACGCATGTATGACTACTTAGCCAATATAGAACCCGTTTCCAATATACGCGTTTTAAACTACAAATTTCACGCACAGTATCTGGTGCGTTATAATAATTTACCATTCATGATGGAAGTAAATATTTACGCTTCACTCATTTATTTTTATCTCTAGGCACGTAAACATACTGCCAAAACGAAGGCCGTATGCTAATTGCGGTATTGCATTCTTGTCTTATCTTTGCACGGTATATTATTTTTGTACAAGTTCTACATGGAATTCAAATCATGATTATGAATCTGCATCCATCTCAACTATAGATGCATTTTATACAATTATGAAATCGGTTTTGTATAACAAATTTAAGACCTCAAGCATAATTCCCCGCAAAAAGGGGAGGATCATGTAAAGACAATTTGTTATTGTCTTTTTGAGTATCGCTTACACTCTTAATATTACATTGAACAGATTTCAAATAATTTAATCTATTGTCAAGAGAACCTATTATAGTATTGTGGGGGAATCGGGGCGAAGTTGATATGTTGCTGACATTTTACGTCGATCAGACACCAACCAATCGATTTCTGAGACTTTTTTACTTGATATAAGACATAACTTGACTACCACTTTTAGATATTGGCGCATTACCATTGATGCTCATACAAACTAGATATTATTTAGCTTTGTAAAATATACTAAAACCATGCCAAAATCGGTTTCTTAGAATCACCGTTTTGAGCTAAGTTTTTGTCCGATTTAAGATCTTTCAAAGATGGGTAAGAAGAAGCAAATATGTGGACAAACTCTTAGAATTTTGATATTTGGTCCTAAAACAAATTGGCATTGCCGGAATTTTCCTAACCAGTAAGCTCCAGGCTAAAGTGTCCCTTGCTGTTCGAAGAAGTCGTCTCCATTACGTCACCATACGCCGATTTTAAATCTTTCGCTGCAACTTGCCAGCAACGTCATCTGCGAAGGCCCCGCAGGTCGTCTTCCACTTGATCGAGCAAGTTTGTTCGCTGTGCACCTCGTCGCTTCGTTCCAGTCGGCTCATCAATGAAAACCATTCGTACTACATCCTTACGACATGTCCAGTCCATCGTGACCTCCCGATTTTCGCTGTTTGGACGATGGGCAGCTTATGCTTCGTGGCCGAGAAGGACTAACGGTCTGAACAGTGTTTTGTAGATGGTCAACTTCGTGCGATGGTGAATTCAATTCAAGCGGAGGTCTTTCCGGAATCCAAAGTAGCGATTTCATCCACGCCAATCTGAATTCTAAAGTTCTTTCTCTCATGTACCAAGTCTTCTACCGCCCGGCCTCAGCCTTCAGTCTGATGTTCATCCCCATCATCTTCTTAAGGGTTCGTTCTTCGATATTAACGTCATCGTCGAAGCCAAAAAGTTGAACAAACCTCCCGAATTTCGTGCCACTCGTATCGATACCTGCTGGTCACACCTTCCAAAGCGATTTCAATTAGCAAGCAGCAATAGTCCATCATCTTGCCGTAACTCTTTTCGAGTTTCGAAGGGTCTCGAGAGTGTACCCGGAACTTGAACTACGCATTTCACCCAATCTTGCATAATCTGTCATATCTTATGTAGATCAGTTGTGTCTTACGCCTATTTGAAGTCGATCAATGGATGGTATGTGGGCACGTTGTATTCACGATATTTGTATTTGTTCCGTGTTGTCGCGGGCACTCATGAATTCCACCTGGTATCGTCCCACGAACCCCCTCGCAAGTGGTCATATTCGACGGCATAGTATTTGGGAGATTACTTTGTAGGCGCTGTTCAGCAGCGTGATTGCACGGTAGTTGCATAAATCCAGTTAGTCGCCCTTGTAGATAGGTACTACCTCCTCCTCCCAAATCTTGGCATTAACCCAGCGAAGCACCTTAGCCACTACTTCACCACCGAGTTTCAAAAGTTCGCTAAGGAGTTGGTCAGCTCCAACTGCTTTGTTGTTTTTAAGCCGACCAATCTTTTTGTTACCCTCCTGGAGGTCATCCGTGCCACCAAGATCTACTGCTACTTTGTCGTCGTCGGATTATCACTCAGGAAATTAACGAATCTGGAGAACGTTGTTGTGAAAGCGGTGCATATCCGGAACTTCGGAAAGGAAAACTCCTTTGCGAACCTGCCACGAAGTGGACGAAAAAATGGAAGGATGAACCCCCAATTGGACAACAAAACCGAACAAGCTTCTTCTAAGGCTAAAAGTGCCTCAGTTTGCGATATGGCCAGAAAACTGAATACCTCGAAATTCAATGTTTAACGAGCCAAAGAAAGACTGTAGTTGAAGACAGACAAGAAACAGAAGCAGTCAAAAGGAAGCAGTCACAGGTACCCAACGGAAAACCTCATACGCGAAAGCTGTACGATACATTTTTCGCCAAGAACACGAACTGCATCATAATATACGATGAAACGTATTCGAAGTTGGACTATAAAACATTGCTGAGGCTGCAATATTACACGATGCGTAAAAATAATGATGTTGACAGGGTGGATACCTCAGTTCTCACTGAAAAATTTGGAAAAAGGTGATGGAGTGGTAGGCAATTTGCTCTTGCGGTAAATTTACAAAGCCTTGCATCGTGAATGGATCAATGAATGCGAATATTTAGGTCAATCAATGCTTGAAAAAATATTCGTTACCACTGATTCGCCAACATGACACTTCTGTAATATTCTGGCCCGACTAACCTTCATGTCATTACGCTAAGTTGGCCATGAACTGATACAAATCGGAAAACATAATAATTGTTCCCAAGAACAGGAATCCCCCAAATTTTTTTTTTTTCGCTCAGTGTAGATGTAAACATTGGGTGTGTTTTTTATCACTCTGCTTTTAACCCGTTTTTCTACCGTTCTATACAACTAAGAACTTTCTGAGTTGTCTTGTTTTGAAAGTGATCTAGTGCATTTTCTAAGGCTATCTGCCGTTTGGCCGATTTTACTCTACAAAAGTGAATAAAGTGAAAATCAGTTCTGACTCGTTCGTAGTGTGAAGTGCTAGTGTTTATAAGCTGAACTCTTTACAACTCAATTCCATTCATATAAACCCTCGCTATCGCTTTTTTCAAAAAGATCAGCGCCATCTGTTGCATAATAGCGACATTATCTGTCGAAAGCTTCCATAAGTCTAGCCATCTAGCCGTGATCACGATGAACTCCGAATGCTACCAGTGCTCTCAACCGATCAAAACACTTGAATATATGCAGTGCAATGGGTTTTGTAACCAGGCTGTACATCTCAAATGCACCGGATTCAAGCGACCTAATATGGAACTCGTGAACAGTAATCATAACCTGTTATGGTTCTGTGATAATTGTATCGAGCATCTTAAACAATTTAAAGAAACACCTACTCCTATGGCTCATGACATTGTGGCTGCTGTCTCGGAGAATATATCTGATTCATTATCAGCACTAAAATCTGAGCTACTTGAAACTAAAGCATTGACTAAGGCACTAATAGATAAAACCACAAACGACGTTTGTGATCCTAACAGGGCACGCTCCGCTTGGCCGAGTGTCAAACGGCCCCGCGATGTTGCATTAAGAGAAACGCCAAAATCACGCACTACCACCAAGCTCGCTTGTGATACGAAACCTGTTGAAAAATTAAGCAAAACTGTAGCTACTGTTGAAAAAGCACCTGAGAAATTTTGGCTATATCTGTCCCGGATTGCCTGTCACGTTACGGAAGAGGACATTTCCGAGCTGGTTAAAAGTTGCTTGAGCACTGAACTGACCGTAGACGTTAAAAAACTTGTACGTAAAGATGCTGATCTGAAGCAACTTGCTTTCATTTCTTTCAAAATTGGAATTGATACAAGATTGAAGGAGACTGCATTGGACCCTGCATCCTGGCCTAAGGGAATTTACTTCAGGGAGTTTGAACATCTGCAGTCGTCGCGGGATTTTTGGGGACCGACAAAAATACTTCGAATCGATGGTGCAACCCCCTCAAGGATCGTATCATCACCGAAAATTTTAGCTAAACCTATAGATTGAACAGTCCCAGTCTTCAGCACTCATCTCCATTGGTAACGAAACGCACGTCCCAAAGCATAATGGGAACCCCTGAGCTTTCAGACACAGTCGAGTATCAACGTACCGTCAGACACTACCACAGCGCTTCAGCTTCTGTTCGTTCCGGTACCGGCCATCCAAGTCGTTTCGTTCCTGTGTCTAGTCTAAGCGTGGGGGTTTCCCAACTTGCTCTCTCAGGCAAGTACAAACATATTAGAGTATCTTCGCATCCTGAATCAGATTTCGTTCCCAGCACACAATCGCTTTACAGTTCACCCACTGAAGTACACCCAGTTTCCACTACCGTACCACTTACTCCTACGCCGTCAACGGAACGCATGTTACAAAGCAATATGGGAGCCCCTGAGCAACCCAATGCAGCCGTGTATCACCATTCATGTGCTGCTGCTGTGTGTTCCTGCCTTCCAAGTCGTTCCGTCCCTGCGTTGGGTTCATGCGAAGGGGTCTCCCAACCTGCTTATGCGGGCAAGTACATGACAAGTAGAGCTTTTACAAATCTTGAGCCTAGTCTCGTTCACAGCGCAATTTCTTCGCATAGTTCATCATTCAATGCATTGTCTACTGATGGTAACCGTCCCAGTGTGCATCAAAATCAACTGTTGGCTAATGACGTCATTAACTCATTGAAATTCTACTTCCAAAACGTAAGAGGGTTGAAGACTAAAATAGCTGACTTCTACCTTTCATGCATCGATCAAGACTATGATGTAATCATGCTAGTTGAGACTTGGCTCGACAGCAGAATTAACTCTGTTCAACTGTTCGGTAACCAGTACGAAGTATACAGAATCGATAGGAACCGTTTGAATAGTCTTCGCGGTGTAGGCGGTGGTGTCATTATTGCCGTCAAAAAAGCTCTCGATTCCTGTTTCTGCGATATTGGATTTTGTGCTGCTCTCGAACAACTATTCATTACAATTCAATTGAATGGTTTGAAACTCTTTGTTGGATGTTTTTACTTACCACCCGAGAAAAATAAAGATCCTGAGCTTATGAAACTCCATATCGGCTACATTGAGAAGATCTGCGATGCTGCAAGTTTGAACGACATCATTATCATAGCTGGTGACTACAATCAACCCAAAATCGCATGGAAGCGTTCACGCCACGGTAACATGTTTGTTGATGTTTCGAACACTACCTCCAGACGTCGTGGTCGGAACGAAGCATCGGTTCAAGAAATACTTCTTGACGGTACCGCTAGGTGCAATTTACTGCAAGTGAATCCAGTCAGTAATTTTAACGGACGATACTTGGACCTGCTGTTTCTTAATGACGGAGCGAACTACACAATTCCGGTTAGCGCTGACGACCCTTTAGCACGTTTGGATTCATATCATCCTGCTCTGATGTTTGATGTCATAGTACACTCTCACCTACCGCTAGTTGAAGATACGACGGCATTGAACTTCAAGAGAACTGATTACTCAGCACTTAGTGATTACCTTCAAACTGTCGGCTGGGAGCCAGTCACTAGTTGTAACGATGTAGATGAAGCTTTACTCCGATTCAACTTGATTGTTCAAGCCGCTTTAGTGAGATTCACTCCACTTTTCAAACCTCCACGCAAACCTATTTGGTCTAATGCTCAACTTCGTTCCTTGAAAAGAATTCGTGCAGCAGCTCTTAGAAAGTTTACCCGAAATCGAAATCCTACTACGAAAGCTATGTTCAACAGAGCTAGTGGCAACTACAGACGATATAATCGCCTACGATATGCTGAATATGTGCGAGGGCTTCAAGAGCGGCTACGTCAGTATCCAGCCAAGCTCTGGTCGTTTGTGCGATCAAAGCACAAAGAGAATGGGTTACCTGCGACAATAAATAAGGGAAATGTGGTGGCTTCTACCAACGCCGAAAAATGTGAACTTTTCGCCGAGCATTTTGCTACCGTATTTAGTCCTCGTAACCATGCAGAGATTGATCCTCAATGCCTCGAAAACGTGCCTTTAGATGTAGTCGATTTGGATACTTTCCATATTTCCGAAGACATGCTGTTAAAAGCCTTACGCAAACTGAAATCTTCATTCACGCCTGGGCCGGATGGTGTTCCAACTGTTTTCATGAAGAAGTGCTCGCAGGATATTAAAACCCCTCTTATGAAAATTCTAAATCTTTCGATGCAGCAAGCTCGGTTTCCTTCAGAATGGAAAAAATCGATTATGTTTCCGGTGTTCAAGAAAGGTAAAAAACAGTTTGTTGAAAACTATCGAGGCATAACGTCCCTTTGTGCTGGTTCTAAAGTTCTTGAGCTAGTAGTTAGCGACTATATAATGTTCAACTGTCACAGTCACATTTCTACGCAGCAACATGGATTCATGCCTGGTCGATCAGTTGACACGAATCTCATGGAGTTTACCTCTCTGTGCTTTGATGTAATTTCCCGAGGTAACCAAGTTGATGCAATTTATACCGATTTGAAGGCCGCCTTTGATCGTATCGACCATGACATAGCTCTAAAAAAGTTTAAAAAACTTGGGTTTTCCACTCGCCTTTGCAGCTGGCTGGAATCTTACCTGAAACAGAGGAAATTACAGGTCAAAATTGGCACAACTCTCTCCCAGGAATTCACTAACTACTCCGGCGTGCCTCAAGGCAGCAATCTCGGGCCAATTATGTTTATTTTGTTCTTTAACGATGCCACGAACCTATTCACAGGAAGTTACAAGCTTGTGTATGCTGATGACTTTAAAATGTATGCCGAAGTAAAAAGTTTGGCTGATTGCGTCACTCTACAGTCTCGTCTGGAGCAATTTGCTACGTGGTGTATTGTAAATCGAATGACCCTTAGCGTCGAAAAGTGTGTGACCATCTCATTTTATCACAAAGTTAGCCGCGAAGCCTACTATTATAACTACACGATCGCTGGACACTCGTTGGAGCGTGTTGAAACCGTAAAAGATCTTGGTGTGTATCTAGATTCAGATCTATCTTTTCGACAGCATCAGCAATTTGTGATTGACAAAGCTAACCGACAGCTTGGCTTTTTATTCAAAATCGCCCAGGAGTTCGATGACCCGCTATGCCTTCGATCACTCTATTTTGCGTTTGTACGGTCTCACTTGGAGTCTTCCGCCGTCATTTGGTCACCGTATCACGCAACTTGGATACGAAGAATTGAAAGCATTCAACGGAAGTTCGTCTGGTACGCCCTCAGGAATCTAAGGTGGCTCAACCCGTTCGACCTGCCTCCATATGCAGCCCGTTGTAAATTGCTGGGCATTACCACGTTGGAGAAAAGACGAAAAGTCTCGAAAGCTGTTTTTGCTGCCAAACTGCTTTCAACTGAGACTGATTGCAGCTCACTGTTGGAACAGCTTAACGTCAGTGCGCATTCCAGGCGTCTGAGATCTAGAGCCGGCTTCCTCCGTCGCCCATTAGTCAGAACGGATTATCTCCTAAACTCACCGCTACACTCGATGAGTGCAATTTTTAATGAATATTTTCATCTATTCGAATTTGGAGAGAGAGCTAAATTGTTCCGGCGGAAACTGCTTCTAGAGACGATTTGAAAATGGATGTTCATCGAAAGTACCGTTCCCATTATTCTTAATATGTTTATTTTTATTTTACAATCTTGACTATGTTACATGACTTTCTGCTTAGAACTAAGGATATGTCACTTTTTATTGTTACTTATATTTGTTCTGTGTTAGACCTAAGTTTATACATTTATTTTAAAAGATATGGGGTTTTTATGCCTAATTGTTGGCTTTTCCCCATCACCCACATTTCATGTAAACCATTGTGTTGGATGAAATTAATAAACAAACAAAAATAAATTTAAAAAATTGTCCTGCAATTCGTCCCATTGAACTATTTTGGGCTCTGGTTCGCCACCATGTTCAGCCAGCGGATATCGTGAGATATCAGTCTGTGCAGAACCTTATGAAGAACGTTAGAGAAAAAGTTCGAGAACTTGCTTGTAAATGAAAAAGTTATCGAAAATCTTTCATGAACTGTTAAAGCAATGTTGAGAAACTGAACTAAGCAGGAAATCAAAAAAACTTCTAGAAAATCTATGATAAAGTTGTATTCTGTTCACTATACATCCACAACAAGCTCATATCAGAAAATATTTTCATTGCTAGAAACATTTTCATCTACAGTGAGTACATGACGAATTTTCCCAATTGGGTTACGACCCCGATACACTTTGGCGTTGAGCTGTGACCAATCCATTAGCAGACTTTTGAATCCTGTCAATCATCCTGTTGCAAATTTGTCATTTGGACGCATTAAGTCACTCTCATCAGTCAAGGCCGAGTATACGAATTTTGGTTGTTAGCACGCCGCATTTGCGTGTAAACCGGTTGTTCACTATACGCCCAAGTTTGCTTAACATGTTTTTCATTTCCTTATTTGAAATGCATTTGTCGTGAATGACAAATGCACGAGAAGGCAATGAGTGATACAGAACCCAAAAGTAATATTTTTGCTTCGTTTTTCTTAACAGTCATAAAGTGGTCTTATCTTTGATTTTTTTCAATTTATTTTGTTAGACATGAGCATTCATTTATTGCCTATTGATGCTCCCCATTTCTTGATTCAATTTTCAGCTATATAACACTGTGCTACAGCGATTTAAAACTTCTAATAGGACCTAGTGTAGGTTTTAGGTCTTGTTGAGTGTAACATTCGCTCATACTAGAAATTTTCCAAACACCCCCAAAATCTGAAGTTATGGTTCAAATACGGTTTTTTGGAGCTCAGTGAATACAACAAATTTTAACTCAGTCATTTCTAGACTGATTTTCAATATTTTAGCAGTTTTGGAAAGAAGATAAACAGAGCTTTTAAAATATATACCGGTTTGTACTTATATTACTGAAACATGTTGAGTTATTCGAGTTTAAATCTAATTTTTTTGACTTTTTCACGCAATTTTTCAACCGTACTTGAAATTTGCCACCTGTTTCTTTGAATAAGATACTACAAATACACTAAAATTGTGAAAGTATATTCAATGACGAATGACGTTCGACGTTATTCACCGGGAACTCAATCTTGTGATGAATGACGCTATCTCTGGCGATTTCCCCACAACTTCGATTTTCCCGGCGAATCACGATGTGATGGACGACAAGACCTATCTCACCCTGGATGGCAAAGACTGGCAACTCCTAATGAAGAAAGTGAGCTCCGAGGTGGAGTTCATTTTACACACCAAGTTTCCCAAGAAGATGCTGCTGTGGCTGACAATCAGCGAGAAGAGGATGTCAAAGCCGCTCTTCTTTCGCTTCGGACTGGCCGTGAACGGGAAAACTTTGAAGTACGGAGTGCCTGCCAGAATTTGCGTCGTTCATCAAGAAATACCATGAGGGCGAAGACGCGGTTTTCTGACCGGATCTGGTGGCAGCCCATATACTTAAACCGATCGTCGGAGGAGATGGAACCACTGAATATCGATGTGGTACCCAAGTCGGCAAACTCGCCCAACGGTCGCCAGTTGCGTCCCATCGAGAATTACTGGGCAAACCAACAAATCAACAATTTAGTCACTGAGGAGGGATTGATAAATGAAACGAAGAAAATACTTAAAAACATGCCTACACTCATGTTGTCTTCTCACATGGCAAATGTTCCTTTTTTGCAAGTAAGCTTATTCAATTACCTTCTATGGGAAAATTATAAAACTCAATTTTCTGTCTTAGTTTTTTATCACCATCCGAAAGAAGGCCATTTTTTGCTGTAAACGTTATCTATGTAATAAAAGGTTGCTCTATATGCTTCCCAGTTAGACGTAATTCTAACTCTATTGAGAGGACCTAAAATACCGAAGTGTTTCGTCCCACTAGGGCATATAACAACAGCCTGTCCGTTTTGTTAACACATATTATTTTCGTCCACGTCCCTTGGGAAGTATGTGGAGACAGCGACCATTTCCTGCTTGCCATTAATCGTTGGGACTCCTACCGCTTAGTTACTTTATCTTACAAAACAGTCCCAACCGTGGTGTGGTCTTTGCTGTAAGTAAAAGTAGTGTCCATTCCAACATAGCTGCAGTTATCCAGCTCTACAGTCTGCGTAGGTCCAACGATTCGATCCATCTTTCTCTCTGTGCAACCTCTCTGTCTCGTCCCTGACTTATTGGTTTCAAGAACCGTCTTTACCGGGCTGTCATCCGACATTCTTATAATATGCCCAGCCTATCGCAACCTGCCAATCTTAGCGACATAGACCATAGATGACTTACCAAGCAGCAACTGCTGGTTTATTCGTCTTCTCTACGTTCCATTCTCCACCTGCAGTCCGCCGAAGATGGTACGCAACATCTTCCACTCAAACCATAACCATAATCTATGTCTATGTCTCATGGTCGTAGAGCTACCGGTTTGATCAGTATCCTGGATATGGTCAACTTGGTGCAGCGGAAAATTCAATCAATCGGAGCGTCCCCCGGAGACCAAAGTATGTGCGATATCCTGCCATAATGCGCCGACGAATTTCTCTGCTAATATCGTTGTTGACGGTCATCAGTGAGCCTAGGTACACGATATCGTCGACCAACTCGATTTCATCACCAACAACTTCAACCCGAGGTGGGATGTTAGCACTATTTTCTCTTGAACCTCTTCATTTAATGCACTTCGTCTTCGATGCGTGAATGACCAGTACAATCCGTTTGGCTTCGGCCTTTAGTCCAATAAATGCGGTTACCATCTTCCACAAAGGTCCAAGCCACGATGTCGATATCGTGCGAAGCCAAACAGTTGAACCGAATTTTGGAATATGTATTTGAAACATCGTGCCACTCGTGTTACTCCAGCTCTTCTAATTACTTTCCAGAACAATATTGAACAGTAGGCACGCGAGACCATGCCTCAAACCTCTACGAGTTTCGAAGAGGCTCAAAAGTGCTCCAGATACTCGAATCATGCACATCACTCGATCCATCGTCGTTTTGACCAATTCCGTTAATTCGTCCAAAAATCCGTGGTGTGTATATTTGAATATCTGATCCGTAAAGGCACGAGTACCCATCAATCCTGTCTGGTAGTGCCCCATAAGCTGCTTCGCAAATGGTAATAGTCTTCTACCGCTATGGTAACTAAGTCCCGTTGGATGAATGCTGTTATGGTAACAAATATAATATTTCTGATCAACTGAATTGCAGTCCGTGCATTAGACTGTTGCTGGCTATACATCAACTTACCGTTTCTGTTTGCTAAACCAAGAGTTTTGATGATTTTTGGAAATGCAGCCCGGTATTTAACTTTGATTTTTTTTCTTTTTAGACACTTTCGGATACGATAATAAGAAAACATCATAGCTTCGATTAAGTGAAAATTCACTAATTATATTAACAACAATTGCACTAGATGAACGTCGTCTGTCGAATGAAAATGAACTAGCTAATCAGTCGGATGACAGGTTAATGGTGATAGAAGTGCTTTTGCACCGGTACAGCAAGAACCTTGTGAGGTTGTGGTGCCTGATATCCCTTGATTGGCTCCCGGTGTACTTGTGCGATGAATCCACTCTTGCCATCAACCTGATATGTTACGGTACGCTTGTAACCATCAGCATCAATCAGATAGTACTCTCCTTGGGTGTGGTCATCCTTACGTTCCTCCTTGCGGCCATGCACATCACCGGTATGATCATCATGAATATCGTAGTGAAACTCGTAATGCACAGGACCATGCTCTTCTTCGTGGTGTTGTGGTTGTTGGTAGTAATTTTGGGCCACAATAAGTCCGACAAAAGCAAACAGCACAATAAGGGTCTGAAAAAAGGCGGCATCTTTAGCAAATAATTTAATATTATGGTTTATGTACTTTTACTTTGAACGACATGGTTTCACTTATTTTCTCGAGACTGTCGAAAGAGGTTGAATGTTGAATGTTCAGTGATGGAATGATACCTACTTCGGTGAAGCCGATGCCTTTTATAATGCTACTAATTCCATTGCTTTTGCTTAATTGGACATCAAGGATTACTTTTACCCGAATATTTACGAAAACTTCCTGTCCAAATTTAGAAGAGGGGAAAATAAACGATATGACAAAAATGTTACATATCACCCAATAACTAGACAGCATGAGTTCTACCAGTTTGCTCGTGCTGTGTCCTTCTGTGTCAACACGCCGGCCGGTGCAAGTAAAAAACGTTAATCACAAGCTAAACCGGTTAGTTGATTTTCATTTCTCTTCCATCATGGATTGTATCTACATGTAAAACACATCAAAAGGAACAATATTTTGAATTTTATTACTACCAATAACTACCCTGGTACGAACTACATGCAATGTTCTTTTGTTTATTGCGATACATTTCACAATGCTTACAGGATAGAGTAATAAGTTTCAACTCAAAAACAAGGTGTGAACTAGCTTTCCATGAATATGCCGTAAAACGGTAGAAGTTAAAAAAACTCAGTGCCATTATGTGCCAAAATCAACGTTCCCTACAAACTATATTTTACCAATGAATAAAATATTGCTTATAAAATTATGTTGTTTCCATGTTTCTTAATTTTAAAATCTGAAATTTTATGCTGGACACCATTTTTTTTTTGTTAATAGTGTAAAATATGTGCACTTTATTTTAGTTTTTAATTTGGAGAATGTTGTTCATTTTGAAAAAAATGGGCTTCAACCTTTTGAATTTTTATCAATACCGATAATTTCAATGACGGGAACGAAACTTTGATTAACTAGCTCCTACTCATCTATGAAATACAGTTCATTACAGAAACATCTTTAATCAAAAATATCGTTTGAAAAAAAAAACAAATTAGAACCATTTTTGGGTATTGGAAACAGACTGAAATTACTTTCTCATAATAATTCTTAAAAAATTTCCTCACCGAATGCAGGCCCGAATTTGAGGGGGGGCAAAGGGAGCAAATGCCCCGGGCCTCCCGATTCAAAGCCCCCCCCCCCCTAGTCCTGGTGCGACCTTTTTTTTTTTTTTGCTCGTCACCTTCCAGAACGTTACCTCTAAATGTTTTTGGAGAAGAGGGCCCCACATACAAATTTTCCCCGAGCCCCAACCGTTTGAATTCGGCCCTATGACTATAAACATGCATATATATAAAAAAAGTTTTGTTTTTCATTGGACCGAAACTTTCTGGACTTCATTTTTGTTCATAGAACAATGAACATTGCCTCACTCCCTCCCAGCTGGTCTCGAGGTTCGATGCTGGCCTAACAAGCCAGTTGTCGTAGGTTCGAGTCTCGGCTCGGGAGAGACTGTTAGTGTTAGTAGGATCGTAGCGCTGGCCCCGCAATTGTCCTGTACACTTAACAGTTGGCTGCGAAGTCTGTGTATAAAATACAGAAGGTCAAGTTCCGAATCGGAATGTAGCACCAAGGCTTTGCTTTGCTTTTACAATGAACATTGCATGCGACAGTAAAAAAATCAACAATGTAAGAAAACCTAAGCTCTCAGCTCTCATATCATTTTTTTTGACGTAGAACTACGTTTTTCTTTAGCCTACCACTTAGGGATGTAAATAGGAAAACTATTAACGAAAAGGGGACGAAATATGTCCCTTTTTAAATGCTTATAAATCGGTTTGTTTTCAACCGATTTCCTTCATTTTTGCAGCAATTGTTTGGAAAATTATACACGCATCCACCCAAATGTAAAAAATTGTTGATTGATTATGCAAATTATTGTACTACTGATAATTGTCAAGCCTTGTTTAAACGAAAATTACGTCCTCTGATTGGTCGTTATATGATTGCTTCCCAAGCACGGTCGACAGAATCATATACCTTGTAATTGAAAACATGCTATTTGGCCTATATAAGAGGCTCTTATTAAGAGCCTGTTTCAGCCGAAGCCGCTCATAATAGTTCTGGACAGCGACAAGTTGTCAACAGCAGTCGTCCTTCCTTAGCAGCAGCACTAGCTCTGTGGTTGGTCACCACGTCTCAGGAGCAGCGCGGTTCTTCTCAGCGTGTGTCGCCAGACTGCCATTATTCCCCCGTGTTAAAGCAGCATGAAGGTCGTCATCACCAAATCCAATTTTGAACAGCAAAATGCCTTTTTTTCAAGGCAAATAAACAAGTAATTGAAGGGTGAAAATTTCCTAGCATCAACACAAGCAAACATTCTTCGCGGGATCCTAGCAATCAAATTCTGTTGTAGTTTATTTAGTTGATACCCCCACTGTTGGGACAGCACAAAGGCTGCGATCAATATAACCGATCTGGAATAACAAATTGCCCTGTTAGAACGCATTCGCAAAGGCAGTTAATTCGAATATGCAGAGCTAATATGACGTCGATTCAATCAATCAGCATTAACATAATTTCGTCGTCTCCCAGCTGCCAAGTTGCAACACGCAACAACGAGCAAACGAAATCGCTTGATGTTACAAACCGCAATAAAATACGGGATAAAACCGTTGCTTGTGTGAGAGCACCATCGGTGTTTATTCGCTGGAAACAAAATCGAATGCGAATTGTATAATAATTCTTCTAAAGCATATTAGAGAATTAGACAACTGAACAGAAAGGCGTGAACTATTACGTAGCACCCTTCGGTTATAGAAGAGTGTTTCTGGGAAAACTAGCTACATTCATTAGTCGGAAGGTGAGCTGGATGGACCGTCCACAACGTTGACAGCAGTAGAAGAAGATATAGCGCTCAGAAGTAACAGCGGGTTGCGCCAAAACAAATTAAATAAATCCCTTGCGCTGTGGTTGGTCACCATGTCTCAGTAGCAGCGCGGTTCTTCTCAGCGTGCCTCGCCAGACTGCCATTATTCCCCCACTGTTGGGGCAGCATCAAGATCGTCATCACCAAATCCAATTTTGAACAGCAAAATGCCATTTGACGTAGAACTATGTTTTACTTTAGCATACCACACAGGGATGCAAACTGAAAAACTGGGACGAAATTTGTCCATTTTCGAATGCATATAGGTCAGTTGGTTTTCAAACCGATTTTCTTCACTCTTGCAGCAGTCGATTGGAAAATTATACACGCATCTGCCCAAATGCAGAAAAATGTTGTTTGAATCTACGAACTATTGCACTACTAAAAATTGTCAAGCCTTGTTGAAATAAAAATAACGTCCTCTGATTGGTCGCTTGCTTGCTGTGAGTGTATGATATGGTATGTTTTGTGTATGATATGGTGTGATGTGTGTATGATATGGTATGATGTGTGTATGGTGTGATGATATGGTATGATGTGTGTGTGTATATGATATGATGTGTGTGTGTGTGTCTGTGTGTGTGTGTGTGTGTGTATGTGTGTGTCTGTATGATATGGTATGATGTGTACTGCTTTTCCAAGCATAGTTGTCCCAGCGTGCATAAGGTTTGCGTAGAACATGGGACTACTATGATTGGAACGGCAGTGTATGTGTCTGTATGATATGGCATAATGTGCGTGTGTCTATGATATGGTATGATTTGTGTGTGTGTGTATGTGCTGTGTATGGTTTTTAACTCGGCACGTTGTGATAACTGCTGAATCCGGTTCACGAAATTCACAACCCTTCATTAGTAGACATTATAACTCATTACCCAAGTAAAAATATTGATTTTATCAAAATTTAATAGCGCTCAATACAGCCAAAAAAGCGCTACAAAACTTTGATAAAACCAGTTGTGTTACCAGGGTAATGAAACACTCAATGCATTTTATAATAGTGCACGTACTTCTACGTCATTTATGTGGTCGTGTCTTGGATACAACCTCCTACTTTTTTAAAGAACACGAATGAATTGAAACCAATGAATAGACCCTCGGATGTTAATTTCAAATCGTAGCAGAAGAGAGCCCAGTAACAATGACACAAAAAAGACTTTTACGTTCAAAAGCCGACAATGATGGACAAATCTGTTGAAAACTATAGCTCAAAAGAAATGTTGGAAAATATACGGCTAAATTTTTGATTTTCTTCTATTAACATTATTCGCAGTATTTACCGAATTCGAAGATAGTTCTATTTTACCGATACGTGAATAAAAATCTCAAAAATGTGATGCTTTTTCAAAATGACTTTCAAAAAAATTTGCAAATATGATGGAATATGATTAAAAATAGAAACTAATTATTGACTATGCAATAGTTATATCGAAAAATATTAGATAAAAACACTTAAATATCGTAGTATCGCATGTTTCTGCTAAAATATTTTCACATTGGTTCGTATTATTATGCTCGAGTTTCCCATAATGCTGCACAAAGCTCTATTAGACAATTAGCCAGAATGAAGTAAAAATGTATAACTTATAAAACAATAAGCTTTCAATCAATACTAATTTCTTAATACAAGAGAATTCTATAAATGTCCTTGTTCATAAAACAGGTTTATCATTATAAATGTACATGATAGGCACAATAGAAAAACTAGCACTTTTTGCACTAGTAACCAGATGCAACTTTTGGCGGTCAATGCCTTTCTATTTCATTGTTGCTTTGCATTATCACTACTTCGAATGTTACCGCCATCAAATATAAATTCGCTGACAGGCGAAACACGCTGCAGAGCAAATTAATAACGGTTTCTCTTATTTTCGTTAACTGCTGCTAACTAGGGAAAATCATTACCATGCCTTTCCCTCGACAACTGCAAAAATTTAATATCGTCAGAAAAAGGGTGCTATTATATAAACGATGTAGATCACAGTGAAGTTATCAGTCGAACAACAACCATGAAGGAAAACAAAACCGAATCCACAAAATGTGTTCTAAAGTAAGTGGTTCTAGAAGTGTTGTTCAGTTCGCTATTCTTTCTTTAAATTTCTGCTATTCTTTTTATAAATTTTAATCTTTACTTCAGATCTGCATTCTACTACTGGCTTTCGTCGGTGCCATAGCAGCTCAAAATTATCATCAACATGCAGAGGAGAAACATGGTCCTGTGCACTACGACTTTCACTACGACATTCATGATGACCATACCGGTGATATGCATGGGCGCAAGGAGGAACGTAAAGATGACCATACCCAGGGAGAGTACTACCTGATTGATGCTGATGGTTACAAGCGAACGGTCACCTACCAGGTTGATGGCAAGAGCGGATTCATCGCTCAGGTGCATCGGGAACCAATCAAGGGACACCAGCCAGCTCCGAAACCAGTTCATAAGGTGTTAGCTGTCCCGGTACTACACTCTTATCACCATTAGTGCCAATCTTCTCCTCCTGTACTGGACTAGCCAAATTTAGATAGCAAAATGTATATATAATAAAATTGAATGAAATTATTTAAATGTCGAGAATTTCATTTTTTGATCAATTGAAAATGTACTTGAAATCTAAAATAATTTTATCGCGGACAAGTCTTTCCTTTAACTTTTGAATTTACATCAAGTTCTATCAATTCTACCTCCACCTCTGATTCCCGATGACGGTCGATAAAATACTCTTGCACGCTGCTCCCACAGACCATTATCATAAAAAAATGCACCAAAGAATCTGAGTACACCATTCGATTCGTTATGACGGCCAGAATCTCTGGTCGAAATTTCAAAATCATCGTACGGTTCATTTTTGAGTAATGCCCTTTTGAACGTCGTAAAGTACAAAAAAGTGATATAAAAACGACGAAATAATTATTGTAAAGCACGTTTTTCAACCACCGCTTTATGAAATAACTTCCAAAATAGTTTCTACACTTTCCAAGGGTTATATTTCAAGACATTAACAATTGGTGGAAAGATTTTTTGAAAATCCCACAGTGCACAGTGGTCTAAACTCGAAAAATCGTGATCGTTCTAGATTTGACTACGAAAAACTGATTTTATGTACTCAATGTTTTCAGCAAAATTGTTTCATAGAACTGTGGGATTTAAAAATAAATCTTTCCACCAATTGTTAATGTCTTGCGATATAACCCTAAGAATGTGTAGAAACTATTCTGGAAGTTATTTCTTAAAATGCTGATTAGGAAACGTGCTTTACAATAAGTATTTCGTCGTTTTTATATCACTTGTTTGTACTTTACGACCTTCAAAAAGGCATTACTCAAAAATGTACCGTACGATAATTTTGAAATTTTGACCAGAGATTCTGGACGTCATAACGAATCGAATGGTGTCCTAAGATTCTTTGGTGTATTTTTTTTTTTATAATAACGGTCTATGGGAGCACCGTGCTTGAGAACATGGATCACTAGAATGAAAAAAAAATTGGTTTTTGAAGATCCGTAATTATTTTAGTCAAGCACAAACGGTTTTTATCAACGGCAATTCCAAAAGCATGTTTTTTTAAGTAAACTAAGATATATTTGTAATTTAATTGTTTGTGGAACAGTTCATTTTTTTAACATTTTAGGAATATTCAAGGTGAATAAATTACAAGAATTGCTAGAAGGGCCAACCACATTTCACGTGGACAGACTGGGGGGAGGGGGTGTAATGTCCACGGTACAATATTTTCAGGAATTTATATGGGCAGTAGTCCACGGACTGTGAAATCTGCCGAAAACCGGGAGACAGTAACAACAAGACCTCTTTTGCGAAAGAGCGAAGGTTGTATACGTTTCTGACGCGTAAAATATTTGACGTCGTACGCACACAATCTCTTTTGGAGTATTTTACTAAAATTTTTATATAAAAGGTGTACTCTTACAAGACATAGGAGCTGTTTTCAATGGAGGTCAACATTAGTATGTGGGTGAAAAAAATATGTTAGTCACACATATACTCTCAAACACACACACACACACACACACACACACACACACATACACACACATATACATATACATATACACACATATACATAAACACACACATATACATATACACACACATATACGCACACATACACACACACATATACGCACACATACACACAGACACATATACGCACACATACACACATACACAAATAAACACACATACAAACAGAGATACACACAGACACTCACACACATACACGCACATACATACACACATACATACACACATCCACACACATATACGCACATACACACACATACACACGTACACACGTAACACATATATACTCACATACATGCACGTCCATATTCATTGTTTCAAGTAATTCCTTTCAAGCATTTTGCAAATAATTACCTTCTTCGACTCCGCTCCTATGTCACTCTTTTTTTTTGGACCCATAATATTGTTTTTATGTGTTGTCAAACTTTCCAATCCCCCTTTCGAACATTACATACTAATCGGATGAACCCCTACATGTTTTCTTATACATTTCCGATCACGGAAGTTCATTTTGGGCTATAAAAAAATTAAAAATTTTGGTTCGATTTAATGCACAATTCGATTTTACGCACATTTCAAAAACGAGAATGTGCGTAAAATCGAGGTAAAGCTGTATCATTTTTCAACATCCATGACAGACAGAAAGAAGCTATCTGTTGCATGATAAGGATGAGGAAGTCAATGTTCAAAGAGATGTTTCGCATTTACGAATGCGGATATCCGTAGCATCCCATAAAACATAAACGTCAGTTCGCTCTTGAAATTGAAAAATTGGAGAAATAATAAGCCTTAAAGGGCATACTATACTCTTGCCAGATGGATTCTTGCAATATGCATCTTTTTACGAAGACTAACTGCAAGTAGATCAATCAATGAAACGTAAAAAATTACAAAAATCGAGTTTTTTGTAAATTTCAAAGTTAAAACTTGAACTTTCGAGCAGAATGAACCAGCACAAGACTTAACACTCTTATTCTACCGAGCAATAAATAAGATTCTTGACATTTAAATATTTTCATTCAGTTTTATTTAACATACATTTTTTTATCTAAATTTGGCTAGTCCAGTACAGATGAAGAATAATTACACTAATGGTGATAAGAGTGTAGTACCGGGACAGCTAACACCTTATGAACTGGTTTCGGAGCTGGCTGGTGTCCCTTGATTGGTTCCCGATGCACCTGAGCGATGAATCCGCTCTTGTCATCAACCCGGTAGGTGACCGTTCGTTTGTAACCATCAGCATCAATCAGGTAGTACTCTCCCTGTGTATGGTCATCCTTACGAGCCTCCTTGCGGCCATGCACATCACCGGTATGGTCATCATGAATGTCGTAGTGAAACTCGTAGTGCACAGGACCATGTTCCTCCTCTGCATGCTGATGATAATTTTGAGCTACTATGGCACCAACGAAAGCCAATAGAAGAATGCAGATCTGAGATGTGGATTAAAATTTAAGAATGGTATAGCTTTGAGAACTGAGAATGACATATTATTAGACCTACTTTGGAATACATTTTGTGGAATCTGTTTAACTTATGGTTGTTGTTCGACTGATAACTTTTTCACGATCTGTGTCGTTTATATAACAAAACTTTTTTCTGGATAAGTTATGTTTATAGAATCATTTTCAATTATTGCAGTTGTCGAGAGAAAGGTATAGTATTAGGCGGGGTTGATTTTCATTTTGACTTGGCTTGAACTTCAAATCGAATTATAGTTCAAATTCATACCAGAAAAAAATATATATGTATGACATAGTAAAGGAAACCTTTAAAATCAATGCGATTTTTCTAATACATGTGAAATCAATAAATGTCCTCGTCCATAAGCTTGTTTATCACTGTAAATGTACATGACAAAGTTGTTCATTTGCTTTACTAATCAGGAGCAACTTTTGGCGGTCAATGCCTTTCTATTTTATTGTTGCTTTGCATTATCTTTGCTTTGAATATTATCGTCACCAAATATAAGTTTGCTGACATGTAAAACAAGCTGCGGAGTAAATTAATACCGGTTTCTCTTATTTTCGTTACCTATTAGTAACTAAGGAAAATCACCTTTCTCTCGATAACTGCAAAAAATGAAAATACTTCTACAAACACAACATAGCCAGAACAAGGTTTTATTATAAAAACAATACAGATCCGTGGAAGAGCTATCAGTCGAACAACAACCATAAGGTAAACTAAACAGATCCCACAAAATGTATGCCAAAGTAAGTGTATCTGGAAGCGTTGTTCAGTTTTTTAAGCTATAGGATTTTTAAATTTTAATCTTCATCTCAGATCTGCATTCTACTATTGGCTTTCGTCAGCACCATAGCAGCTCAAAATTATCATCAACATGCAGAGGAGGAACATGGTCCTGTGCACTACGAGTTTCACTACGACATTCATGATGACCATACCGGCGATGTACATGGCCGCAAGGAGGCTCGTAAGGATGACCATACCCAGGGAGAGTACTACCTGATTGATGCTGATGGTTACAAGCGAACGGTCACCTACCAGGTTGATGGCAAGAGCGGATTCATCGCTCAGGTGCATCGAGAACCAATCAAGGGACACCAGCCAGCTCCGAAACCAGTTCATAAGGTGTTAGCTGTCCCGATACTGCACGCTTATCACCATTAGTGCCATTCTTCTCCACTTGTACTGAACTAGCCCAATTTAGATAGCAAAATGTTTATTAAATAAATCTGAAATTATTTAAATATAGAAAAAAAATTTATATTTTGATCAATTGAACCTTAAACCTAAAATTAGTTCACCGCGGTCAAAAATCTTTCTTCTAACTTTTGAATTTACATTAAACTCTTTTTCTATAATTTCTTTATGTTTGTAATAGGGTATCGAACGACTTCGTCAGAGGTTTTCTTCGGCAGTTTTTTTATAGAACTGCCATTAGAATTATCTTTCTGAATATACTAACGGCTTTCGTTAGTGCCATTTCAGCTCAAAGTTTTTTAGATTTTTCACATATTTGTAGTAGGTACATAATATTTCTAGTTATTAATTCTAATTTGAGAAAATTGTTTTTCAAATTAATTACATCATCTGGGATAATGGACTGCTTCGGACTATTGTAGAAAACCTGTCATAGGAAACCGCAAAACGAAATTCGAAGGTCATTTTTTCCATACATTGGCACCCTAATGTATATTTTCGGCATATATTAAATCGTCATATAAAGTTTTTATTTCACTGCACTTCATTTAAAGTGAACTTTTGACGTAGAATTACGTCTTTCGGCAACATTCTGATAGTTGTCCCGTAAATTGTCCAGTTTTAAATACTTTATTCGAATTTTAGTCATTCTCAAAACGAAAACTGTGATTTTATTATGCTTTCTACTGTACTGTACTGTACTGTACTGTACTGCAAAGAAAATTATAGTGCCTTGCTTCGAACGTAGATTTTTTTCGGTAAACAACCAATAATGACCAAATACCACCCAATATGGGATTCAAGGTTATAAACAAAAGACAAAAATTGTATTTAGGACATCATTTTAAAATTCAAGGTGGTGTCTTCCGCTTTCTGCTAAATGAGTAATCCCGAGCAGGACTGATATTCAGAGGCCATAAACCAACCCCATTATTTTCAGGGGTTCTCCACAAGCAGCAGAATCAAAAAGGCAAACGACGGAAGGCAGAATTATGAGAAGTAGAATTCTGTGACCGTACACAAAAGGCAGATTGTTCCATAAGGCGAAAATATCAAAGTTCTATGAATGTAAATGGGAAAAAAAATATTTTGATACAGCTCTTATATATATATATATATATATATATATATATATATATATATATATATATATATATATATATATATATATATATATATATATATATATATATATATATATATATATATATATATATATATATATATTTTTTTTTATAAGAGGGGGATTTGTTAGTAGCTTAAGTATTTATGATAAATATTAGTAAATAATGAATATGTGTGTCCAATCACAAAGGGTGACTTCTCAACACTGTTAAAAATTTGTAATTATAATTGTTAGGATTTGTTTGCTTTCGCAATCAGGACTTATCGTTCGTAGGGATTTAAACCTACTTGTCAGAAAGGGGGAAGTAAACTTAAAACTAACCTAATTGCTAACTTATTGGCTATAAAGAGAGCTTATCGTAGCAATAGAGGATTGCAACGATATTTGTCGAAAATTTTTAATAATTTTATTTAACATAGCTTCTAATGGTTCAACACCAGTAAGTCTATGTAATTCGAGTGTACCAAACCAAGAAGGACGCTTCAAAATCATTTTCAGAATTTTATTGTTGAACAGCAACTTGACCAGATCGGTACAGCTTAAAGCATTGCTGGTCTGAAAATTTGTTTGTAAATCAAAAGTTTGTTCTTTAAACAAAGTTCAGAATTCCTGTTAATGAGAGGATATAAACATCTCGTATATTTGATGCACTTGGCTTGTATTCTCTCAATGTGCTCTTTGAAAATAAGTTTTTTATCATAAATTAGTCCCAAGTACTTAATCTTGTCAGACCAACTTAAAATAACCCCATTCATCTTGACAACGTGATTATTGTTTGGCTTGAGGAAAGAAGCCCTAGGCTTATGCGGAAAAAATATCATTTGAGTTTTAGAAGCATTGGGAGAGATTTTCCACTTTTGCAAGTAGGAAGAAAAATATCTAAACTTTTCTGCAATCGACTGCATATGACACGAAGGCTTTTTCCTTTTACGGAAATGCTTGTGTCATCGCAAAACAATGACTTTGTGCATCCTGGAGGCAAATCAGGAAGTTCTGAAGTGAATATATTGTACAGGACTGAACCCAAGACTGAACCTTGAGGTACACCTGCTCTGACAGGAAATCTATCAGATTTTGAATTCTGATAGACAACCTGCAGAGTTTGATCAGTAAGATAATTTTTCAAAATTTTGATCAGGAAAATTGGAAAATTGGAAAATTAAAAGTTTGCAATTTCGCAATCAAACCATTATGCCAAACACTGTCGAATGCTTTTTCTATGTCTAAAAGAGCAGCTCCAGTGGAATAACCTTCAGATTTGTTAGCTCGTATCATATTAGTAACTCTGAGCAATTGATGAGTTGTGGAATGCCCATGGCGAAATCCAAACTGTTCATTTGCTAAAATTGAATTTTCGTTGATGTGTGACATCATTCTGTTAAGAATAATTCTCTCAAACAGTTTACTTATTGAAGAAAGCAAACTGATTGGTCGGTAACTTGAAACTTCAGCTGGATTCTTAACCGGCTTTAAAATTGGAGTAATTTTTGCATTTTTGCATAATTTGGGAAAATATGCAATTTTGAACCAGCAATTGAAAATTTTCACTAAAAATTTCATTGAGCTCTCAGGGAGATGTTTGATTAGATAAAAAGAAAAAAAAAATCCATCGTCACCAGGTGCTTTCATGTTTTTGAAAATTTTTAATAATTGATTTAATCTCATTCAAGTTAGTTTCAATTATTTCTGCAGATAAAAAATTCTGGGAAGAAATTAAATCAAATTGACTTGTGACTTCATTTTCAATTGGACTCACAAAATTCAAATTTGAGTTATGAACACTCTCAAACTGCTGAGCGAGTCTTTGGGCCTTTTGTTCATTGAATACAAGAAAACGTTCACCATCTTTTAAAACTGGAATAGGCTTTGAAGGTTTCTTAAGAATCTTTGACAGATTCCAAAAGGGTTTTGAATATGGTTTCAATTTTTCAAATTTAGTTTCAAAATTTTGATTTCTCAGAAGAGTAAATCTATGTTTAATCTCTTTCTGTAAATCTTTATAAATTGTTTTAAAAACAGGGTCACGATAACGTTGATATTGACGTCTGCGGACATTTTTCAAACGAATTAGAAGTTTAAGATTTTCGTCAATTATTGGTGAATCAAATATCACTTGATCCTTTGGAACAGAATAATTTCTGGCATCAACAATTGCACATTTTAATGCTTCCAAAGCGGAATCAATATTCACTTCGTTTTGCAAATCAAGCTCATTATTGAAATTTCTCTCAATATGAGTTTTGTATGTTTCCCAATTAGCCTTGTTATAATTAAGAACAGAGCTCATAGGGTTTAAAACTGATTCATGTTATAAAGAAAAAGTTATTGGAAGATGGTCAGAATCAAAGTCAGCATGTGTGATCAAATCACTACATACATGACTTTGATCTGTTAGCACCAAAGCAATTGATGGAGGGTTTCTTATAGAAGAAAAGCATGTAGGACTATTCGGAGACAAAATAGAATAGTATCCTGAAGAACAATCATTGAATAAAATTTTGCCATTGGAATTACTTTGAGAATTATTCCATGACGAATGTTTAGCGTTAAAATCGCCGATTATAAAAAATTTCGAACGATTTCTGGTGAGTTTTTGTAAATCACCTTTAAAATAATTTTTGTGCTCGCGTGTGCAAATGGTAAATATGCTGCGGCAATAAATGAAATCCCAAGTTCAGTTTGAACTTCAATTCCCAAAGTTTCAATAACTTTCGTCTCAAGATGGGGAAGAGCACGATGTTTGATTCGGCGATGAATAACAATTGCAACTCCACCGCCGGAACCCTGAATCCTATCATATCTATGAACCACGTAATTGGGATCATATTTTAATTTGATGTTAGGTTTCAAAAACGTTTCAGTAATAATTGCAATATGCACATTATTTACTGTTAAAAAATTAAAAAGCTAATTCTCATTGGCCTTCAATGAGCGAGCATTCCAATTTAAAATTTTGATCGGTTTATTTAAAATCATTGCTGAACTTTAAATTAGAAACAATTTTAATTGTAAAATTTGTACCTATTTGAATGGCTTCAAACATTGATTTTGCCTGCAACATGGCGTTCATAAGATCGAACATTGCCTGATGCTGAAAAGAAAGTTTACCTGCCGTAATAGGCCCCGGGCAGTTGACATTAGAAAAAAATCACAAGAAGGTTGTATGCAAAGCCACGACCGCAAGGTTGAAGTAGAATACTTTTACAAGAAAGATAACCCGGCTGCTTGCGTGTCAGTTGGCAGTATTGTATTTTCTTTTTGTCTGATATTTTGAATGAAGTTCATTGAATATTTTTAAATTTTGTGCAAATGAGACGTTGAAGTGCTGCCGAATTGTAATATGCACATTTAATACGACATCATTAAACGGGAACGGAACAAAGGCTACGGTTATGCAGAACGCGAATGCCGGCGAGATGCGATTCGCCTTACCGTGGTGAAATGTACAGCTCTTTTTAAGGCGAAGTAGAGCTATACATTTCAACAGATTTCGTCTTGCCGAATCGCATTGCGCCGTTATTTGCGTTCTGCATGACCGTAGCCAAACACTTAGCGACGCAAACGCGTAATAATATTCAGAGTATGCATGTAGATGAAGATAATTAACTTTGGATTATAGCGCAAAACGAGAAAATATTAACTCTTCAAATAATCATTTGTGTTCTTCAAATTTCAGTTGTTTATTATCTGATGAAGCTCTTATATAGGCCAAATGATGCATTCCCAATTTACTAGATCCATTACTCTGCCGACCGTGCTAGGGAAAGCGCGGTATAACGACCAATCAGAGGTCGAATTTTGTGTTTTGACAAGGCTTAAGAGTTTTCAATAGTACAATAGTTCGAATGATAAAATTGCAATTTCATGCATTTGGTAGAAATCTTAGAAGATTTTCTAATCGATTGCTGCAAAAACGAAGGAAATCCATCGAAAACTAACCGATTTATTAGCATTTGAAATTTTTCTCACTTTTTTCAGTTTTAGATTTTCATTTCATATCCCTATGTAGCCGAACTTCCTGAGAGAAGTATTCTAATTCAAAATTAAATCTTCATTAATTCATTTGTTGTCCTTATAAGGACAATTGTTCAATTTATCATAGGATGTAGTGTTTATCTTACATCACAGTGAGAAAGGTGTTTTCACATTGAAAACTAGACACGGCTTGTTGGCAAATGCATCTACCGCTAATACCACCGCTATCATACGAAAGCGCGTCGTTTCATGTGGGGAATATCAACAACGAAAAATGACGCGCGTCTAAGCATAACCCGAACTGTTTCGCCGTGCTGCTCCCATTTACCTTTACATCGGCCTCAGGGAAGTACCGGCTGCATCTGCATCTACCGCTGAGGCTGTCACTATACTGCTATTGGTACCAAAAGCTATTATCTCTTCAAATAAGTGTTTTATTTGTTCTCAAAAGAACAATTGTTCAATTCAAAATCGGATTTACGCAATCGCATCTCTGTAATATTACCGACAATAATATTCTCCTGAACAAAATGGTACAACTTTCCCATTAGGCCTCTGCCATAATAGACGCGAAAAGCGACGCGAACCGATTCGCTCGGCTGTAGGTTAATGTTCAGCCATCAGTAGAGCTGTACATTAACCTACGGCCGAGCGTATCGGTTCGCGCCGCTTTCCGCGTCTACTATGGCAGAGGCCTTAGAGAAAGTTGCTGGCTGATGTATTCACTTCATGCAAGCCTGCTGCTGATGCTTCCCGCTACCACGCTGAAACAGCATTTTAGTGAAGGGAGTGTCGTTGCATCAGCTGACCCTGCTACTATCGATGCTGATATACCCGCTGCAACAGCTACGCTTTGCATAGCCATGCCACAGTTGTGGCCGCTATACGCTGGCCCAACTGCTGAGCAACTGCAACGCTATCCGCAGCCATGCCACAGTTGTGGCCGCTATTCGCTATCGATGGTACCCACCGCTCGCTCCCGCTGCTGCTAAGGGAGGACTGCTGTCGTCGTTGTTCAGAACTATTATGAGCGGCTTCGACTAAAACAGGCTCTTATATAGGGATGAAAATAGGAATGAATTATTTTACGTACGTGGTGGAATGGTATAACTTGAAAAATATGTGTGACTTCATTCCGGCTCAGAGCGATCATTTGATAAGCTCCACCTCTTTTTTCAGTTTCTAAAGTTTTTCCTCAGTTTCGTAGCACGGATGCACAAAAATGATTTCTTGTCGAGCCGGACCGATAGCACTCTCATTGAAGCAACAAAATAACATGTTTTGTGTCGTGTTGTGCAGCTTGGTTAAGGAAAATGTTCCCGTCCCCGTGTCGCATGTAAGCAGATTATTGCGTTCAGTAGACAGTAGATAGTGTATCCAGCGAATAAACATCGATGGTGCTCTCACACACGCGACGGTTTTAACCCGCATCTTATTGCGGTTTGTAACATCAAGCGATTTCGTTAGCTCGCTGGTGCGTGTTGCATCATGTTGCAACTTGGCAGCTGGGAGACGACGAAATTCTGTTTATGCTGATTGATTGAATCGACTACATATTAGCTCTGCATAGTCGAACTAACTGCTTTTGTGAATGCGTACAGGGCAGTTAATTATTCAATGTCGGTTATGCTGATCGCAGCCTTTGCGCTGCCCCTACAGTGGGGGGTTTACTAAATAAAGTGAAAATTAGACAACTACAACAGAATTTGATTGCATCCCGCACAGAATGTCTGCTTGTGTAGATGCCAGAAAATTATTAACCTTCAATTATTTTTTTATTTGCCTTGAAAAAAGCATGTTGCGGTTCAAAATCGGTTGCTAATTACAACCTTTGAGCTGCCCTAACATTGGGGGAATTAAGATACACGGACAACATGCACTGTGGAAACTTTTTCACATTTAGTAAATTAGACGGGTGCGACAAATTTGAATTGCTAGGATGCAACACAGAATGCTTGCTTGCGTTGGCAAAAATTATTAACTTTCAATGACTTGTTTATTTGCCTTAAAAAAGGCATTTTGATTTCCGAAATTCGATTTCCTGATGGCAATCATCATGCTGCCCCAACACGGGGGGAATAGTGGCTGTCTGGCGACACACGCTGAGAAAAACCGCGCTGCTCCTGAGACGTAGTGACCAACCACAGGGCTAGTGCTGCTGCTAAGGAAGGACAACTGCTGTTGTCGCTGTCTAGAACTATTATGAGCGGCTCCGGCTGAAGCAGGCTCTTATGTAGGCCAAATAGCATGTTTTCAGTTGCAAGGTATATGATTCTGTCGACCGTGCTTGGGAAGCAAGCATATAACGACCAATCAGAGGTCGAATTTTTCGTTTTGACAAGGCTTGACTATTTTCAACTGTACAATAGTGTGAATAATAAAATTACAATTATCATATTTTGGGAAGAATCTTAGAAGATTTTCCAATCTATTGTTGCAAGAACGAAGGAAATCCATCGAATACTAACCGATTTATTAGCATTTGAAATTGGACATATTTTTCTCTTTTTTCGGTTTTAGATTTTCATTTCACATCCCTATGTAGCCGAACTTCCTGAGAGAAGTATTCTACTTCAAAATATTTTCGGTAGTAATATTAGCTGTGGTAATAGGTGTACAATTATTTTCTAGCGTGTTTTGCTTACCCATATTAACGGTCATTTTCGAACTACCAACATTAGGCGATAGAATGTTCGAACTACCTGTAACCTGTGCATATGTTAAACGGGTATGCAAATGAGTAGGTAAACTATGCGTCACTGGTACGCTTGGAGAATTTTGTTTTGGAGCTTGTTTTAATTGGGAAATTGAATTTTGTTTACCTTGCCTTGCCTTAACAATTGCTAAACGGACTAGGCATTGATAAAAATTTGACATACGGTTGCCATTACAATTCGCACAGCGAAAATTTTTACTCTCTTTCACAGGACATGTGTCCTTTTTGTGAGAAGAGTCTCCACAAATCAGGCATTTTTGGTCCATGTTACAGAACTTTGAACCATGGCCATAACGTCGGCAAACACGGCATTGGGTGATATGCTTTGCACCTCCGTCAAACTCCCTATAAGCTTCCCATTTTACACGCACGTTATATAAAGCATGTGCTTTTTCAAAAAATTTTAAGTTATTAACCTCACTGCGGTTAAAATGAATTAAATAGTTCCAGTTCGCTGACTGTTTTCGCCTCGTGATTTTTGTTTCATTAGAAATACTTGGGTAGGGGCTATGCCAAGTAATTCTGTTAAAGTAAGTTTGATTTCATCAACGGTTTGATCATTGGTGAGACCTTTCAAGACAACCTTGAACGGCTTGGCGTTCTTGGTGTCATATGTAAAAAAAAATGTACATCTTGTCAGTGAAATACTGAACAAGACGATCACGACCCTTTATTGAGTCGGCTAATAAGCGGCATTCACCTCTACGGCCAATTTGATAGGTAACTTTAACGTCAGAAACAAACGTTGAAAGTTCCTTTTTGAATATATTAAATACAATAGGTGGAACTTTTTCCTTTTTTAAAGATTTTACATTTTGTATAGTTTCATTATTAATAACTTCCATTTCACCAGCTTCTTGCTCAGGCAAAATATTGAAAGGATTGTCACTACAGACACTCGAAGTGTCAGAAAGAGATGCCTCTCTTTTCCTCCCCGCAGCGATGCGTGGTTTCTTTTTTCGTCCAGCCATTTCAGGTGATACGAAAAAAAGTTAAATTCAAAAGTAGGTAGTCTTGAGAAAGACTGATGGGAAATAATTTTCAGGTAGTCTTTAAAGGACACACTGACAAAACACAAACTTTGAAGCTATAGGCAGTCAAAGACCAGTCCACAAGCAACCGAAAATACGTCTGATCTGTAGGGCAGTTCAAGACGCACTGTGATACAGCTCAATACCATCTTAAATGCCACGCCTCTCAAAAATTTGTTGTACAGAGAATATTTCCTCTCAAAGCTTTCTAAAACTGCACCGCACGAGAAGTGTTGGTCGTTTGTTTTTTTTTTTGTGGCTCCCTCCTGCGCAATTCAAATAGTATACTCATTTTTCTTATTTATGAAATACTTGAATTTTTCAATATTTTAGTAATACACAAGGTGTATAACGTGTATGAATTATAGCGAGGGACCTATCGTAGTTGGTAACATCTCCGCCAACTTTGCTATTCGAAGAAGTTGATTTCACAGAAAAAAATACCCAAATATGCATATTTTTGAAGTGAATCAGCCCTTTTGTACGAGAAGGTACTTTTAGACATTAGTGATTTATCTACTTTTGAGTACCTGAACGAAAGTCATCATTTAGGTAAAATTGGATACTTTGAACTGTCGTTAACCGCAAGACAGTTCCATCTGTAAAAATATTAAATCGAGAAAACAGCTTCGAAAGATATTTTATTCACGCTCAGTTATCACTTATTTAAGATTAATTCTTTTGACAGTATTCATGCTAAAATATAGTTGCATACTAGCCTGCACTAATTACGTTGTAAAAACCACTGAAATCATTGATTTTATGATAAAAACCTTGAGTGTGACTGACTTACCGTTACATTCTACACCGAAGAGAAAAGTAACCGCAAGTCAGTCACATTGCCATGTTGAAACTATAGTGCATGTTGACGTGTTGTTATTCGTTGCCGTGGAAAGCTGTCAATTCGTCGCTGTTAGGAAGTGTATGTCCATGAGAACCGTTTCGAAAATGTCGACGTTGGAAAATCTCATGATGTACGGAACCAATGAAAGCTTATCCGGTGAGGACTCGGATGAAGAAACTGAAGCCGGGACTGCAGTTGGTTCATCCGACAATAAATGTCAAGATGATCCAAATCCGCTTGAGGTTCGAGCACCACCTTTGGAGATTTCTTGGAACGATTCCCTGGATTCTGATGGAAGTTTTCTCGATACTCAAGATTTTCCAGATAGATGCACGAATAAGCGAACCGAGAAAAAAAATGGATTTGAATTCGTTTTAGCAGAAAATGGCTCCACATAAATTCATCACCAATTCAAACTAAAAAATAATCCCAATAATTGATAATTGTTACTAGATAACTTATTTTCATCTAAACGGTCATATCGAACCTCTCTCCTTCACTCTCCATCCATTTTACTGTTGCATTATGCATGTTTTTTTTTTTGTAAATCGGGACTAACTTTCGGTTGTTTTTCTTCTGGAACTGACTTGCGGTTACTTTGCATAATGGGACAATTCGACTTGGTATTGATTTCCACTTTTGTTGAACAAACCACTATTTTTCATCGGTACATCTGAAAATATACTCAAAGCTATACTAACTCCAAATTAACAAAATAACAGTTGGGACTGACTTGCGGTTACCGGCAGTGAATCAATATCCAAAACTCCATACAAATTTTTACCCAAAACTAAATATTCGCATTTTATTAACCTGTTGCGTTATTTTCACAAGTTTTTATGCGTATTATTTACCTAAACCAGTGAAAACATTCAGGTTTACGTAAATTTACGTTGTTTTTACGTGTTCGCTTGGTAATATTTTCTTTGTGTGTCCATTCAATTCGGTCCGTGGCTGTAACTCGCCAGCCATGTCGTCTTGCGGTCCAGCGGGTCGTCTACCACTTCATCGAGCCACAATGCCCACTGCGCCTTGTCGCCTCGTTCCAGTTAGGTCTATTAAGAATTATTTTCACCGGGCTGCCGTCCGACATCCTTACGAGATACCCAGCTCACCGTAGCCTCCCGATTTTCACCGTTTGGACGATGAGTGGTTATACCAGTAGCTATACCATCGCCACGATTCATCTTCTATGTGCACTCCACCGTAGATGGCACGTAGCATCTTCCGTTCGAAGTCCCCAAGAGCGCGTTATTTCTCTACGAGCATAGCCTAAGTTTGGTAGCCTTAGAGGACTACCGGTTTGATCAGTGTTTTGTATATGGTCAACTGCGTGCGGCGGCGAATTTCATTCAGCATAGAAAAGGACGCAGCTGGGAGACGTTGGGCGGGTTCATCGACTTGGGTACCACATCGATATTCAGCCGATCCAACGATCGGACAGATTCGGCCAGAAAACCGCGTCTTTGCCCTTATGGTATTTCTTGATGAACGACGCAACTTCCGGCAGGCACTTCGTACTAAAAATTTCCCTGTTCCCGGCCAGTCCAAAGCGAAAGAAGAATGGCTTTAACATTCTCTTCTCGCTGATTGTCATTTATTTATTTTTTTATTTATTTACTACTACTGCCAACAGACATAAAATAACATGTCCTAATGGCTACTTATATAGAAGTCGTCGGAACAGTAACAAAAATTTCGAGCGTATAACACTAAACAATAAATGATAATCAAAGGCTTGTGATACTTTGTTGAAAGCGCGTTGTATACCGGTGATGACACTATTAGGGCTGTAGTTGGTTCAACGAAAGGGCAATTGCAATGCTGGCATCCTTCGCAGAGTTCTAATGGGGGCATTCAGGTTGATTTGGCGAAGAATGGCAGGGCAGTAAACTCGTGATGTCAGGATATCTGATACTAGCATAGCACGCGCTGTTTCTCGGCGTTGTTGGAGAGTGTCGATCTGAAGAAGCTGACAGCGATACTCGTACCTAGTATTACGCATAGGTTGCCGCCAAGGGAGCGTTCGAAGGGCATAACGTACAAACCGCCGCTGGATCTTTTCGATTCGATGGATAGCATTGTTATAGTGAGAGATCCAGACCGTTGAACAGTACTCCAGTGAAGACCGAACCAGCGAACAGTAGAGCGTGACTAAACAGTGGATATTTCTAAAATCACGCGTCATTCGGAAAATATGTCCCAGTTGTCTGGAAGCTTTCGCTACGATGAAAGATACATGTTGTTTAAAAGTGAGTTTTTCATCCAGAGGCACTCCGAGGTCCTTGATGAATTCGACTCGTTGTATTGGGGAACCGTTAAGGGTGTAATCAACATGTAGTAGCCGGAGTTTTCTAGTGAACGTGATCACGGAGCATTTAGATGGGTTAAGTGTCATTCGATTCAACTCGCACCAGTTGGCGAATATGTTAAGTTGTTGCTGAAGGAAAGTGGCGTCGGTGGTATGTTTTATTTTGTTAAAAAGTTTCAAATCATCGGCGAATGCTAGACGAGGGCATTTTACGGAGTAGTGAACGTCGTTGAAATAAAGCAGGAACACTAGTGGGCCAAGATGACTGCCTTGGGCGATCCCAGAGGTAACGAAAACGATTGGGAGATTTCGTCGTCGATTTTAACACTCAGTGTACGTCCCACTAGATAGGATTCTCAGGAGGTGGCCGCTGAAACCGTAACGGTCGAGTTTAGCGACAGCAACGCGATGGTTTAATTTATCAAATGCGGCTGAGAGGTCCGTGTAGATCGTGTCCGTTTGTGATCTTTCGATGAAGCTGTCGACAACAAAACTTGTTAGGCACATTAGGTTCGTCGTACAGGAACGTTTCGGTAGAAATCCGTGCTGTTCGGCAGCTATGCTATTCTGGCAATGCGAGGTAATAGGTTGCAGCACGATTAACTCGAGCAGTTTAGATATAGCACAAAGAGCTGATATTCCACGGTAGTTGTCGATTTGCGTACGATCACCCTTCTTATAGACCGGGAACAAAAAAGCATGTTTCCAAGCTGTAGGAAATCTTCCTGTGGAAAGCGACAAGCGGAACAAAAAACTCAACGGAATAACTAAACCGGAGATACACTTTTTTAGCAACGTGGCAGGAATACCATCTGGACCAGGAGAGAAAGAGTGTTTAAGTTTAGTAGCGGCAGCAATAATCATACTGTCTCAATGTTGATGGAAGCGATGGAACGTCCAGTAACGGGAACATTATTGGCAGCTTCAAAAACTTGATCTTCAGTGAGAACTTCATTACTGAATACGCTCGAAAATTTCTTGGCAAAAAGTTTGCACATTGCGCTGGAGCAATCTGCTCTCTCACCAGCAAGCTCCATAGTAGATGGCAGGCCAGCTTGCTTCCGCTGCATATTGACGAAATTCCAAAACTTCTCGGGGTCTGTCTTTAATTTTTTTTTCCATGAGCCGTATATAATTAGAGTAGCAACGTCGTCATAGTCTTTTGTACTCATAGTTAACTTGACGATGGTGATCGCGTAACAAAGCGTGCCACTTGCTGAAAATCTTCTCAGTGCAGCGTTTTTCAACGATTTCAGGCAACGCATTGATTATCGATCGAGGTCATCGGCCGTTTGGAACCGAACTTTCTTTCGATGCTCGATATTGTAGAACGGGCGTCCAAAAATGTGCCACATAGTTGTGCAGATCGTTTCCAACGGGACGGGACACCGTTCTTTGAACGCGCTCACTTCTGAACGGAGCAGCTTCACAGTTTTTGTCATCACGGTTAGAGTTCGACTGATAGAGCTGCCAATTTTCCTGCTTACTCATGAATTACAATGATTGATGTTGCATGGGTAGTTTCGTCAGTGCGTGTGAAGGCAAACTCATGAAATTCACAATTCACAAACAAATTTGCCCCGGACCCAACAGCGTCTAAATCCGGCCCTGCCTGTAGAGAACTTTCATACGTGACTCACACCTGCTTACCAAAGCGGACTCTGTAACCTTGCGGCTACGGAGCTTCCCTATATTCTGCCACAGCTAATATCGATCGATTGTGTCATACGCCGATTGAACGTCGATGAATAGATGATATTTTAGCACGTTGTATTCACGCAAAACTTGAGTTTTGTATTAAATTTTTAATGATGTTAGATAACACACAACAGGCTTGTAGACCATTCGTCCGAATCACGAGAAACATTTGTAAATTCCGCCATTGTGGTCCACCGAAAGAAGTGGTCCATCCAGAGTAGTTCTACCCTAAATCTTTATAACATATTTTAAATATTTATTAAAGATTTTTAGTGAGTCTACTGAAGCCCGTCTAAAGGAGGGCTAGGGTACTAGAGGGTTAACTTGATTTCTCTCAACATAAGGTAAATTGAACCATATTACAGTAAGGTCGCTTTTTAAGCGGTTTTTTACGCGGGTTGCTTTCCTCCATTACTCAAAAACGGTACAAGATATCGACCTCATTTCAATCACGTTTTCCGTTTCAGGCCACGAGTGATCATATGTCAGTTTTAAAAAAAACTCAAAATTGTTGGTGTGAATACTCAAAGTTTAAAATATTGAATTTTGGTCTCTAGATTGGCCACTATCATATTCAAACGAGGTTTTAACGTTTTAAGACGGTTTTCTTCGTTATATTTGCAACTCAAAAAAGTCGTTTTATGAGAAAATTCTAGGGATTTTCAGAAAATTTGTATCGGGAAACATCTTATGCAGCCAATCTGCATCCGAACATTTATAAATTTATAAATTTGGTTCGCTATACACACTTAAAATTTTTTGCCGGGTCTCGGTAACTTATTGCCGAGAACGGCACCACTAAGTGCTCGGTTAAAAAAATAATGACAGCTGTCACATTTTATCGTATATCTCGGTTTAACCTAACTGAAATTTCGGCACAAAGTATTACTACTGAGATTTCGGATATTTTGTGCCGAAATTTCAGATGTGTAGGAAAGAGGTCCCCTATAGGTTAACTCATTTGTAGAGAATTTTTTTCTAGACGTAGCTATGTACTGGTACCTACATAGATGTTGTGTATCGTCAACCACACCGCAACTTGAATCACCATTGGAAAGAGACCTTTGTACTTCGCCTTCGATGCTTCTCGTGACACTGCCTCCTGTGCTTCTGCTTTTCGTCCTTCACTTGAATCTGCTATTTGCCTTCCATAATTCTGCCTTATGATATATTCAGCCTTTCGCGATTCTGCCGTTTTGATTTCCGTCTTTCGAAGGAGGTTAATTTCCAGAAAGTTATTTTATTATGGTTGGATTAAAGGCTATATGGCTTGTAACTAATGTTTAATATATATTGTTATTTCTTCAGTTATCACCGTGAAGTTTGATCGGGAATAGACCCCTTTAATTATTTTTGAAGATACGATGCAAGCTAATTCAAAAGAAACTGAACATCTGCAAATGCTGATGCGGATGCGTATGATTAACTTCTAATACGTATGTTAATTGTTATGCGGATACTCCCGATGCGAGTATGGACATCCGTAACATCTCTGGTGTTTAATTTCGCTTATTTCGCCTGACATGTCACACCCCAGTACAAAATGCAATTGAAGCGAGCAGCAAATACAACAAGGAAACATTTATATACCCTGCAATAAACAAGTTTTTTACATTTAAATATTTTCATTCATTTTCTTTATATATACATTTTGCTATCTAAATTTGGCTAGTCCAGTACAGGTGGAGAAGAATAGCACTAATGGTGATAAGCGTGTAGTACCGGTACAGCTTACACCTTATGAACCGGTTTCGGAGCTGGCTGGTGTCCCTTGATTGGTTCTCGATGCACCTGAGCGATGAATCCGCTCTTGCCATCAACCTGGTAGGTGACCGTTCGCTTGTAACCATCAGCATCAATCAGGTAGTACTCTCCCTGGGTATGGTCATCCTTACGAGCCTCCTTGCGGCCATGTACATCGCCGGTATGGTCATCATGAAACTCGTAGTACACAGGACCATGTTTCTCCTCTGCATGTTAATAAGCTAGTGGTTGATAGTAACTTTGAGCTGCTATGGCACTGACGAAAGCCAATAGTAGAATGCAGATCTGAGATGAAGATCAAAATTTAAAAAAGGGATAGAGTTGAGAACTGACATATTATTAGACCTACTTTGGAATACATTTTGTTGAATCTGTTCTGGTTGAACTTATGGTTGATGTTCGACTGATAACTTTTTCACGATCTGTGTCGTTTATATAACAAAACCTTCTACTGGCCATGTTGACTTGGTAGAATAATTTTCGATTTTTGTAGTTGTCGAGAGAATGGTATAGTAATAGGCGGGGTTGATTTTCAATTCGACTTGGCTTGAACTACGAATCGATTATAATTCAAATGCATACCAGAATAAAAGTATATGTGTATGACATAGTAAAGAAAACCTTCAAAATCAATGCGATTTTCCTAATACACGTAAAATCTATTATGTCCTCGTTCTAGTTTATCACTGTAAATGTACATGACAAAGTTGTTCATTTTGCACTACTAATCTGGAGCAACTTTTGGCGGTCAATGCCTTTCTATTTTGTTGTTCCTTTGCATTATCTTTGCTATGAATATTATCGTCACCAAATATAAGTTTGCTGGCATGTAAAACACGCTGCAGAGCAAATTAATACCGGTTTCTTTTCTTTTCGTTAACTATTACTTACTAAGGGAAATCAACTCAATGTGTTACTATACATTTCTTTCGACAACTGCAAAAAACGAAAATGCTTCTACAAACCAAAACATGGCCAGAAAAAGGTTCCATTATAAAAACGACACAGATTCGTGAAAGAGATATCAGTCAAACAACAGCCGCACAAAATGTTTTCCAAAGTAAGTGTGTCTGGAAGTCTTGTTCAGTTTTTAAAGCTATTCCTTTCTTAAATTTGGATTTCCATCCCAGATCTGCATTCTTCTATTGGCTTTTGTCAGTGCCATAGCTGCTCAAAGTTATTACCAACCACTAGCTTATCAACATGCAGAGGAGAAACATGCCCCTATAAGCTATGAGTTTCACTACGATATCCATGATGACCATACCGGTGATGTGCATGGCCGCAAGGAGGCTCGTAAGGATGACCATACCCAGGGAGAGTACTACCTGATTGATGCTGATGGTTACAAACGAACGGTCACCTACCAGGTTGATGGCAAGAGCGGATTCATCGCTCTGGTGCATCGAGAACCAATCAAGGGACACCAGCCAGCCCCGAAACCAGTTCATAAGGTGTTAGCTGTTCCGGTATTGCACGCTTACCATCATTAATACCAGCCTTCTGTACCTGTATTGGACTAGCCAAATTTAGATAGAAAAATGTATACTAAATAAAACTAAATGAAATTATTCAAGTGCCAAGAATCTTATTTTTACTCGGTATAAAAAAATTTTGAGTCTTAAGCTAGGTCATCACAATCGAAAGTCTATGGTTTAACACGAAAAACTCGACTTCGATCATATTTTTATGTTTGAATTATGGCATTATCAATCCACAGCACTGGTACCTACCATAGACTCACGTCAGTTTCGGAAAAATATTTCTGCAAGTTTTGGTATTTTATCTAGACCATTGTCTCAAATTTATCTAGCTATTTAAAATAGAAATGCATTTCATAGACGTTCTTTTACAAAATAATTCAGATAATACTATGTAAATAAAATTGCATGCATTTACGAGTGCCAAGCTAAACTTCATTGTGACAAAAAATTCGTTGCAATATATGCATCAACAGTTCAAGAACTTGACAATTTGTAGTTAATGTTAGAGTTCGGTAATAGAATATTGTATTGGGTGGTATCAAAACACCTGATTTAAGTTTTTGCATCTTGTTGTTGCATTCTGCTGGTTCAGATGAATTGAATATAAGTTAATAATTTTTCAATTATAGAAAATAATTTCTATTTGCCAATTATAGAATAACATTTTTGTATTAAACCAAAACTAAATGCAATTAACTTTCAAATTTCTCCGTTACGTTCGCTACATTCTAATGTGCCTACGATCGTTGAAATGTCAATGTCCACACTGTAATCGATAGGATACCTCCGTGGGAAGGAGAAATATTCTAGCAGCATTGAACTTCAATTAGCAGGTGTCAGATACTACCGCAATTGTATCAAATGTAATACGCTATGTTTCCCCGTAGAGCACACCAGCTAACAGAGCGGATGGCAACTCTGCGTCCTCCATGGTTCAGGTGATACACACTAGACCTGTACGATCGTCGGTGTCATCTTTCTTCCGTCGAGGCGACAAACAGGAAAATACCTCTTTAAACACATTACTATAAAAGACGAATGATCTTTCTATTACAGCATCATTACGGAACAGTCTTAACTTAGTCAAAGTTCTGCACTTTGAACAAAAGGACTGTTGACAGCGTTATGGCGATTAAGGTGAGTATCACAGCATTAAACACGAACATAAATTAATTAACGTTTTTTGACAGTTTTTGTTGTTATTAGTGGTCACCGTTGGCGCCGCCAACATTTCGGATTTACCTCAGCAAACACAACAGCAGAGTCAACCGGAAAACTCACAAAATCGAGACCAGTCACAATTGCAACAACCGAGCGACCGACAGCAGCAACAGCAACAAACGCAAACGAGATATGCTTCCGATAGTGATGACCAAAGAAACGAGGAACTGGTTGGTTATGATTTCTCCTACTCCGTTCAGGACCCAATCACCGGCGATTACAAAAGTCAGGAAGAATCACGACGAAATGGAAATGTGAGAGGACAATACTCCTGGATTGATGCCAATGGGATTAGACAAATCGTGGAATACCGAGCGGACGACCGAAATGGATTCAACTCGGAACATCGGCGTGAGCCGGCTGCCCGACCTAAATTGAGCCGAGTACTGAAGGTCATTCCAGCACCTCTATATACTGTAGATACTGTAATAGCACCCGTTTACACGTCTGCTTCTCGCACGGATCATTTACGGACCCGCAGTCAGGATAGCCGTGATAACCGCGTGGAGGAACGTGATCATGATGGGCATGATAATCGAGACAATCGAGATGAACGCGATCGTTCGGATCGACGTGATGAACGGCTCGATGGGCTCGATCGGAGCCATGACAGCCGACGGGCGCAATCAGAAGTGAGATTTCAAGATCCAACCGTCACTTACCAGTACACGTACTGAACAAAAAAAACAGATAGACTGCCCTTGGAATGGAAACTCATAGCCAATTGCTCTGTTCAACACTTTAGTCAATGTATTTGCAAAATGAAATAAAAGTCCACTGAACACGAAACCAAAAACCTTGCTCATTTTAGTTGCAATTGTGAAAACCGAATTTTTTTTCAGCCTTATGCATGAGACCTAAAACGAAGCCAAAAAATGAAAGTCCCCACACCTACTAGAAAGCAATGCAAGCGCACTGGTACTTTTGCCTTGGATGTTCCATCAGCACAACGCAGCGCTGGTAATAACACTAATGGGTAGCATGAGTAGTCTTATCGTTTCTTCAATATTGACATTAACCCACACGATGCATTTAAGTTAGACTCATGTTACCAGTCGATCGCATACCTGTTATAGCATTACTTTACAACCCTGTGCAATGGTAAGAAATTTATGTCTTGACTCGTAAGAAGGACATATTTTATTTTTAGCCAGTGTTAGGAATAATTTAACATGCTTTTCAGTGTTTTCGAAAGATTTTGGAGCTACATTTGGATAAGTTCTTCGCCTTGCACAAACACAATAGTGTCGCAAGGCCGTTAGGTATCACATCGTGAATCGTGTTCTGAAACTGAAACTCTGAAGAAACACCAGCTTTAAGTAGGGTATTGAACTACTTCTTCGACAGGTTTTCTACAGTGAAAAAACCCATACAAAATGATTCAAAAATACGCAATCCACCTTTTTTTAATGGAACTTTCCACACGAATTTGGCTTAGTAAAATGAGTTTCTTAACGGGTATGTTGTATAAAAAAGTTAGGATTGATGCCTTACAAAAAATAAACACGGAATTTTGCATTAAAAAAGAGTTGAATTGTTTTTGCAGTTTGTTTTAAATTTTTATAAAAAAAGTATTTATAACAAAACTTATGGTAAGAAGTCCCTAATGTAAACCACATAATTTTCTAAGGCTAAATTTCGAATAGCAAAGTTTGCAGCAGCAAAATCTCTTTCTAATAAACAGAAGGTCATGTTACGACTGTAGAATGTAGCATCTAGTCTTTACTGTGCTTCACAATGGTACGACAAATATGCATCATACAAATTTTGCAACCTGAAAAAATTTCTCATGAAACGATTTTTAAACTTAGAAATGACTTCTGTCAGACTCCAAAACTGTAGAATCGGTTTTTCAAGTATTTTCTAGAAACAAAAAAAAACTCTTATGCTCTGAACGGCAGTACCCCGCTCAAAAACCGGTATGGGGTAGAAAATCAACGTCAAGCAATGCCTCCGGGCGAATTATGCTGCGCGCGACATTGCGTCACATCTGAACTTGTATCTTGAAATGCGGCTGTCGCCGCGGTCGTATAACAATACCTACAAACTAGGCGCGAAAGTATATCCAAGTGAAACCGGTAAACCTGTTTTACACAAGCCGGCTTGTTAGTGACCCTTGCTGGTCCCACTGTGGTTGGTAGCGTTGAAAAAACGAATAAAAGAAAAAGAACCATTTTTTCTGTGTGCAAAATAAAGGCAGCGCAAAAATTGCTTTCCATTTTGAGGATATTCATCAATAATGATGCTACCTAGTGCTCTACGACTCCCATCCGGAGGTTTTGCTGTACATATATAAACCAGCTGGATGCTCCGAAAACCATCAGTGACTTTCAACCAAGGGATCGTGAACGGAGGCTTCAAACATGACTTACAGAGTAAGTGACGTGTCCTAAAACTCGAACCAGAATTTTTGTGATTTATTAACAATAGTGCCGTTTGTAGTTTCTCGCCCTATTCGCAGTTTTGAGCATTGCCACCGCTGGGATTGTTCCGGTGCAGGAGGTGCACACTTCATACCATGAACCGCTTACTTCTTACCACCATCCCCAACCGGCAATAGTTAAAACCATCGCCCATCAGCCTACACTCGTAAAAACCATCGCCCAACCAACATTAGTTAAACAAGTCGAATATCACGATGACCACAATGTACAGTACGACTTTTCCTACGGGGTTCACGATGAGCACACCGGCGACATCAAGGAACAACATGAGTCTCGCCAAGGAGATCAAGTCCATGGCCAATACAGTCTGATCGATTCCGACGGTCACAAGCGAACCGTTCAGTATACAGCCGATGACCATAACGGTTTCAACGCCGTGGTGCACCGTGAGCCATCCGATATTCGGATCCCACAACCGGTGCATAAGGTAGCCATTGCTCAGCCAATTACTAAAGTGATTGCCGCCCAACCGACATACATTGCCTCAGCTGGTTCCTACCATGCCGCTGCTCCCTCTACTGTGATTAAAACTACTGGACTGTCGCACTACTGAGTGGGGTAATATTTGCCTCCATGTTAAGTTAATATTACGAACTTGATCATCGTTAGTAATAAGTTAATTAATAAACCTTCAAATGACACATTTTTTCTTTAGTTTTATTATGCATAATGAGTTCTCAACTGAGATCTCAACCTGAACAATTAAAATAGGAGATACGATTGTATAAAAATGTTCAGTTCGTAGGTCTTTTGAAAAACTGAATAACTGTTCAAGTTTAATATCTAATCACAACCAATTTGAACTAACGTCGTTTTGCTGAAAAAAATCTATTGAAGTTTTATTTTACTCGTATGGAAAACAACAAACTAGAGTGTTGGAGTTCAATTCAAGCTTTACCCTACAAACGGGTATTTTTTCATTCAAAAAATGCTTATTGCGTATTTTCGTGTAAAAATCAATTACATTTTTATGTTTCGAACGCACTTAAAATGAACACAGTCATACCTCAATATAAGGCAACTTTATATTTATTTTCGTTACGTTATATCGAGTTACATTATATCGAAGCTAAAAAAAAATTTTTTTTTTTTCAATTTATGCAAGAATGTTAATGGTTACACAAAGATGCGCGAAAACCAATTTTCCATCACCTATCAGTATTTTCAAACCTTTCTTATGCCCATTAAGATCGCATTGGTTTCATTGGTTTCAAAACTTACTACAGACATTTTTTGAAGCAATTTATAGCCCAAAAACAGTTGCTGTATCATTTATTTTCAATTTCAATACATTTTAAAAAATGACGTTATATCGAGGTTGCCTTATATCGAGGTATGACTGTATGATGAGAGCCAAGCACCTAAATCGTTATTACTTATTACCATTAGCACCTACTCAGGTGATATGCTACTCATTAAAACAAATGAACATTTGTACGTTGAATTTTCGCATACGAGGAATTTTATTTTATTAAAAATTTTGTAAAACCATATTCAATCCTAGTGGCATGTTTACCACCAGGTTTTTCACGAGCAGAATCTGGACTAGCATTTCACGCTGCCTGTACGACGTCCCATAAGTCTGTTTTATTCTTTGGATGATGCTTTGCAACCTAGACTTTCCCAATTTTCCATAGAATTTCTAAAGAATTTAAATTAGGAGACTGCACTGGCCAAACTAATAATTTTATATTTTCATTCGAAAATCATCTTCTTGTTTTCAATACTGTATGTTTAGGATCTTTATACTGCTAAAGGTCCAGCAAAGTGGCATGTTTTCTTCGGCTTACGGAAGCAAAATCGACGACCTAGGTGCACAGGAAACCTTACTCTACTTCAAAAGCGACACATTTTGGCAAGAACTGAATTTTCAAAAAAAATGTTAGACTAAGGTGCAACTAAATAGCACATCGTGTTCTGGTCGGATGAGTCGAAATTTAACTTTTTAGGTCCAAACGGTTAGCAGCTGGTGAGAAGACTTCTCGCACAATCAACCAAGAGGTAGTAAAATTTGGGAGTGATCACAAAACGGTGTGGCGCTGTTTTCTGATGCTGGTGTGGAACCCATTCATTTTATAATATAGACTATGAATACTAACGACTATGTAGAAATTTTAGGTAGCGTAATGCTTCCGTATGCCAAAGAAAACATGTTTCTTCGTTGGAGGGTAACGATCCTAAACATACGGCATTGAAAACTTGAAGATGATTTTCAGAGGAAAATATAAAATTGTTGGATTGGCCAGACTATCTCCTAACTTAAGCCGTATCAAAAATCTATGGAAGATTGTTAAGTCATACGTTGCAAAGCATCATCTAAGGAATGAAACAAACTTATGGAACGTCGTACAGGCAGCGTGAAATGCTAGTCCAGCTTCTACTCGTGAAAACCTGGTGGTAAACATACCACGAAGATGAACATGGTTTTACAAAACAAAGGACAAGCCACGAATTACTGAAAATGAGTTTTGTAACGTAAAAGGTCACTTTGCTAACGATATGTAGAGAAATAAAGCTAATTTGGATTGTTTTGTATATATATTTCAATAGTGTATCTATTTTATTCGCCACTCAAAAACACTTACTCACGCAAAAAAGTTTCGGAATCACTGACAAAGAAATTTCTCCAGTTCATTTTCCGTTCCTCTTCCAAAAAGAGCGTCTGCAGATCATAATGACGTAACATAACATCATACAACATATAAAATCACTGCGCAAATACGAAAAATTATCCAACACTGCAAGTGTATTTATTATTTTCTCCATGACTGTATATGTTGTATTTTTATAAATATGCTTCATTAGAGCAAATGTACTTTTCTCATTAGCATAATAATATAGCAACCGTAGCAAAATATTCTCGAAATTTATGATTATATTATTGTTTTAATACAAAATAATAAATTTGTACTAGATGTTTATATTAGTTTACACAACCTTCCCTCATAAAAATAAGAAAAAATAAGACATAAGGTAATAAAGTGGCTTTGTTTGGCAGCTTTCTTGCATGAGAATGCTGCAACACATAAACCGAAGAAAGCCACTTCCGACGTTCGATACCCTATGTAATTTAAAATATTTGTTTCTATTTTTATTACCATAACAGGAAATGATTTTGACTTCCAGTTAGTTGTTTAGAAATAAAACAGAGCTAAACTTAATTAAAAAGGGATTTTTTTTGCACTATTTTACTATTACATTTCATAACTCCACATTACGAGTACCTGTATTGTAAACTGAGTTAACAACAAAAAACTTGGTTCCGCTCCTTTCGGATCCGACACCGGCTGCAAACTGATTTCGTTTTCGTCAGAGCATGCTTCCTTCACACATGATCGTACAGCAGAAAATGTGCCCTACTTCCATGTCCACAAGACAAAAAGAGAGCAAAAACGGGTCAATTCGTTCGTTAACCTTCAATCCTACCTTGCTCGCGGATAGAGTTTCACTTCCGAAATGATTGATCTTGGTACCGAATGCTGCTTTTGAGTAGTTTTTGCTCGGCTGTTTTACTCGATGTCGGAGCTGGAAGTAAAATGAAAAAGGATATTGTGGAAGGGCAGTTGAGCTGGTATAGGTGGTTTTGCCGATTTCGATTCTTGGTACTACATGTATACACTACGATTTTCGACCCAGTGAACTATATTCAATAAACCGTGTAAAATATTCTGTTCTCAAGGAAAACTGATCGGTTTATTTTTTGGTATATAAACTCGGGTGGGATGTCAAGCGATAACATTCGATCAAAGTTCAACTAGTGACACACCTTCTCTACAGGCAAACTATCCAGAATGGCATTCAAAGTAAGTTCTATAATATTTGGCTAGAATTGGTTCTGAATAGAATCTTTCCAGTTTGTTGCTCTATTCGCTCTGGTGGCTGTGGCCAGCGCTGGTCTTCTACCAGCCCAGCCAATTGCTTACCATACTGCCTCACCGATCTACCACCAGCAACCGTTGGTGAAAGCTATTGCTCAGCCTGCCTATGTCAAGACCATTGCCCAGCCAGCCTATGTTCAGCCGACATACGTCAAAGCCATCGCTCAGCCAACCTATGTCAAACAAGTGGAGGAATATGCTCCAGCTAACTACGAGTTCTCCTACTCCGTTCACGATGCTCACACCGGAGATATCAAGAGCCAACACGAAACCCGCCACGGAGATCAAGTTCAAGGCCAGTACAGCCTTTTGGACTCCGACGGCCACCAGCGCATCGTTGATTACACCGCCGACGAGCACAATGGGTTCAACGCCGTTGTCCGCCGGGAACCAGCTGCCGTCAAGATTGCCCAACCCGTTACCAAAGTTATCGCTCAACCCGTCGCCAAGGTTATCGCTCAGCCAGCGTATTATCAACATCATTACTAGAGAAGGGAAAATCGACACTGTGCCATTCATCATCTGATCGTTACATCTTAGACCATAGGTAGTTGAATTTTGAAAAAATAAAAACTGCGATTGTAATGTAAAAAACAGTTCTCGGTTGTGTGTTATTTGACTATGCTAACAAAAAATTGTCTGCACTTTATTTGGTGTTAATTCTCAAATATTTTTATACTCTAAAATTTTTACTTTTTTGCCCATCATTACTTCTGGCGAGGGGTCTTAGAGTCCAATAAGAGTTTGTGTGTCATCAAAACATAAGAATTCCACCTTAACGTTCTGCAAAGCATTACGTGCTACCTTTCGATTTGGAATTTGACCTTCTGTTTGTTCGACACAGACTTTACAGTAGCCTGTCCCAAAAAAAATCGATGTTGAAAAAGTCAAGGTGCTCAGCCCTAAATTGAAAGATAATGTTATTTATAGCATTTTTGTAGAACATTTCGACTTTCTAGAAAATCGATTTCAGGTTTCCCAAACGTGATTTATGAAAAAATGGCTTTTTCAAGCTACAAAACCACTCTTCTGCATTCTTTTCAAATCTGTTCGATTCCTAAGTTTTTCCATATATTTTTTTATTTTTGTGAGATTATTTTTGAATATTTTGCATGGTTTGGTTCAGCATCACAAACATTTTTTTTTTTATTTGTGTTTTGAAGGGTTTTATCTAAAAATTATTAGAAAAAATATATTTTTTATGATGTTTAATGGGCTTTGGGAGTCAAAAAACTGAATGCAATGCTGAACTGAACCATGCAAAATACTCAAAAACAACCCCACAAAAATAAAAAAATATATGGAAAAATTTAGGAATCGAACAGAATTGAAAAAAGTGCAAAAGAGTGAGTTTGTAGCTTAAAAAAGTCATTTTTTCATAAATCACGTTTGGGCAACCTGAAAACAAATTTTTAGAAAGTCGAAATGTTCTACAAAAATGCTATAAATAACATTATCTTTCAATTTAGGGCTGAGCACCTTGACTTTTTCAACATCGATTTTTTTGGGACACCCTACTACAGCCAACAGTTAGGCTACTGACATACTGAGGCGTCAAATGAAGCGAAGCGTTGAGCGTTTGAGAAGCGGAATAAACAGAAGTGTTGGGTGAAGCTTCCTATAACATACTGGATCGAGCGTCGCAAATGCGTTGTGTTGTCATATTCCTAGATTCCAGTAGCGGTTTTGTTTGAAGGAAATATGAATTCGTCGAATGAAAATTTTTTTGCTTCTTAAAGCACGTTAAATTACGGTTTTTGTAAACATAAAGATTTTTTTATGAAATAAAATAATATTACTGAAGTGAGTTGCGCTACAGACGTAGTAAAAAATATAAGAAATGATTCTAAATTTTAAACCCGTTGACCCCGAGCAACGTTCAACTAGTTTATAATATCTGTTAGCATTTGAATAACCCATGTGAGCACAGCTAGTTACTCAGCGGCTTGCGTTTTCGCGACCAAAGAAGTTCAGCATATTAGATTTCTGGCCATTCAAATCAAAACTCAACAATATCAATCAATAATATCAGTGCTATTTTCTCGACGACCTGAAAATTTTCCCCGATAGTATTTTCTATCCTAATTTTTTTCTTTTTTAAGATTTAAGACCAAAATAAAGCAAATATTAAGTACCTGGCGATATCAGGTTTAGTCTGAACATGGATTTACTGCACAACCCTCTTCTAAACATTTTAACATTTTCTAAACGAAAATGTATTTAATTTGCTTTTTTCAATTACCAAACCAAAACAAAGCAAATATAAAGCACCTGGCGATAAAAGATTTAGTCTGAATATGGTATTACCACGTACATATACGCGCGTCAAACCACTTCTCGTTCTGTTTCGCCGCCTCTATCGACGCATCTTTGCCGCTCCAGTATGACCGGTTTGAGCGTTTCATATAGACGTTCGAAGAAGTAGCTCTGACGCTTTTGCGACGCTTTTTGCTTCGCTTCATTTGACGCCTCAGTATGTCATTAGCCTTAGTGTACAGTTCGTTACGACCCCATTGAAACGCCAGAGTCAAATGTTTTGAAGAAAGTTGTCGATAGTAGGTAATTGATTCCTTTCGAAGAAAATATATACCTATCGTAGAAGGAAAAAAAAATTAAACAATATGAGTTAAAAATCTCAAAAGGTACTTTTCAACAAAAATCTTATTATTTCAATAATAACTGCAAAACATTAACTAAAAACTGAAAATTGATGATTAATTTAAAGTTATTTTTACAGCGTATTATATTTTGGATTACTACACTGCCGTGATACAACATTATGACGTGCATCCATTTGATCAATTTTTCAATACGGCCCAAAAACGAACGGGTTACTTGTCAGTTCTGTATCGAAATGGTGCATACGTCATTTTGTTTTCTTGATTTTATGCAAGGAACGAATAAGAAACAACCAAAACAAAGATACCAAAAGATGGATCTTCGAACAACGAACGAATTGGCATAAGAACCCCATATTTGACAAAATGGCGCTTACGTCAGTCTGCGAGATTACGGCAGTACATATCTATAATTTTGCCGAATACAGACATTCCTCGATATAAGGCAACTTTTTTTTAGTTTCATTATCTCGAAGCACGAAAAAAAAATTTTTTTTTCATTGATGCAAAATTCTTGATGATTACTCGAAGGTGCGCTAAAACGAATTTTCCTTCACCTAACAGTATATATATAAACCTGTTTTATTCCCTTTTAAGGCAATTCTCAAACTTACTAAAAACAAAACTTACTAAAAACATCTATTCGGAACATTATACACTCCAACAATAGTTGTTGTAGGTACTTTAATTATAAGTTATTTAAAAAGTTACATTATATCGAGGTAAAAGTTACGTTATATAGAGTGACTTTATATCGAGGTTGCCTTATATCGAGGTATGACAGTATATCGAAACCATGTGGGCTTTATATGTATTTTTTATCATCAATAGATACTCGGCTAGTTCAGCACGAATCATTTACATTATAACTGATCTATAGTTTATGAAAATCGCGAGAACTACCGGGTCATGGGTCAGAAATTGGCATTTCACTTTATTTCATTGTATTTAAGTTGCGATCGGTAAGATTTGTTGAATTAGCTGTTGAAGTGTAAAATGACATATATCGAGTGCAAGCGTTTCAGAAGGACGTAATTGTCGACATGGTGAATTTTTTTCAAAAAACTGTTGAAGAATGTTGAAATGCCAAGCTATTTAAATTATGCTTTGAAAAGTCAAGTTTTTCAAACCCCTTTCTTCCTAGAACAAACAACTGCCTAAATGTACATAATCCTGATGATGAAATGCGATAGATCGTTTCTACTGTGGGTGCACCAACGAAAAAATTGGCAAAATATATTTTACATAAAAAAATATATTGAATAACCGTCAAGGAATTTCAAACAACCCCTGAAATTCTCGGGGGTATTAATAATGATAACTAGATAATGTATTCTTTTAATGTCACAGCATTCTTCCCGAGTGTCCCAGTGAAAGAAGCTATAAATCTTTTGGAAGGTTGGCTCCTCTCTCAACGATATCACAACTCTTGGAAAATAAAAGTAAATAGTTACTTGAAGTTAACTCGGCTTTACGTGGAAGACAATTATTTTTCATTTCATAAGAAATTTTACCAACTAACAAGAGGGGCACCGATGGGGTATCCTCATTCACTTTCCTATATGAACTTTTAATGACACATTTTGAAAATAAACTTAAGGAAAAAACTCATTACCAAATCGTTGGTGGAGGTATTTTTTTTTGCATTTTAAAACAGGGGGTGATTGAGCTCGAAATACTCTACCGGTACGAAGGATTTACTTCTCCGCGATCGCGGCTGGCAGAAGGGCCAGTGAGCCAACTTATTGGAAACTTAAGCAAACAAAACGATTACTTCAGTATAAATTTATTGCGCTCGCCTTGGGTGATCAAACTTAACTGATGAACTAGTTGCATGTTGGCTTAAGTATATTTTCGATTGCCAAGATTTGCTTATTGGTGATCGTGTAATCCTCTCTAATCTCTTGTTTTTTTCTGCTATCTTTTTGTATATATTTTTAGTACAATTTGTATTTGTAGTAATTGGCGTGAGTTTAGATATTTGAAATTAGACTAAGCGAAATTAATTCTAGTAAACTTATAATTAGACTTTAGTTGATTAAGTTATGATGCTTGTTTAAGCATAAATTTATAATTTAAAGGTGAATCATGATTTGATTGTATACGTTCCGGCCCCTTTGAAATATTTAGGATATTTCAACTATCCCTTTCAGGTGGCCTATCTCTTTTTAGTAACTTCTAAACTTTGTTTATTTTATTTTACTAATTTGTAAGCACTTTCTTATTTTTCCTTCGAACTTTGACCGGTCGAGAATATCGTTCCACTGGTGTAGGTGTGCTTTCGGTTGATTCGCCGTGTTGTTATAGTAGCGTGCGGTAGCGTCTCGTAATTGCACAAGCACGCTGATATTACTCCAGTGAAAATAAGTTCAACAACATACTAGTTGCGTGATGATGCGACGATCCTCGTCATTCAGCCGGCAAATAAAAAAGACCAGGTAGATCATACGGGTGGAAGTAATTAATTGGAATGCTAATTACCTGTTTTAAATCCAAATGCGCATCGAGCAAGTATTAGACTGCTCTAAGGGTTTGTTGAGTTTAACGAAACATCTTCATTCGGCATCGGCAGTAAGGCGATTCTGGTTACAGGTCGTACGACGTTATCTGCAGTGGATATTTTCAATGTAACGACTCGGACGATTCCATCCTTCCCAGGATGTACTGCGGTAATTTTCGCAAGCGGCCACTGGGTTGGTGGTAAATTATCCTCTCGAACAACAACGATTCTTCCGGGTTCAATTTTAACAGGTGGACTGCAGCTGTTTGATGCCCTTGACTGGAGTTGTTGAAGGTACTCGGGATACCAGCGAGCCCAGATGCGTTGAAAATGTTGCTGAGTTTGCTGCCAATGGTTAAGCCGATTTTCTGGTACGTTGGTTACAGACGGTTCGATGACAGCTTGTCGATTGGAGCCCACCAGGAAGTGTTCCGGTGTCAAGGCTTCTAGATCTGTTGATTCTGATGGTATTGGTGTGAGTGGTCGGGAATTGAGGCACATTTCCACTTGTGCAAGCAGAGTTAGCAGGTCCTCGTATCTGATAGCGGTGTTTCGCAACTCCTTTAGAAGGTGAAATTTGGCAGATTTCACTGCGGCCTCCCATAGGCCTCCAAAGTGTGGCGCACGTGGCGGAATAAATTTCCACCTTATTTCGTTGTTTGCACACCAACTGAAAATTTCATTGCGGTCGTCTTCTTCTAATTTCAACATTCGATACACTTTATTAAGTGCGTGAACGGCCCCCTTAAACGCAGTGGCATTATCAGAATGATGCTCGGAAATCCTTCCGCGACGAGCAACTAGGCGTTTGAGGGCAGCCAGAAAGGCAGCAGTGGACAAATCACTTACGAGCTCTATATAAACAGCCCGTGTGGAAAAGCATATGAAAATTGCCACATAAACTTTCGTTGGTCCGCGCTTCCGAACAGCTGACTTCACATAAAAAGGCCCACAATAATCGATCCCACACACGGAAAATGGTCGACTAGGGGTGACACGTGAAGCTGGCAAATCAGCTGTTGTTTGTTTGATTAACACTGGTTTGTAACGGAAGCAGGTGTGACATTTGTGGTAAATTTGGCGTACAAGATTTCTTCCTCCTAGAATCCAATATTTCTGGCGAAGAGTGGCCAGCATTAGTTGAGGACCAGCATGAAGAAGAATTTTGTGAATGTGGTTGGCTATGATGACGCTCAAGGGGTGACTCGCTTTCAAAACTATCGGGTGTTTGGATGATTCGGGTAGATCGAGGTTGATCAAGCGACCGCCTACTCGAATGATGCCTGCTGAGTCCATGTAGGGTTTAAGCCATTTCAAGGTGTTGGGCTTGGCCAATTGAAGTCCGTTTACGAGATTATTGTGTTCTTCCCAAAAACTGTCTCGTTGCGCCATACGGCACAGTACCATATCGGCTGAGATTAATTCGTCAGTATTAACTGCATGGGATGGTTTAATTTTTATGCGACGAGGAATGAGCTTAATGTACTTTTGTGGATGGTCGCGACGAATTAAGGTGCGTTTACGTAATTGTTGGAGAAATTTGAGGCAGTAAGCCGTGGTTCTTCGCAATTTAGAATAATCCGAGTACCGTGCAAACAAATAATCGCTGAAGCTGCATTGCGTAGCAGACACAGCGACTAACGGAACGTTTCTGCCCTCGGTTTTGGTTTCCGGTTATTCATCGGCCGGTAGCGCTCCGGTGGGCCAGCATTCTGAAGGTAGGGAGAGCCAAGATGGTCCGGACCACCACCTGGCATAGTTTACGATTTCTGTAGGACTCAATCCTCGAGAGATATCATCTGCCGGGTTTTCTATACCGGCGATGTGTTTCCAGCTGTCAATGGAGGTGTGTTGCTGGATGTAGGTCACGCGGTTGGCTACGAACGTCTTTCAACGGCCTGGTGGTGAACGCAGCCATTGTAAAACCGTGGTGGAGTCTGACCAAAAATGGATTCCAGTGGGTGAGATTTTTATAGCCGCGATAACTTTCTTATAAAACTGGGTGGTTAAGCAGGTGGCACAAAGCTCTAGCTTTGCGATTGTGTGATGGGTTGAAAGCGGCGTTACCTTGCATTGTGACGCCATAAGCTGAACAGAAATTCGGTTTGCTGTTTAAGTGCGGACGTAACAGCACGTTCCGTAAGCCGTTTCGGAAGCATCAGCGAAAAAATGTAATTCAAAGCTGGTTGCGCGAGGCAAAGACACGAATCGAGGAATTTTGATCTGACGCAGAACATCTATTTTGGTATGGTATTCTTTCCACGCATCTTGGAGCTTCAGTGGCAATGGTTGATCCCATTCAAAGCGTTGGCCATCGGCAGATCTTAGCGCCCACAAACGCTGCATGAACAATTTAGCCTTCATGATAGTTGGACCTACCAAACCTAGCGGATCAAAAATTTGAGCGATGTAGGACATCACGTTTCGTTTAGTCAAAACAGCCGCTGGCAAAGGTAATTCCACTTTAAAGCGAAACGTATCAGTTTTGGGTTCCCATATCAATCCAAGGGTGCTGATGGATTGCGCATCCTGAATGTCGAAGAATGGTTGAATGGCCCGGTCATCAGGTGGGATACCTTCCAACACCTCCACTGAGTTCAAAGCCCATTTCTTTAGAGGGAAACCGGCAGTCTTAAGCATTTGGGAAACTTCATGTTGAATTACACGGGCAGTTTGAGCATCCGCGGCATCAGACAGAAAATCGTCGACATAAAAATCTTCGGCTACTGGTTCAGCAGCATTAGGAAACTGATGTTTTTCGTCAATGGATAACTGTTTAAGTGTCTTCGTGGCAAGGTACGATGCAGAAGCTGTACCGTATGTAACGGTCTGTAGTTCATATGTTGCGATATGTTCGTTGGGGTTTGAACGCCATAATATTCTTTGTAGGGGCTGATCGTTAGAATGTACCAGTACCTGTCGGTACATTTTTTCCACATCGGCCACCAACGCAACTGCGTGGGTGCGGAAACGCATAATCAATGAGAGTAAATCTTGTTGTACAACGGGGCCTACTAGCAAACTATCATTCAGCGAGTATCCGGACGCTGTTTTGCATGACGCGTCGAATACCACCCTCGTCTTTGTCGTCGTACTGGAAGATTTAAATACAGGGTGGTGTGGGAGGTAGCAGTGCTCGATAGAATCATCAACAGGATCACTAAGTCGTTTCATGTGTCCCAATGTTTCATACTCGAGCATGAATTTATGATAAGCGGATTTAACGTTGGCGTCACGATCTAACCGTCGTTCGAGACTGCGAAATCTTCGTTCGGCAGTAATTCTAGAATTTCCTAGTACAATTTCCGATTTTCCTACCTTGGGAAGACGAAACACGTATCTACCAGAGGAATCACGGGCTGTGGTAGCAGCATAAATATCCTCACATGCCCTTTCGGGTGGAGAATGAATATTTTGTTCGATGATTGTCTCCATTTCCCAAAAACGCTGCACTGCATCTTCAAGCCTACTATCAGCAGTGGAAACAAAACATTTTGTGGTTGCGGATGAGCAATCTTGTAGTGTTGCCCCTGAAACAGTCCAACCAAAAGGAGTTTCGATGATTTAAGGCTGGTTTGGACCCATGGAAATCTTTTTCCCTGTGTGTAGTTCCCAGTATGTTTCACCACCTATGACAATGTCTATTGGACTGGAAGTGTAAAATTGCGAATCGGCTAGCGTAACATTTGGCAGATTCCAGGAACTTATTTGCACGGATACAGTGGGTAAATCGTTCGTAGGAGTGTCGATGACCAAAAACTCAAGCTTCGTGGAAAATGGACAAGCTTTAGATTTGACGGTCGCGGTGACCGTGCGTTTTAACCTTTCACTGACTGATCAATTCCTGCAACACAAACGTTGGTTTTGGTTTGACGATTGCAAAGCAGGGTTGCTAACTTCTTTGAAATGAAGTTCGACATCGAAGCGGAATCTAGCAGCGCTCTAGCTTCAAAAACGTTTCCATAATCATCGACTATGTGGAGAGCGACTGTTTCCAACAAAACTGTGCTGGGATGGGACTGAACCGGTAAACTAACTTGAACATTAGATGGTCCTGGCTTTACTGGAAGCGCCGACAAAGGCGGATTTTGCTGCTGCCCGGATGTGGACACTGTCACTGCTGGAGTTGACGAGTTTTTGTTGGATGGAGAGGAATCATGCAGTAACGTATGATGACGGTCACGGCATACACGACACGAGAATTTGGATTCACAATTCTTTGCTTGATGACCGGTACGAAAACAATTCCAGCATAACCTTCGCTGGGAAATCAGCTCGCGTCGCTGCGCGACTGACATTTTCTCGAAAGCTGTACACTGAAACAGAAAGTGGCTCTGGGGACAGGCAAGACACGATAGTGGCGACGGCTTACTGTGGGAAGCGACAGCATTAGTAACTGTCCTGTGCAAAAAATTCTTTTTTGGGGGGTGGTTGAGTACCGGACAACCTTACTGAATTAGGTTGGGACCGTTGTAGTAGATCTGACGAAACGGACTTCAGAATACGCACTCGTTGGTACAGAAACTCAATCAGGCCATCGTAACTTACGTCTCCATTTTGGCTGGTTCGTTCCTTCCAGGCGCACAACGTTGCTGGGTCGAGCTTGTAACATAACATATTAACCAGTGGAGTATCCCAATACTGAATTGGTTCTTCCAACTTGGCTAACGCCTTCACATGACGTTGGAATTCATCGATAAGCTCGTGAAATTCCTGAGCAGATTCTCTTTTTATTGGGGGGAGATCGTAAATTGTCCGAAAAAGTTGCTTTTTCAGGAACCGACGATTGTCATAACGTTTCAATAAAGCGTCCCACACTGACGCGTAGCTGTCTGCTTCAACATCAACGCTTTCAAATGGTTTTCTTGCTTCACCTTGAAGGGATTGTAATAAGTACTGCAATTTAGTAACTATCGGTATATCAGCATTTGAGTGCACCATAGAGCTGAAAGTATCGCGAAACGATAGCCACCTCGAAAAATCTCCATTGAATTTCGGGAGATCTATTTTCGGCAATCTCAAATGGAAATTATGTGGGGGAGTGTGTGGCGCGGGCAGAAAGGACGAATTAAACACTGTTTGGTTTGGTTCTGGTGCTCTTCTCGATAGCAAAAAACCCTTTGCTTCACAATAGCCAGTTTCTAGATCCGATCGTTCGGTAAGGTGAGTCTCTAAAACATCGACACCGTCAATTTTCTCGATTTCAGCCTGAATTTCGTGGAATTCTTGATACATTTTATCCAACGATTCCAGGCGAACGAATATTTGGCAAGCATCACGTTCTTCATTGTAATGTGCCACAAATTTTTCTACTGAATCACGAACCACATATAGTGCCTTTCTAAACACTATCAGCTCAACTAATCTTCTCTCGGTTTTTCTGTCTGTGGACATTTTTAGTGTATTAAACAATCGCGAAACGAAATCGGGGTTTTCCTTCCCGACGCGGATGATAACGATCAAATCCTTCCCAACGCGGACGGTAACGTAAATCTCCTTCCCGACGCGGACGAATTCGTATCAATCCTTCCCGACGCGGACGAGAAATGCCAAATGCACCACAAGCAAGTTCGTTGGTAAGCCGTTTGGTTTGTGCCAAAAGCACCTTCAATCACCACAAATCGAGAAACATACAGTCTTTTCAGATCAAAAATCTTCTATAAGCCTTCACTTGGCTTAATCGGCGTACCCAAGCGACGCTATCAGGGTAACGCGGGAAAAAATGCCGCCACTATGGCACAATTGTTTCACACGGCTTGGGTGCTCACTCACACACCACTGTCACTGGCACAATCGGAATTTCATGGATCTATTGTCCAACGATATCGCACTGGCACACGTCTATATGACTCAAGCCGTTTAGAGGCACGTTTATTCGGACTTATCACACTCACGACACCTTCCGCGGGAACGGCCTTCGATCCGGTTCGAAGGACCAATGATTGAGCTCGAAATGCTCTACCGGTACGAAGGATTTACTTCTCCGCGATCGCGGCCGGCAAAAGGGCCAGTGAGCCAACTTATTGGGAACTTAAGCAAACAAAACGATTACTTCAGTATAAATTTATTGCGCTCGCCTTAGGTGATCAAACTTAACTGATGAACTAGTTGCATGTTGGCTTAAATATACTTTCGATTGCCAAGATTTGCTTATTGGTGATAGTGTAATCCTCTCTAATCTCTCGTTTTTTTTTCTGTTATCTTGTGTATATATTTTTAGTACAATTTGTATTTGTAGTAACTGGCGTGAGTTTAGATATTTGAAATTAGACTAAGCGAAATTAATTCTAGTAAACTTATAATTAGACTATAGTTGATTAAGTTATGATGCTTGTTTAAGCATAAATTTATAATTTAAAGGTGAATCAAGATTTGATTGTATACAGGGGGACTTAGAAAGTTTTTTTGAAATGTGGCTTTTTCTACATCCACCATATGGAATCTATACCTCTCAGTGATGAAGTAAAGAAATTGAAATATTCTACACATATAAACATGGAGTTCTGTCTGCCTGTCTGTCTGTCTGTCTGTCTGTCTGTCTGTCTGTCTGTCTGTCTGTCTGTCTGTCTGTCTGTCTGTCTGTCTGTCTGTCTGTCTGTCTGTCTGTCTGTCTGTCTGTCTGTCTGTCTGTCTGTCTGTCTGTCTGTCTGTCTGTCTGTCTGTCTGTCTGTCTGTCTGTCTGTCTGTCTGTCTGTCTGTCTGTCTGTCTGTCTGTCTGTCTGTCTGTCTGTCTGTCTGTCTGTCTGTCTGTCTGTCTGTCTGTCTGTCTGTCTGTCTGTCTGTCTGTCTGTCTGTCTGTCTGTCTGTCTGTCTGTCTGTCTGTCTGTCTGTCTGTCTGTCTGTCTGTCTGTCTGTCTGTCTGTCTGTCTGTCTGTCTGTCTGTCTGTCTGTCTGTCTGTCTGTCTGTCTGTCTGTCTGTCTGTCTGTCTGTCTGTCTGTCTGTCTGTCTGTCTGTCTGTCTGTCTGTCTGTCTGTCTGTCTGTCTGTCTGTCTGTCTGTCTGTCTGTCTGTCTGTCTGTCTGTCTGTCTGTCTGTCTGTCTGTCTGTCTGTCTGTCTGTCTGTCTGTCTGTCTGTCTGTCTGTCTGTCTGTCTGTCTGTCTGTCTGTCTGTCTGTCTGTCTGTCTGTCTGTCTGTCTGTCTGTCTGTCTGTCTGTCTGTCTGTCTGTCTGTCTGTCTGTCTGTCTGTCTGTCTGTCTGTCTGTCTGTCTGTCTGTCTGTCTGTCTGTCTGTCTGTCTGTCTGTCTGTCTGTCTGTCTGTCTGTCTGTCTGTCTGTCTGTCTGTCTGTCTGTCTGTCTGTCTGTCTGTCTGTCTGTCTGTCTGTCTGTCTGTCTGTCTGTCTGTCTGTCTGTCTGTCTGTCTGTCTGTCTGTCTGTCTGTCTGTCTGTCTGTCTGTCTGTCTGTCTGTCTGTCTGTCTGTCTGTCTGTCTGTCTGTCTGTCTGTCTGTCTGTCTGTCTGTCTGTCTGTCTGTCTGTCTGTCTGTCTGTCTGTCTGTCTGTCTGTCTGTCTGTCTGTCTGTCTGTCTGTCTGTCTGTCTGTCTGTCTGTCTGTCTGTCTGTCTGTCTGTCTGTCTGTCTGTCTGTCTGTCTGTCTGTCTGTCTGTCTGTCTGTCTGTCTGTCTGTCTGTCTGTCTGTCTGTCTGTCTGTCTGTCTGTCTGTCTGTCTGTCTGTCTGTCTGTCTGTCTGTCTGTCTGTCTGTCTGTCTGTCTGTCTGTCTGTCTGTCTGTCTGTCTGTCTGTCTGTCTGTCTGTCTGTCTGTCTGTCTGTCTGTCTGTCTGTCTGTCTGTCTGTCTGTCTGTCTGTCTGTCTGTCTGTCTGTCTGTCTGTCTGTCTGTCTGTCTGTCTGTCTGTCTGTCTGTCTGTCTGTCTGTCTGTCTGTCTGTCTGTCTGTCTGTCTGTCTGTCTGTCTGTCTGTCTGTCTGTCTGTCTGTCTGTCTGTCTGTCTGTCTGTCTGTCTGTCTGTCTGTCTGTCTGTCTGTCTGTCTGTCTGTCTGTCTGTCTGTCTGTCTGTCTGTCTGTCTGTCTGTCTGTCTGTCTGTCTGTCTGTCTGTCTGTCTGTCCGCTGTCTGTCTGTCTGTTTGTCTGTCTGTCTGTCTGTCTGTCTGTCTGTCTGTCTGTCTGTCTGTCTGTCTGTCTGTCTGTCTGTCCGCTGTCTGTCTGTCTGTTTGTCTGTCTGTCTGTCTGTCTGTCTGTCTGTCTGTCTGTCTGTCTGTCTGTCTGTCTGTCTGTCTACTAACTACATAACTACTGGCAAAAGGAGAATTCTGAGGGCAAAAAATAATAAGGCCTCCCATACAAATTTAACAGATATTTCAACCAATTTTTCCGGAAAACAATGAAATGCATAGAAGCAATAATAATTCGACCCCAGACACCATTTTGAATTCTAAGATGGCCACTGCCAGTTTCTGGAAAACAGCCAGGGATGACCGAATACCAATCGAAATGTGTATTTTCTAAATCGGAATGTTGTTCAGAGTTCTAGAATCGACCCCTGGCACTATTTTTAATTTTGAGATGGCGGCTTTCGGTGACTGGAAAATAGCTGAAGGTTGTTCAATACCATCCAAAATTCTTATATATTTCCATAATCGGGATGATGCATAGTAACCAAAAATCGACTCTGGACACCATTTCGAAATCCAAGATGACGACTTGCCGTTTCTGGGAAACAGCGGAAAACTACCGATTACGACCCAATATGGGTATTTCCAAAATCGTGGTGATGTATAGTAGCCGAAAGGCGAGGATGTTCTCATTACGATAAAACCTATCATTTGTCTTTTGATTTTGAACGTTTCTAATATCCGATCCGTCATGTATTTGCAGAATATAAACAAATCGCAAGGCAATCTTTGGATGTATGGGGAATGAATTGAATATGTTTGAAACTATTTAAATAAAGGAAATAATGAGCAGGACGAAGTTTACCAAGTCAGCTAGTGGAATATATTGGGAATTGGGATTGATGGATAGATAGATAAACAACCCTCATACCACTAAAAAGAGATCGGGAATAGGTTTGTTGTTAAACACAATGTTAATTTTTTACATCAACTTCGTAAAAAAATAGGAAATTAAGTATGGATACCTACAGAAGTAGGAAAAACCAAACTAAAACAAGAATGGGCTCTACTAAAGATACAATTGACAAATTACATAGAGCAGAGGTTTATAAAGTTGTATGTCCACGTTGTGATAAGATTTATATTGGCCAAACCAAAAAAAAAATAGGCATCCGGTTTAAGAAACATACTTCAGAATTCATAACGGCTAAAAAAGACTCTGAAAAAGGGATAACTTACCATTTCAGATCCAAAATGTCCGAAAATATTTTTCGCGAAGATCACGGTATGACTACCGACAATATTACATAGTCTAGTTCGATCTGTAACATCCCTTGGAAACAATATGTCGCAGAAAGTTTAGAAATTTCCTTAATAGAGATCAAGGTAATCACTCCTCTTCGTTTTTCAATGGCTTCCTAAAATTTTCCGACAATGCATGGATCACCAGGCCGCACGTTTCCCTACCTAACTCAAGTTTTTTTACGTTATCTGACTTAAAAATTTGCCCCATTCGTTCACCTACTTAGATAAAAAAGTGTAGGGGTTTCACTATTTTCACCACAGTCTATGTAGGCACTGATGAAGACGCTAAGTAAGTGTCGAAATACGTGTTTGCATATCTTAGAGTGATAAGTGAATTAAGTAATAGTAATAATAATTACGTAATTTAAAAGTGTAAATGAAAGTTTACAGCGATTCTATCAATAGCTCGAACGGAAGCTAAAAAATTTTTAAAATTTGAAATCAATGCTGAAAAAAAAACAATTCAATTTTTTAAATGCAAAAATTACACATATCGCTTAAAACTTATATTTCTTTTGAATTCCTTGGCTTGTTTGCTTTAAAATTCAATCTTAAGAATGCCCATTGATGTAGAATAACCGAAGATATAATGAACTGGAAAAAGAATATTGCTTATAACTAGAGAAAATTTGCGTTGCATTTGTCGTGTAAAATTTTCTTAGAAACACGATGAAATTTTAATAGACTAATTTGTATACGGGAGAACGCAATTAAATTGTTCAAACAATACAATATCCAGCAACACCGCCAGACAAAGATATTATATTTTTAGATTTCTTGACTATTTTTTTTTTTTTCAGAAATCATGTAGGCATCAATTTATTTCTAGATCTTATGGGTTTGCAGTTTTCAATCTAAAAATGGCCCTTTTCAACAGAGGAGGATGAATAATTCCCCAATAAATATAGCAAATCTAGGGAGGTCGTTTCACCTTTGGTTTATTTTTTGTACACTGAAGATGGAATTACCCACGTGTATTTCTCTTTACTTTTTCTTCAGGTATCATGAGAGATGAGTGATTGTATAGTAATAATTTTTACATCTGAAAAAATGGATTGAATAAAATTTCCAATGATAGGATATATCATCAATGAATGATGAAAATAGTGGTAGGCCAAAAACAGAACAAACGATTGGGCTGCAACCTCATAAATAGGATAAATTACGCCGAATAGAACGCAAATATGAAAATGAGTTCGCTTTTTGTAACACCAAGCATGCTTCCTGTTAGAAATATTAACATATGTTATAGTTTTCTTTGGCCGTGATTGTGTTAAACATGTTTGTTTGGATTTGCATCCCGAATACTTGAGCGTTTATGTCTCTTGGGTCTGATGAATCTCTATTATTCTTCCAAGTTCTATTTTCCACTTTCCTTTCGGCATTTCGACTGTTCAATTTCGTTGCTAATTTACATTTCCGATGAAAACACTATTTTTTGTAAGCGAATTTATTCTTCCAGTACATAGGTAATTCATTCACAGAAACAAAAGTCTTGGCACATCCGACAAATGACTAGGAGACACAACTGTTCAGTAATGATGTATGCTGCTGTAGCTTGTGGCCTGGTGTCCCTGGCTGTGATAAGCAATTGGTGCAATGTTGTGATGGCTGTGAATCAGTGGTGCAGCTGAATAACTTGCATGCGCCAAAGGAGCCACATGAATTGGCTGCGCTATGAGTTTTTGAACTGGTTGGATAACTTTCACTCCGGTAGGCTCCCGGCGAACAACTGCATTGAATCCATTGTGATGATCAGCGTGATAGTCTACAATACGTTTGTGTCCATCGGCATCCAGCAGGCTGTACTGTCCATGAACCTCATCTCCGTGTCGAGACTCGTGCTGGCTCTTTATGTCCCCAGTATGGCCGTCATGCACCGAGTAAGAAAATTCGTAGTTAGCTGGGGCGTGAGTCTCAACCTGTTTCAGAATGGTATGATGAACTGGTGCAGCGTGAATGGCAGAAACGTGTTGGATCGGGGCAATATGATGATAAGCTGGAGCGGTGTGCTGAATGTTGGATATTAGATGCGACGTTGCGTAGCCATGCTGAGGCAAACTTCTAACGCCAACGAATGCCAGGCAGGTTACCGCAAGAAGAAACTGTAAGATTATTTAATTAATACGAGCTTATTGAACTAAAAATTAACAGAACTACTTTAAAGACCATTGCTGTAACCAGAAATTTATTTCTGTAAGCAAAACTAAAGCACCTTCCTTCGTTTGTGTATTTTCTCTCCCTGAAAGCTACAGCTAAACTTAATTCAATTAAAAGAACTCTCAGTTTATATACTAATCTCGTCAATTAAACGTAGATCAACTTTTCCTTCGCCGGACAGACGAATGCAATCCCAAACCTAGTTACCTTTTCGGGGGGCGTGACGAGTTTTCACATTCCATATCGCCGGTTCTTCATGAGCAGCTAGCCTAGCGGTGTAGAAATTTTCGTTCAAAATCTCACGAACAAGTTCTACCACTGGACAATCCATACGCGTAAGTTGTTGCAAGAACAACCTCATTGACACCAATAATCAGTGCAATAAACCGACAAATCAAAAAGACGTTAATATCCTCGCAGCAAACGCATTCGATTCCGTACGCTTTGCGAGCTAGTTTCACGCAATTTCGCAGTCGTAGTAAAAATAACGAGCCTAACTTTGACGCCAGATCATTTAAAGCAAGTGTGCAAGGGAGTGAAAAATAGAGCTGGTTTCGGAATTGGCCACTTTTTCAAATCAAGAACCGACGGAATGCATTCGTGCGGTAGCTTTTTATCTGTTGCCGAACCAGCACCAAGATATTTTGCGAATTTATCGCAATGATACGAACTTGATCAATTAGCCAATACCGTGTTGAATTTTTCGAAAAGGTTATTTGAATTAAAAGCAATTTCAGTTCGCGTTCCTGGGGAACTTGAGAAACAAACCACAGTAAAAAGCAGAATTTTTCAACATCACCTTCATCGTCAATCTCAGAAACTGTACCCAACACTTGGAGTATCGTAAAACAAACCAACAGCAGATGACATTGAAATATCCCCGCAATTCGATACAGATTTTGGGACAGAGAGTGTTGTACTTGCATCTGGCAAAACAGGTTACACCCCAAGGCAACCTTGAGTGATATGGCACCGAGTGAAAAGGATTATTTCATAGTAGGTATAGAGCGTTTCCATGCAAGTGGCATGAGTTTGAATGAAACTTTGTGCCAGTATTTTACAATAGTCAAAATAGTTTATATAAAGTTAGTGCAACAAAAAGTTATGGTATAAAAGTTGTTGCGCTTTTTACCAAGTTAAATAAATATTTGTGAAAAAATAACTCCATAATGCGAATGCTAGATGAAGTATATTTGAGTTCAATTTGTCACATGTCCTAAGTCGAACCTGCGTTCGTACACTTGTGCACAGAACATCCCATTTTTTTTTGATTTAATTACTTTTTTTGTTTTTTTATTGTCTGCATCCTATTTTTTTTAAAACAAAGATTGATTTTCCTTTACACTTTTATTTGCATTATGGTTCCGATAAAAATAAAAACCGCGATAAATCGTTATTCACTTTTGGGATCAATTACTGCAAAACCAACATCTCGTCATAATCCTTCATCAGGTCATCTTCCGCACCAGAATCGGAAGTATGTTTTTAGGCTGTCAATAATGTTCAAAGTTTTTTATTCTGGCATATATTAAATGATTAAGCTTTGCCGATGATGATTGATTCCAGCAAAGCCTTTGTGAACTAACTTCTCGGTTTTGAAAGACCAACACAAATGCATTCTTTCCTTGACATCAAAAACAGTTCAAAATTTATGCTGTGTATTCCCAGGTCATTTCGGCTGGAAACGCTCAATGGTAAATGGAGCAAAATGAAAAACTGGAAAAAACTTGCTGAACACGTTTATTATTCTGCTTGCTCAAACTAACTTAATCAAAAATTAGTCAAGCAATTTTGCTAATCCACATATTCTGAACTACGATTTGCAGAAATGTACGCAACTATATCACAGATTGTTTCTCCTGTCTAATCTAGTGGTGCAAATGCTTAAGCGATCATTTGCCTAAATATTTTGCTGCCCAGTCTGGCCGTCCCTTGCCATCTCCACTAGGTCCAACGTAGGTTAATATTCCTTATATTTGAAAAAGATACCAATCAGAAGAATTGTTATGATTTTTGTTTTGTGTATCTGCTTACCACTATCCGGAATCCATTGTTTCTTTTCCGGAACATTGCGTGGAACATCTTCCCATGGGAAAAGTTTGAACGATGCGTTCACATTACTTAATTCCTTGTTCGGAGCAATACTGAAAATGAAAAATGATTATAACTTTATTAATTTGGTTTTATCTATCTGAACTTATTGGTCTCCATGAAAGTTAGTAGACGGGTAAAAGCCTGTTTGAGGTCATACTCAAAATTCCATCATCTTCTTCGAGAATATGCACTAAATTTTCTATTATTTATCAGGAATAAAACTACAATCATTACAACTAACATTGAATTCAAAAAGTATTACATTGGGTTGACCAAAGTCAGTATATCTTCTTCTATCTTCTATCTACTATCTTCTATCTTCTTCTTCTCTTCTATCTATTAATTTATCTATATAAATAATAAGACGCTGTTAGTATGTTACGATTTATGTTGGTTGGAGACCCCTCCCTCCTCTAAAAGAAAGGGTTCCCGTACAAGTTAAACACATATCTCAGCATAACTCGAGAACTATTCAAGTGAATCGAACCAAATTTGGCATGCGGTGGTTCTTAGGAGCAACAAACACTCCAATGATGGTTTAATAGCCTTCCTTTTCCTGAAAGGGAGAACTCTCGTACAAACACGTACAAACACTTCTGCATACCTCGAGAACTAATCAAGCAAACTGAACCAAATTTGGCACGTGTTACCGAACATTTTCTTTAATTGAAAGGTACCTCATATGAGACGTTCTGGTAAGGGTTGTGTAAAGTTAAATGATGATGTGTAGTTCTAGTTTGTAGGTTAGGTCAAGTAAAATAATTTTCTTGTTTTCCTGGCTCTTTTCTGTTAATTGTTGTTAGTTTATTTTTGTTTGTAAGAAAAGTTACAATTTTATTTATCATAACACAAGTGTACTAACCCGTAAAATTTTCAACCAATAATTAGGCTTCGAAAAATTGCGTAAAATATGTAAATGTAAATGTTACCGTTTGAGGAAGAAAGAGGGCACTGTCAAAATGTAAACTGAGGGATCCTACGAAAGACCTTTGGCGTCCACCCCGGAACATCCAGACCAGGTGTTGGAGCTTAGCATGGAGGCACTAAAAGGCCCAGGCAAGAGACAGCCTCAACCCTTGAACGGGAATAACCCCAAAAACCGCAAAAATGAAAGACGGCAAACAGTTCGCACTAAACTACCCACCCCAAAAAACGTACAGCTGAATCTCTTGTACAACTGCACGAAATATTGGCTTACGGTATGAAGATAGGTGAGTGAGGGAGAGGACAAGAGAGAGAAAGAGAGAGAGAAAGCATGAATGAGAGAGAGATGGTGAGAAAGGAAAGACAGAAAGAGAAAGTGAAAGAGAGAGAGAGAGAGAGAGAGAGGAAGAGAGAGATAGAGAGAGAACGAGAGATACAGAGAGAAAGAGAGAAAGAGAGAGAGAAAGAGAGAAAGAGAATGAAAGAGAGAGAAAGAGAAAGAAAGAGAAAGAAAGAGAGAGAGAAAGAGAGATAGAGAAGAAGAGAGAGATAGAGAGAGAACGAGAGATACAGAGAGAACGAGAGATACAGAGAGAACGAGAGATACAGAGAGAATGAGAGATACAGAGAGAACGAGAGATACAGAGAGAAAGAGACAGAGAACGAGAGATAGAGAGAAAGAGAGAGAGAGAGAAAGAGAGAGAGAAAGAGAGAGAGAAAGAGAGAGAGAGGAAGAGAGAGAGAAAGAGAGAGAAATCAGGAAGATGAACCCATCCGCGCTTAGACCAAAGCGCCGACAAACACGTGGGCGTTTTTGGATGCGATCAACTGGGCCCTGACTCCGCTGCAGCGGATCTTCTGTATAAGCCGTGTGCTACTTCTGGCATCTCGTGTAAGCTGTGTGATACTTCTGAACATTCAACGCCGACCAACACGCGTGTCATCAAGGTACGCCCCTCTCCTCTTCTACTGCACATCGTTTATCAATGGTCCCGAATATTTGTCCAGCGCTGTCGAATGGTTTATAGCTTGTCCACCAAACAAATTGGTACATATAACTCCAACTCTGTTAAGTAAACCCTTATTTGGTATAAAATGATCATATAAGATGCATGAAATACGCCTATGTATACAAATCTGGATGCCATATACATACATCGTAAGCAAACATTGGTTACGATTTTGTATAATTTCGCAGGCTATATTAAATGGCCTCCTTTGAAATTTTAAATTGTATTTTATACGGCTTCGAGGAATGGCGCATTTTACTATTTTATATGACACGTTTAATTGCTTCATATGTAATTTAATTTGCGTTTTATAAAATTTAAATTTTATACGATATAAACAAATTTGATGTTGCAGCTTGTGTAATTTCATCTTGATATGTACATTGGAGCGACTTAGAATTAACATCCTTATACGACTTCTGATTAGCTGGGTGCGTTTCCCTTCTTTTTATAAAGAGCCAGTAACCTTTCACTTATCGTCTCTAAGTCGTTCCGCTCCACTAACGGTGAGTCGTCGAGTTGCCTGAGTCCCCCAAAAGTTGGTTACCAACCCTGAAAAAGCACCGCAAACACAATTTTTGTACAACTCTAGAACTAATCAAACAAATGTAACCAAAGTTGACATAAGGAGATTTTTGGAGACAAGACATGTTTTTATAGTGGTTTGATAACCCTCCCTTATTTCACAGAGAGAGCTCCCATACAAATAAAACACAAATTTTTTCACACATGACATGAGGCAAATTGAACGAAATTTGGAAATGAAGATTTCAAAGTACAAGAAATGTTGTCATGACGGTTTGACACCCCGTCCTATTCTTCATTAAAATTGGAATTTCTCGAGAGTGACCGTTGCGGAGCACGAAAATTCAAAAAAGAAAGGATCCTCGTTGAATAAATTCCACCATTCAATAACTTGGCCACACATACGGCTTGCTGGATTTCACTCGGGATACGGAGGAAATAATGAGACCAAATAAACCACGCGTGTTCCAATAATGGTCTTACAAGTGAACAGTATAAAGCCTTTAAACACTATGGGTCCTTAAATTTACGTACGTCCCAGTTGTCGTGTGGCCTTAGAAATGATGCGGTTAAGATTAGAATTGAGCTTAGCGTTAAGCAAAACACCGAGGTCATATAAATGATCCACTCTTTTGATTACATGGCCATCAATCTTATAGTCGAACAATTTCTGCGGCACCAACTTGTAACAATATCCCGCAATCTCTGTAAATCACGACGATCATCAACGGACAACCAAATACAGTTTCAGGTCATCAGCATACATAAACTTACATCCAGCATCTAATCTGATTGGGCAAAAACAAAAGGGTGTTACCCAGTGTTTTTAGTCTCACTCGTGAACAGCATGCAACACCTCATAGGAGCTTTTCGTTACTGCTTCTATTACACACTGGAGAAATCTCCATTCAAGCTATTTCTCGTTCTTTTTCGGTTTCTTTCTTGCTCGCAGTCGCTCTCGATATCATATGCACACACTCCCGTCAACTCTCCTCATGCGTACTCCTGTGTACCTACTCCCTACTCACGAAAACAACCAGCCGAAGACAATTGTTTCAAGATGCTTTGCGATGGTTGCAGAGGAACAATATTGGTATCGGACTATTCCGGTAGCGGTTTGTTTCGGCTAGTTTTGCATAAGACTGCTGTAAAAATCTTACCAAAGCAGTCCTATGCGCTACACGTGCCAGTATGCGAAACTTCGCCCCACTGTCGGCTGTCGGTGCATGAAGCAAAACCGGGTAGATGAAGAAAGCATTTTCGTTTTCGAGCACAGTTTTTAAAGCACACCTCCTAGTCGAGCAATTTTAGTCGAGTACTCCTACTCGCTAACAGGAACTCGCGTATCTTTTACAGTCGCTGAATAGCAATACAAAAGAGTATTTGCATGTCGGTGCGTTCTGCTACTCAGGGGAATGCGTGAAGTATAAAGAGTATCTCGAAAGCGAGTGTGCAAAAGACTTGAGAAGCGTAGCATATGTCTCGTTCTCAGGCAAAAAGCAGGAAAAAGGTTTTGCTTCTCGCTCGTTTTGTAACGCTGGTGTTAACACCGTGATGATTACTCATCAATAAGTTTTAAACAAAAACTGGCATTTTATATGATTAGAAATTCATGCATCAATTTAACGTAAGAATAAGATTATCTTATAAGTGCTAAATGTATTACGCTGCTCCAAACCACTACACATATAAAGTATCAACTGGTGTTCAGCAAGCTGGTATCGTTGAAGCGGTGCAGCCAGCAACCTTCATGAATCCGGTCAATTGAAAACATTTTACATTTAACCGTGACTCTGGATTGATTCATACGCATTTGGTTCTACGTTACTGGCACCAGCGTCAGTTAATTCTGAGGCAAAAGACATCGCTCATAACTGTTAAGGATGGCCCATCGTTCATATATACCGGCTTACAAAAATGAACCACGGTTTTTTGAACGCCCTAAACTGAATTTCAAACAATCAAGACAACTCGTAAAGACTGGTAATAATTCTTTATGTTTCTCGGGATTGGGTCGGGTCCGGTTTCCACAATTTCAGGTACGGATCGGGTTCGGGGCGGGCTTGATTTGAAATATATCAAACCCGGCCATCTCTACTTTCAAGATTAGACTTAATTATGACTGCAAATACAATGTCTAGCAGGCGTGGTATTCTCGTCAATATATGAGAAGATAAGAATGAATATTTATCGTTTACTTCTTGTTCAGCATGAGCGCTGCCTGTAGCAATTTTTTATACTAAGTACTATCTTTTTCTTTTTTGTGTTATGTTTCTGCTGCTCGGCAGAAAAACTAACACACTAGCTGCGCACACCACAGCTGAGCGAAACAAGAACAACACTGCTAAGATAAATTCGATGGCATGCGAAGAGCATGACGGAAAGCTGGATTTAATTTTTTCAGTGCCGAGATGCAAAGCAAACAATGCAATTTACTTTTCTACCAAGACGATCTCCTTATTTGATATATGCTTAAAAGACACACAGTAAAATCACTGCAGTAAAGTCTGTTGTGTAGTTATTGAACGTAATATCCTTTCGTGTGAGAAACCTCACACCAGTTTACCTATTATCTCTCTGGAGAGATATTTTAGATTCTACCACGGTGTTTTTTTTCATGCTCCTCAGATACACACGTTTCGTTGCTTCAAGGAAGTGTGTCGCTTTGCCCACCAGTGTGAGAGCAGTTGTTTTCGCAATGAAAGATAATCACCTACACGGTAGTGTTTCTCGGAGGAGAAAAGACAAGTGTGAGGCGGGGGCCTAGCGTAGTTGGTAACATCTCCACCAACAACGCTGGTAGCCTTCGAATCTCTACGCCGCCGTGGCGATGGTTATGGGGTGGCGTGATCCATTCACAACCAACCCAACTGGTCTAGATTTAACTCTAGTCGACACCGGGAGATTTTCTGAGACGAAAAATCTCTAGGGTCACGCCTTCCATCGCATGATGCAGTGAAGCCGTTTACGCCGGGCCGTGGAGTCGCCTCCCAGGACGTCGGTGACTGGCACAACAACAGTGACGGAACTAGACCGACGAAAAATAAGCGGAAATCAAAAAAGACAGTCATGATGCCTAGAAATAAACTGATACATTATTTTGATGAAAATTAGTAAAGGAATCCAACAAATATTAACTCTAAACAGCAGGGTTGCCAGATATCAATTTTTGCATTCAAAAAATTAAATTACATTTTCAGTTAATGAGTAATTTTCGATTTTATCGTGTTTCTTGAAACAAAATTACACGAAGAGCATTTATAACCCCAAGGAACTATGAGTACAACTCGAATTACAACATTTTAAAGAAATAAAATCAAATTTTCATTAGTTTTTAGCAATTTTCTTTTCTATGTTTTCTTATATCGTCCCCTTAATGCTAGAACTAGATAACTCGAAAATTAACGTTTCGAGAAAAACGAGTTTGAAAATTTGACCTATTCTGGTAATGATGATTCAAATGCAATTATTAAAGGTTCAGATTTTATGAAACGCATCCATATCGTTTCAGGCCCGTTATAGCAACTAAAAAATCAACAAAAAACCGAGTTATTTAGCTTTATTACAAAATACGCTTGTTTTTCGTTGAGATATCTAGTTTTTTAATTGATGAATAACTTTTTTTCTTGTAATCGTTTTCCAACGAGTTTTGGATATGTTATAGAGCTCGACGCGATAAATATAATGGCATACTTAACTCAAAATCGACAAATTTCGAGTTATCTAGTTCTAGCATTAAGGGTACGATATGTCCAGATATGTTATATCAATGGAGATTCTAGAAATTGCATTTTTATGAAAAATTAGTCAAGAAATCCAAAAAACGATCAATTTTGAGCAGCAGTATTGTCAGATATGTTATTTATGCGTTTGAATTCTATGATTTTATGATTCCAAGTTGGACAATTTCATCGTGTCTCTGAGATAATTCTCAAATGAAAAGCAGTTTTGTGAGCAAAACTCGAATTAATGGTTTTTGAGAAATGAAGTTAAAATTACTCCGATTTGCTTATACTTTGTATTCCTTTTGGGCTATTATCGCTATTTAGATTATGGCTATTCTTGATGACGCAATTTAAGAGAAATTAACAAAAAAAAATCAGAAAATATATATATTTTGACCGGAAGCTTCAAGATTCAAAATAAATAGAAGAAAGAGTTTTTATGGATATTAAAGCAACTGTCAACACTTCCTGTCAAAATTCACCCAAATTTTCCACTCAAATCGCATCATCCGGAATGTCTAATTAAAACAAAAAAAGAAGAGAAAATAATACCTCTGAGTGGTCATTGTTTTTCGTGTAAAATTGTTTTAGAAACATGGTAAAATTTTCAAATTTGAAATCAGAGTACACTCATTTGCCGAAAAATTTTTTTCATCAAAATGCAATTTCTTGAATGTCAATTGATAGATGTAAAACAAACATAAAAAGAAGATTGCCTGAAACCAGAAAAAATTGACTTTATTTCTTTGAAATAATTTAACTCGAGTTTTGCTGGTAATACCTTGGAGCGAGAGGGATTTTACGGGTACAATTTTTCAGGAACACAATGAAATTATCAGAGGTGGTTCAATCGACACCATAGTTGAGATTTTTGTATAGTGATCACATATGAACAATTCCCTGAAGTTTCAACTAAATCCTGAGAAGGTCGTTAACCTAAGGTGTGCACACTTGATATAAAATGATCCATTTGCTTTCTTCTTTACTCAAATAAAATCTTTATATATATTTTCTTATACGTGATAAGTGAATAATCATATATCTGAAAACAGTATTACCTGTGGTTGGAAACGAACACCTGCTGGTTTTTCCTCCTAGGTACGATATTCGCACTAGAATGCATTGGTTTTGTATCGGAATTGTCGAAAATATCGGAAAAGGCATTGCCATTCTTCATGACACCCTTGGCAAATGGTACCGTGTTAGGATACTTGGATGTGGTTGAATCCTTGGCGAACGAAACGGTGCCAAATATATCCTCTACCTTGAATTCCGTGATTGATTTTTTGCTTGATTTGATTTTGCTCCTGGAATTGCAAATCTCAGTTAAAAATAAGAATAAGATTAGGTAATTAAGCAACATACCCCAAGATGTCTTCCAAATCATCTTCGAAGCTACTACCATGAACAGGTTCCCAACTTTTACTGAAATGGCTTTGTAATCCCTTGTTAATTAAGGGATTTCTAGATTTATTCATCTTGATATCATCATCTGTTTTCCTAGTGAGTAGCACCGGTTGTTTTGAGAAAGCATTGTAAACTTTTGAATCATTCAGAAAACTCTCGTTGAAAGCATTATTTGCGTATTCCCTTTTCGGATTCCCGTTCTGTTTGTGCAGAAAAAATCCATTGTTGAAATAGCTAGAATTATCACTATCGAGCACTCGGCTGACGTTGTCTAGGTTTCTTGTAACAAAAATATCGTTCACTTTTTCTTGCTGCTCCACAAATATTGGTTTTTCTTCTGATTTCACCACTACAGGTTTAATGATCGCGTAACTTACTACCGAACTGCCATTGTCGTTAACACCACTGTCACTGTGCTCTGCAATTGATTTCGTAATGCTGTTTTTCCGGTCCAGGCGACCTTTAGGGTTATTACTGTTATTGAGCACTCCGTTCAAGCCTAGATTATAGCTGTTCAACATTTCATTTAAAACACTGTAATTGATACCACTTTGGAATTTCCCGTTGCTTTTAGCACTATCATTTATTTTTTCGTTTTCAATTGAAGTGCGCTTATCCATGGATACATTCTGAGAAAGTCGCGACATACTCAACAGCGAATTTATGTCATTCAAATCACTGTTACTGAGCGATTTATAAACACCACCATTACCTTCTTCACCAGGGTTTCTAGTAAACCTACTATTAACTCCACTATTTTCCAACTGAGACGCATCCACTATGGAAATTCTAGCATTGGGTACACTATTATTGTTTTGTACAAGCTGTGGTAACTGCGGGTTTCCGTTTTGTGTCAGATTAGCGGAATTCTTCTGTTTAACTGTACTAAAATATGAATACTTCAACGATTGCTGGGCAGTAGGTCTCTTGTCTGGATCCCACTGTAGAAAATCCTCCAACAACTGGATAGCCGCCGAACCAGCACGAGTTACCAGAGATTCAAGTGCTATTTTCGGACATTCCGGAAACCGGAATTGGATCGTAGAAGCAAGCTTATGGCCGTCAGGCCAATCGTTCTAAAAAAGATTAGAAAACATACTTAACAATTTGTTCAGCCACACAATCAAAGTTTTTAAATACCTTTTCTGGAGTTCCTAATACGGAACATATCTTGAATAACTGATCTACTTCGCTGGAACCCGGAAATAAGGGTCGGAATGTATATAATTCTGCTGCAATGCAGCCTACGGCCCACAGGTCAATTGCACTTCCGTACCGTGTTGAATGTAGTAAAACTTCTGGTGCACGATACCTAAATGAAAGTAATCATATGAGACACAGCAAATTGATAGCAATGAAATAAGTTGCATCACTGCGCCGAAAGGTTATTAACAGTTGCAGAACAAGGACAAACAGAGGCCAATTACTCGAGCGAATTATAGGATTTTATTTCGTGCAGTTAATCGTTTGTTTACAGTGCAATGATCGTCAATCCGTAGCTTGTCTCGTATGCCTTGTATGAATGTTTACGTTGTATTGAGGGTCGTTCAAATAGAATCTCATAATTATAAATTGTACTAATCTTTTACTACAATTGTTTTATTGACTACTACTGTTTTATATCTACTACTGTAATAAACAAAGGTGTATATAACTATGTAATCAATGGCAAATAAGAAGCACAATCTAAACTTATAAAACATTCTATTACCGTAGCTATCAACTCAATAAGTGCAGCAGAGTAAAAACCAAAATAACTTACCATCTTGTCGAAACGTAATCGGTATAAGGCGGTCGAGATCTTATTTCTCGCGCCAAACCAAAGTCCGCTATTTTCACCAACTCCGGCCCACAGCACAGAACGTTCTCTGGCTTCAAATCCCGATGGAAGAATCCATGGCGGTGCATGAAAGCCAGTCCCGTTAGAATCTGTTGCAATATCAGTCTTATCGTTGCTTCCGGGAAGTGGTTCTCACGATCCTTTATCAGCTGATACAGGTTCTCCTGCATGTACTCGAAAACGAAGTAAAGCACATCATTTTCGCGGATCACTTCCTTCAGCTTGACCACGTTGGCGTGGGAAAGTTTTTTCAATGACTAGAAAAAAAGTAAAAGGTTGTTTCAGAGACACGACCGCGTAATTGACGAAGGACTGCACAATCTTTCGTAAATGGTCAAAAAGCGAACTGTTATGAATTCTAGTTTATTGGTAACATATAAAGCTGAATAAATCAAGATATGAGACAAAGTTCCGCGCTTTGCGGTGTTCGTTGGTCAGGTCTACTTTGCAAACAATATTAGGAAACTGAAAACTTTACCAGTAAAATGAATTGTGTTACATCAACGTTGATCCAGTTTTCGTAAAGTTATGGCCATTTTAAAATTGACAGACTTTTGCCTGTCTCGATAAATTTGTGTATCCCCTGTCCTAGTAAATTAACTTAAAAACTCAGAAAATAGCGCGTACTACTTTGGCGGTCTACTTTGCAAACAATATCAGAAAACTGAAAACTTTTCAAGTAAAATGAATTGTGTTACATCAACATTGATCCAGTTTTCGTAAAGTTATGGCCATTTTAAAATTGACAAACTTTTGCCTGTCTCGATGAATTTGTGTATCCCCTGTCCTAGTAAATTAACTTAAAAACTCAGAAAATAGCGCGTATGAGAAAAGTATTAGAATTCACACGATGAAGGAACACTGCATTGAAAAGTCAAAGGGCTTCGTTTGAATCGACCAAGAGTGCAAAAGGAATCTTACAACTAAAGTATCTCTTTATTTCAATTTCGGGCAAAAAACACCATCGAACCAATCACATTGCACCAAACCTGTACCCACGATAACTATTTCAGTCACGATGCAATCGGAAGAGATTTTGCATACCAATTACCTTAACCTCTCGGAGATTCATTGCTTCCTCCCAGGAGTAGTACTTCCGCTTCATTCGTTTGATAGCGACCTTCTCGCCGGTGTCTTTGCGTTGACCAAGGACGACCGTACCGTAAGTGCCATCACCCAATTGGCTCAATGTTAGATATCGATTCATGACTGCCTAATGCTGTCGGTTCTGCCTTGTCTAGCAACAAATTTAACTTTTACACTGCACTAGCACCGAAGGCGAAGAGTACACACTTTCTTTTCCCATGCCACTCATTCGATGAAAAGTTTTTGTTCAACTTCGAGACAATATTTGCACTGAACAGTTTCGCGAAGCACTTGGTTTCATGTCAACAGGCAATAATGTTTTGCATTGTTTGTCACCGCCTCAGCCCAAGGGCTATCCTGGATGCAATACGCCATCGAGTGTCCTTTGCTTCCGCTTAGCTCAACCGAAAGTTCAATATATAATATCTTCTGCCGTTCTAGAGTGCTCATTAAAATTCATCAGTGTGCGCGGTTGTACCCTATTATGGAGGTTTTGGGATCCACAATCGTCATTACTGTAAAAGAAAGAAAAAAGAGAACGACGGAGAACATTAAAAAAACTATTCCATAATTCACGGGTGCATGCAGTGGACGGGTGACCTCAAATGAGGTTAGACGTTCTGTTTCCGTTTTGCAACTCGCGTTTGTTATGTTTCATTCTTACGAAAAGCTGCCAAACTCGGGAACCAATGACGACAACGAACTAGAAAGGCCAGATGTCAAACAAAAGGAACTTGTATGTAGTTCGTCGCAATATAAAAGTGTTTATTGCGACACAGGCCCAAACTATATGAAACGCATGTTGTGCTAGTTTATACGCACAGTTTATTTGTAATTCACCAAAATGTGACGAAGCACCATCTGTATACCACTCTGTCGAAAACCAATTAGAAAATTCCCTAGTCAAACAAGTTTTTCCGAACATATGGCATGCTCGTATACTCATAATTAGGCATCTATCAAAACTTTGTATAGTAAAGGTTTAACAAAGGAAACTTTATGTAGGTCACGCTTTATGCGAAATAAATAGCGAAAAAAATGACTACAAGCATTCGACCATGAAATCGTATCCGTAGTATTAAGCGGTACCTACGTAAAAGTTAGATCCATCACAAATGTTTTATATCGATTGGTGTTCATCATTAGAAACAGTGTGCCGCGTGTCCTTTTACCATCATTGTCACTAATTTGAAATGTATAATCGAAAACGCTGTAATAGGAAGATATCACGCGATTACGCACACATTAAGCAAACAAACTAGAAGAAACTGATCAATCAATAGAATGTAACACGAGGAAAAATCTAATACAGTAACTGTTCACTAACTGGGCAAAGAGCACTTCCCGGATATCCAAATCGAATCGTTAACTGGGATTTCTTTTCAAACGTTCACAAATGTCAAGGCGATAAATGACGGGTTAACTCTGCTCGTGACAAGTTCGTAAAACATTTCCATTCCCAAGTTAACCACCAGACAGAAATTTCGATTCGTGTTCGTTACTGTTTATTTCTTTTATTTTTAGGTTACCGCGAGGAAGAAAGAATGGTACGTTCAGTTCTGCAATGGTTTTTCCGGCTGGACCATAACAGAAACGGAAAAAAACGTCGCTTTTTTTGACGGAAGAGGTGTGCAAATCATCGAAACATTAAAACGGAGCGCAGAAATCATTGGCGACAGAAAGTGCTGTGTTGAAACGACTTCTGTATCCCCGTTCATACGTGAAGTACACACGGGTCAGAGTAGAAAGCTATGGAGAACAATGTGCAAAAAAACCGCAAAACTATCACGGAGCAGATTTTTCTTTCAATGGTAAAATCTATTTATTCATGGATCCTCCAGCAGCGTGAAAACAACATTATTGTCACATCAGAAATATTCGATTAAAAACTTTAATTGTTTGAGCCTTGTTCACCCAGTTTGAAAGAAGCCCAGCGAAAGCGGGGACGTAATTAGCGATCAGTAACTGTAATAAATATTTATAAGTTTATTGAATTTAAAAACTAATCTAGCTATCGTAAATATTTTGAACAAATCATATTATTATATAATTCGCTGGAGTATCGGCTCTTTCATCGTCAGGTTTATCTAATTATCGTCCGGGGGGTTAATGAGGTCATAGAGAACAAATCTTTTGCACGAAGATGTTCTGCATTATGAAGAATTATTAAGCAAAAAATAACACTCTAGGACATCATTTACATTTAATAAGTAAAACCTGACGATAATAGAGCCGATACCCTATTTGATTTGAAAAGACACAACAAATATTCCAAGATTCCCTCTCTGCGCGAAGGATGCGAGCAGCGTAATAAGGGGGCATATTAAAACGACGTAGCATTTATTTCATGAGTTTTACAAACACTTTTCGAGGTGGCATGCAAGGATTCAACAAATATTTCATCCCAGATTTTCTATTCCAAATTGGAGGTCTTGTAATCAGACCAAACCAAGAATTTTCCATCCAAGTGATGCTTCCGAACAAATGAAATCAGTATTTTCTACAAACACTCTTTCTGGTACATTCCCTAGTTAATGGCCAAACAAAACCTTCGATTCAAACTTGTGCTTGAGCTTGTGCATTACTTTTCGAGGAGTGGTGGATTCGTGTTTCGTTTATAATCAGTCGTTTCCGGGCGTTTGAAACTTCGATAGATTTCACCATCTAGAATGAAAGACTCCCCACCGTACATTCGAGTCATCCACCGGCACTGGGATCTCGCGGTTTGGATTTGATCGTCAGTATGATCTGATTTTTTTTCTACACACTTATTCCTCTTTCTTTCTAGTCTTGCAAATGTACGACTTCGAACAACGGAACTTTCTGGCTTCTTCCAGCTGGCTTACCGAATCCTTGTTGTTGGACACGTTGAGTAGGAAGCGGAGCGTTTTCTTAGTCATTTTCGTTTTCGAACTACCAGGATATTCCGGTATTTTGTTCGAACTACCTGTAACCTGTGCATATGACAAACGATTCTGTAAAGGATTACAAAAGTTGGGCATAACAACTGGTACAATGGAAGAATCAGCAATATGTTTTGATTTGGGAATAGAATTTTGTTCACCTTGCCTTAACAATAGCTAAACGGACTTGGCATTGGTAATAATTTGACATATGGCACAGCGATAATTTCTACTCTCTTTTACAGGACACATGTTCATTTTGTGAGACGAGTTTCCACAAATGAAGCATTTCTGGTCCATATTACAAAATTTGGATTCATGGCCATATCGTTGGCAAATTCGGCATTGAGTGATATACTTTCACCTCAGCTAAACTCCAAGAACTCCAACTTCACCCGCACATTCTAGAAAACATGAGCTTATCAAAAAAAAAATGGTCACCTCGGTGCGGTTAAAATAAATCAATTAGGGGTTATATACCTTTTTTGTTTTCAAAAGTCGATTTTTTTTTTTTCATTGCAGTATCTTTAAATACAACTTCTTGAGAACATTTTCACAAATTTTCATAAACATCTGAGCAACAGGGAGAAAGTAAGAGCCATTTGAAGCGCGCCTCGTCACGGCCGCATAAGCTAAACTTGAAACTTTATACAATTTTATCTCGGAATGGGGTTTCTCAAAAAATTACTTCCGTGTTTACGATTGCGGTTAACCTACTGAACCAATTTTCTTCACCTTTTTTTAAATATTAGATATTAAATTCCGCGGTCGTTTAACGATCGTTTTAGGATACACGAAGTTTGACTTTGCCGAAAAAAAATTTAATGCAATTTTTAGCGCTCAAAACATGTGTTTTTTTTTTGGGGAGAAAAGTTCCCATTTGCGCTTATAACAAAATACTTATGAATATGATCGTTGAAATACCCGGCACATTTCTAAACTAACGAAATAATATGAGTTTATTGATTTCAATTGATCTAACGTTTGCGGTAAAAAAATTGACAAAAATTGCCGATTTTTCATGGGTTTACTTTCAATCGCACTGACGAAACTACTCAATCAATCATAGTAACCCATGATTTAGCAAAAAAAAAATTGACAGCTCTATCAGTCAAACTCTAACTGTGATGGAGAAAAAATTGAAGCTACTCCGTTCAGAAGTGTGCGCGTTCAAAGAACGTTACCCCACCGCGTCAAAAACGGACATCGTGCGGCACTTTGTGGACGCCGGGCATGTTCCGGCATCTACAACATCTTGACACTATTGGACAACGATCAGAGCATCGAAAGAAAACCCGGTTTTGGACGGCCAACGACCCTGAGCGACAAGAAGCTTCAAAGGATGCTGAAGGGGAAGACCGATGAAAAAGTGGCTAAATCGCTGCGTGCACTTGGCCGGGAGGCTAGTGCATGTGGTAAAACAGTGAAAAAGTGTCTGGAGAACATGGACATACATGTCAAGAAGCGGCAGTTGAATAAGATAGTCAAGTTGATTTTCCTGGCAAATCACGACGTGGCGGTGGTGATGGACGACGAGACCTGTCTCACCCTGGATGGCAACGACTAGCAGGGCACTTCGTATTTTACCTCCCCCACGAAGAAAGTGAGCACCGAGGAGAAGTTTATTCCACAAACCAAGTTCCCCAAGAAGGAGCTGCTTTGGCTGACAAATAGCGTGAAGGGGACGTCAAAGCTGCTCTTTTTTCGCTCAGGACTGACCGTGAACGAAGAAATGTATAGTACAAAGTGCCTGCCGGAAGTTGCGTCGCTCATCAAGAAATATCAAAAGGCCGAAGCTTAGATCTATTGTGATATTGCCCAAGTGTTTTATTGGCAGTATCACTATTGAAGTAAGTGATACGCTTATCTGTCATATCCGTGCTTGTGTGTAAATTTTACCTTTCCGTTTCAAGCTTACTGCTCTACTATACCTCTGTCCATCCTAACAATATCGCCTAATTACAATTCCCTGTAGAGAACTTTTCATACGTTACTTACACCAGTTTCATTATAATTATAATATAATACTGTAGAATTCAGATTGAAGGAAGGGTACGTGGTTGGGAGCATGAGAATAAACCCATGCTAAAGTCCTTTGACAACCAAATGGCCTGATTCTACTATGATTCGAACCCACGACCACCTGCTTACCAGACGGACTCTGTAATCTTGCGGCTACGGAGCTCCCTTCCAATACATTGAACATTCGCTAGAGCACCAAATGCGTTATGAACAACACATATTCGTTGTACTGGTTCCGAAACAGTACCAAAGACGCTCTAGAAAGGCGCAATATTGATGTGGTTACGCACAGTCCAACTTTTGCGTGTGGGCCTCAATCGTAAACACCGCAAACCTCTGCAAAAAAACAGCGTTTCGGAGAAACGGCCATCACTCCACAAATAATTGGTATTTATTATAAGCAAACATGTTTTTTTGTTGTTGTTGATTAACAGAACTTTCAGAAAGTTACTAGTTTTATGCAATAAAAAAGGTTCTACACGCCTAAAAACAATTTGAAACTTTGCTCTTTTTTCTCGAGCCCTCAATCAACAACGGAAAGTTTGGTTCTCTGACTGTTTTCGTCTCGTGATTTTTGTTTCATTAGAATTACTTAGGTAAGAGCTATGCCAAGTTGTTCTGTTAAAGTACGTTTGATCTCATCACCGGCTTGATTGTTAGTTGGACCTTGAACGGCTTGGCGTTCTTAGTGCCGTATGTAAAAAATGGATACATCTTTTCAGTTTTAAATCTTTTCAGATTTTAAATGGTTTTTTCTTCAAGCATTTCAATTTCGCTGGCTTCTTGCTCAGGCAGAATATCAAATAGATTCTCACTGCATACACTATAGGTAGTCAAAGACCAATCCACGAGCAATCCAAAAAGGCATCTGACCTGTCGGACAGCTCAAAACGCTCTCTCCGAACATGTTAAGCATTGCTATGCAGTGCTGCGATCCGCCGGTTGGTCCGTGTGGAACGCTGCTATCGAATGAATCACTTGCTCAGCAAAGATGCCAGAATTATTTTGTGTAAATCCGTAGGCTCTACGGAATTGTCTGCCTACTGTCCATCCGTAGAGGCAAAATTAAATCGTAGATCAACGGAGAACTTCGTAAATCTGGCAAACCTGCTGCTCAGCCTTGCTGTGCTAAAATTAGCTGCTGCTCTGCCGGTTCAACAAGCCTCTGCACTTTCAATAGTACAAAAGTTAGCATCACAAAATCTGAACTTTCCACTTTTTATTGGACGCACAGCTAGTTTTCCAATCGGTTGCTGTCAGAGTGAAGGAAATCCGTTGGAAACTGACTGAGTTTCAAGCATTCGAAAGTGAACAATCTTCGTGAGGCTCTCAATGTTCTTCATTTTTTTCCTGTAGGAGCCTATGACCACTGCTACCATTAGTTAGATATATTGTGGTATAAGTTGTTCTTCAATTTGTATCCCATGTATGTTGCCGTAAGACGTAATTCTACATCTAAAAATTTTCAAAAAAATCAGTTTTTGAGACTTTTTTAAGATAACACCAGATCTTGACGTTTCATGCATTTCTAAGAAATCTGACATAAGAAAAAAAAATCGATATCCTTATATGTACTTTGTAATAAGTTCATTGCTTAAATGTTTATATTACAATATAAAGGAACAAAAACGAATGCTTGTATGGCACAACTTCACCCCGGCCGCTGTATTTGAGAGGTGTCAAGAAGCAAAGGAATTATGACATCCAATTCTACGGAAACTAGAAAAACGTTGCCCTGCATTGCTTAACCGTTTAACGACTCTTATTTTTTTATTTTTATATTGAATATACTTAAAGTTAGTTTTTATTTTAATTATTAAAACCAATAATATAAATTCTGGTAAAGTCAGACTTTTAAGCTGGTTTTAATTTCTTTATTATAACAAAGATACCTAAATAAATGGTGCTCTGAGCATTCATCATGGTTATTCCTCCAAACGTAAAAGCACACTACGATACAGCAGCTGGTGACGTACAGCGTACTGTAAACCGCTTGTATCGTAGAGTATGCATTAATTATAACTTGCACCAATTTCCGAGTTCATATACGTTTTCAAGAACAGAATAATAGATTTCAATGTCAAGCTAACCTGCTTAAATAGTTTTCTATGGTTTGAATCTCAATGTACTCGAATAAAATTAGTGTTACGTTAAAATTAAAACATCTATTTACTGTTGAAACTAAAGCGATTTCTATTTCATATATGAAAATGAAATGGTAATACCCTTTAATTGCTGTTTTGAAACTTTTTTGGCGTGCAACAAATTTGTCTGAGTGCACTATTGAATTCAAAACAATGAACCACATTTTGTTGAAATTCAAAACAATGAACCACATTTTTGTTGTTTGCATTCTCGTTATTCTATACTATTGATAGCATAGTATTGTTTTGCAACTTAACTTCAATTGCAGATTTCATTAGGATGTTATTTTTTTTATTACTTTATTAGGGTGGCTTTCAGCCACAGGCTGGTTCGCCACCAATGTCACATAATGTTGCATCGTGTTGTTGAAAAAACAAACAACTTTTGTTATCCCTTAAACTTCTTGATCATTGCGTATCAATTTTATCCTTTCGCCTCACCTTATTCACTAACGATAATTACGAACAAGCTTTCAAGGTGTTGCAGTTTTATGTAAATGCGTTTTTCAATCGTTCTCCAGGTCAACATGCTGAGTCAGAACCACAAAGTTTCCACCCAACGTAAAACACCAGGACAGCAATTTCACCCTCTACTTTCACTCTATTACCTTGCATAAAAATTGACGACGACTGGCACTTTATGTTCCTGCTACCCTTCGATTGTAAATTTCCACTATTTAGCACACATACATACCGACAAGCCGCTAGCAAACAAGAGCACGGCGCACCTGAAAGCAAAACGTTTTGAAGTAGAATACTTCTCTCAGGAAGTTCGGCTACATAGGGATGTGAAATGAAAATCTAAAACCGAAAAAAGTGAAAAATATGTCCAATTTCAAATGCTAATAAATCGGTTAGTATTCGATGGATTTCCTTCGTTTTTACAGCAATAGATTGGAAAATCTTCTAAGATTCTTCCCAAAATAAGATAATTGTAATTTTATTATTCACACTATTGTACTATTGAAAATAGTCAAGCCTTGTCAAAACGAAAAATTCGACCTCTGATTGGTCGTTATATGCTTGCTTCCCAAGCACGGTCGACAGAATCATATACCTTGCAATTGAAAACATGCTATTTGGCCTATATAAGAGCCTGTTTCAGCCGGAGCCGCTCATAATAGTTCTAGACAGCGACAACAACAGTCGTCCTTCCTTAGCAGCAGCACTAGCCCTGTGGTTGGTCACCACGTCTCAGGAGCAGCGCGGTTTTTCTCAGCGTGTGTCGCCAGACAGCCATTATTCCCCCCGTGTTGGGGCAGCATGAAGATTGCCATCAGGAAATCCAATTTTGGAAATCAAAATGCCTTTTTGAAGGCAAATAAACAAGTCATTGAAAGTTAATAATTTTTGTCAAGGCAAGCAAGTATTTTGTGTTGCATCCTAGCAATTTAAATTTGTCGCACCCGTCTAATTTACTGAATGTGAAATAGCTTCCACAGTGCATGTTGTCCGTGTATCTTAATTCCCCCAATGTTAGGGCAGCTCAAAGGTTGTAATTAGCAACCGATTTTGAACAGCAAAATGCTTTTTTTAAGGCAAATAAAAAAATAATTGAAGGTTAATAGTTTTCAGCAATCAACACAAGCAGACATTCTGTGCGGGATGCAATCAAATTCTGTTGTAGTTGTCTAATTTTTACTTTATTTAGTAAACTCCCCACTGTAGGGGCAGCGCAAACGCTGCGATCAGCATAACCGACATTGAATAATAAACTGCCCTGTTAGAACGCATTCACAAAAGCAGTTAGTTCGACTATGCAGAGCTAATATGAAGACGATTCAATCAATCGGCGTAAACAGAATTTCGTCGTCTCCCAGCTGCCAAGTTGTCACATGATGCAACACGCAACAGCGAGCAAACGAAATCGCTTGATGTTACAAACCGCAATAAAATACGGGTTAAAACCGTTGCGTGTGTGAGAGCACCATCGGTGTTTATTCGCTGGATACACTATCTACTGTCTACTGAACGCAATAATCTGCTTACATGCGACACGGGGACGGGAACATTTTCTTCAACGAAGCTGCGCAACACGACACAAAACATGTTATTTTGTTGCTTCAATAAGAGTGCTATCGGTCCGGTTCGACAAGAAATCATTTTTGTGCATCCGTGCTACGAAACTGAGGAAAAACTTTAGAAACTGAAAAAAGAGGTGGAGCTTAGCAAATGATCGCTCTGAACCAGAATGAAGTCACACATATGTTTCAAGTTATATCATTCCACCTCGTACGTAAAATAATTCATTCCTATTTTCATCCCTATATAAGAGCCTGTTTTAGTCGAAGCCGCTCATAGTAGTTCTGAACAGCGACGACAGCAGTCCTCCCTTAGATAGCGGATGGCGGCCACAACTGTGGCATGGCTGTGGATAAGCGTGGCAGTTTCAGCGGATCTCACCATCGATAGCAACAGGGCCAGCAGATTCAGGTACAGCGGATACCAATGGCGGCCACAACTATGGCATGGCTACGGATAGCGTTGCAGTTGCTCAGCAGTTAGGCCAGCGTATAGCGGCCACAACTGTGGCATGGCTATGCATAGCGTAGCTGTTGCAGCGGGTATATCAGCATCGATAGTAGCAGGGTCAGCTGATGCAACGACACTCCCTTCACTAAAATGCTGTTTCAGTGTGGTAGCGGGAAGCATCAGCAGCAGGCTTGCATGAAGTGAATACATCAGCCAGCAACTTTCTCGAAGGCCTCTGCCGTAGTAGACGCGAAAAGCGGCGCGAACCGATTCGCTCGGCCGTAGGTTGATGTACAGCTCTACTGATGGCTGTACATTAACCTACAGCTGAGCGAATCGGTTCGCGTCACTTTTCGCATCTGTTATGGCAGAGGCCTAATGGGAAAGTTGTATCAGTTTGTTCAGAAGAATATTATTTTCGGTAATATTACAGAGATGCGATTGCGTAAATCCGATTTTGAATTGAACAATTGTTATTTTGAGAACAAATAACACACTTATTTGAAGAGTTAGTAGCTTTTAGTACCAATAGCAGTACAGTGACAGCCTCAGCGGTAGATGCAGATGCAGCCGGTACTTCCCTGAGGCCGATGTAAAGGTAAATAGGAGCAGCACGGCGAAACAGTTCGGGTTATGCTTAGACGCGCGTCATTTTTCGTTGTTGATATTCCCCACATGAAACGACGCGCTTTCGTATGATAGCGGTGGTATTAGCGGTAGATGCATTTGCCAACACTTCCTCCAGTAAAGCCGTGTCTAGTTTTCAATGTGAAAACACCTTTCTCATTATGTTGACCGTGCGCCTTAGTCCTCACTATCAATGATAAATTGAACAATTGTCCTTAAGAGGACAACAAATGAATTAATGAAGATTTAATTTTGAATTAGAATACTTCTCTCAGAAAGTTCGGCTACATAGGGATGTAAAATGAAAATCTAAAATTGAAAAAAGTGAGAAAAATTTCAAATGCCAATAAATCGGTTAGTTTTCGATGGATTTCCTTCGTTTTTGCAGCAATCGATTAGAAAATCATGAAATTGCAATTTTATCATTCGAACTATTGTACTATTGAAAACTCTTAAGCCTTGTCAAAACACAAAATTCGACCTCTGATTAGTCGTTATACCGCGCTTTCCCAAGCACGGTCGGCAGAGTTATGTACCTAGTAAATTGGGAATGCATCATTTGGCCTATATAAGAGCTTCATCAGATAATAAACAAACATTTCATCGGATATTAAATTGAACAACTGAAATTTGAAGAACACAAATGATTATTTGAAGAGTTAATATTTTCTCGTTTTGCGCTATAATCCAAAGTTAATTATCTTCATCTACATGCATACTCTGACTATTATTACGTGTTTGCGTCGCTTAGTGTTTGGCTACGGTCATGCAGAACGCAAATAACGGCGCGATGCGATTCGGCAAGACGAAATGTGTTGAAATGTATAGCTCTACTTCGCCTTAAAAAGAGCTGTGCATTTCACCACGGTAAGGCGAATCGCATCGCGCCGGCATTCGTGTTCTGCATAACCGTAGCCTTTGTTCCGTTCCCGTTTAATGATGTCGTATTAAATGTGCATATTACAATTCGGCAGCACTTCAACTTCTCATTTGCACAAAATTTAAAAATATCCAATGAACTTCATTCAAAATATCAGACAAAAAGAAATTACAATACTGCCAATGAACGGTCAACGTTTATTTACTAGAAAAAATGACTGACACGCAAGCAGCCAGGTTATCTTTCTTGTAAAAGTATTCTACTTCAACCTTGCGGTCGTGGCTTTGCATACAACCTTCTTGTGATTTTTTTGACCTCGTTTTCGCATGTTTTTTTCCTTCTATCTACACTGTTCTATGAAATTTATGTTGTGGGTGTCCTGAGAATGTTTTTGTCACAAATGAAATTACATGTAGCACGGTTTTGATACAAAAGGCTAAGGTTTATGAGACATAGTCGAACGTGTTATACAAAAGTTCTCGATCAAATTCAAGAGTAAATGAGGTTCGTATTACCTATTGATGGAATCGTAGTTTGCTACGTAATTGCACCTAGTGTATCAGAAATAACAATCTAGATTCTCTACTGTGATCACCAACCAAAAATCAACCTTTTTGACAGTGTGTTATTTGAATATATGATTGATCTAAACTGATAAATGATATATTTACCTGATTAACTAACCGCTTCATACAGTTTCGACACAGTTTGTGTGCTCTCATCAAAAAATTGCTTTCTAACACGTTGTTGAACTACGATATTTATAGAACAATCTTGGTGATAATGATGATTATGGTTCAAATTAAAGAACGAAATACACACATGCCTCATGATTTTTAAACATTATCAACACATGATAGCATTTCTTATAATCCGCACTGGTAAACTAGCAAACATGAAAGTTAAACAAATGTCTCCTAAAAACGTTGAATTTATTCCGTAAATCCGTCCAGGACATGTGGAACCAATCGCACAATCCTCACCAATAGACGAATGAAAAACAGAATCGCCGCCAGCGTTCCTGTTTTGTTTACCGGTTGCCCCGGTAACGTGCTGTAATTCCGTTGTTTTATAACACCGCTTCGTTCATGCAGGAGTCCTTTAGGACTAGCACTGGATATTTCTTGCTCCGAAAATTAAAAGCAACAATAACAACGAGTTTGTGTGGGGCATTTTCTTAAACTCAAGGATAAATTTAAACAATAAACACAGCACCTAAGGCTACTGTCATACTGAGGCGTCAAATGAAGCGAAGCGTTGAGCGTTTGAGAAGCGGAATAAACAGAAGCGTTGGGTGAAGCTTCCTATGACATACTGGAGCGAGCGTCGCAAATGCGTTATGTTGTCATATTCCTAGATTCCAGTAGCGGTCTTGTTTGAAGGAAATATGAATTCGTCCAATGAAGATTTTTTTGCTTCTTCAAGCACGGGAAATTACGTTTTAGTAAACATAGAGATTTTTTCATGAAATAAAATAATATTACTGAAGTGAGTTGCGCTACAGACGTAGTAAAAAATATAAGAAATTATTCTGAATTTTAAACCCGTTGACCCCGAGCAACGTTCAACTAGTTTATAATATCTGTTAGGATTTCAATAACCCATGTGAGCACAGCTAGTTACTCAGCGGCTTGCATTTTCGCGACCAAAGAAGTTCAGCATGCTAAATTTCTGGCCATTCGAATCAAAACTCAACAATATCAATCAATAATATCAGTGCTATTTTCCCGACGACCTGAAAATTTTTCCCGATAGTATTTTCTATCCTACTTTTTTTCTTTTTTAAGATTTAAGACCAAAATAAAGCAAATATTAAGTACCTGGCGATATCAGGTTTAGTCTGAACATGGATTTACTGCACAACCCTCTTCTAAACATTTTAACATTTTCTAAACGAAAATGTATTTTATTTGCTTTTTTAAATTACCAAACCAAAACAAAGCAAATATAAAGCACCTGGCGATAAAAGATTTAGTCTGAATATGGTATTACCGCGTACATATACGCGCGTCAAAACACTACTCGTTCTGTTTCGCCGCCTCTATCGACGCGTCTTTGCCGCTCCAGTATGACCGGTTTAAGCGTTTCATATAGACGTTTGAAGAAGTAGCTCGGACGTTTTTGCGACGCTTCTTGCTTCGCTTCATTTGACGCCTCAGTATGTCAGTAGCCTAACACTTCAAAAACATTACGGCACTTCGACCGATCATGACGAAAGTTCAGCAACGATTGAACATCATAAGAAAGGCAATTTTATCTCGACATGCGTGCCATGGAACTTATTGTTGTTCTAATAACTCTTGTTCTAAAGAATATATAGAGCTGTGACATGCTAGACAGCTCAGACGTTTTTTGATCGACCGTTGTTTTATTCATATCTGTTTTATAATAAAGTACCTAACTCAATTTCGACTATTCCACATGGGTACTGAGAAGCAATCGAAACTCATTATTTTCGCGCAGAGATTAAATATTCTTAATTTTTTAATCTAATTATGTCGATATACTGATGAGAGTTACTCGTACAAATATTCGTTTTATCCGCGCATCATTGAAAAAGATAAGATCAACTCGAATGATTGGATTTCGAATTGGAAAAAAAAACTTATTAAAACTTATATTTGTATGTACTGGCAAAGTTAAAAGTGAGGTGGTTTTCTGGGCAAAAAAATTGTTTAGAATTTGTTTTAGAACCCGAAACATACGAAACATCAACATACCTAATTAATGTGAGGCGATATTAGAACTGGTAAACATTTTGTTACTTGTGTGATTTTCGTTGATCAAAACACGAAAAAGCAAGATTATATATCATTACAGAGATTATATATCATTACAGAGACACATTCGTTTATTCAAATTTGAAACTTATTCAAAAGTTGCGCTAATTCCCAACTTTTGTGTTTAGAAATGCTGGGCTACCCGGGCTACCATTGCAATATCGTAGGTACCTGAATGATTCGTTGATACCGGAACGGTTACCACCGGTAACCACGAATGCGTGTTGTTTATTTATTAATCATTTACCACTGCTTGGTGAAGGTTGCATTTGGTTATATTTTTAAAATCATTTCAAAACAGTGTAAAATGTCCAAAAGTCTTTCCGCCGAAGAATCGATTCACAAAGACCAGGAACCCGGCGTTATAAGCAATGGTATGCTCACAAAAGCAATTGTAGAGCAAGGTCACAAAGGGGAAGCAGGGCGTTTGGCTCGGCTAGACCAAGTAGATCTGTGGTGTATCACGGTGATTCGACTTGAATTTCAAAGTACGTAAAAGTAAACGCCTCAATAAACAAATTATTATATTCACACTGTTTACAGATATTCTCAAGATTGACCATCTTTGGGTACTGAAGAACCTGGAAGTACTTTCATTGGCATTCAATAAAATTGATAAAATTGAAAACCTACACCAGCTAACTAAACTGAAAGAATTAAACCTGTCGTTCAATTTTATCGAAAAGATTGAAAATCTTGACCAACTGACAGAAATCCGGACGTTGTCGTTCTACGGTAATCGTATATCGAAGTTAGAAAATCTTGACCATTTGGAAAAGTTGGTTATATTAAGTGCCGGGAAAAATATTATCAATACACTGAATGGCATAGAACGATTGCGGTTTCTCAAAGATCTGCGCTCATTAAATCTAGCCGATAATCCGATAGCAAATGACATGACCAAACCGTTGAGACTGTACGTGGCTATATTATTGCCACAGCTGAAGTACTATCAGTATATTTTACTAAAACCCGAGGAACGAGAAGCAGGAAAAGAGCAATTTACGTAAACATATATTTTAATTTGAAAATCGCGCGATTTTTATAATATTGTTTACTATCTGCAGGCGAGAATTACAAGATATTCTGGAACAGGAGAAATTCGAAATAATTGAACGAAGCCGTCTAGCCAAAGAAAAAGCTGATGAAATATATCTTTCGAAAAGCTTTGTTGAGCATATGAATGGTCATCAGCTGTTCGAATCACTATTCGTTGGCGATCCAGACGGAGAAGCTCTGCTAGCCATCGGTGACGACGCAATTGAGTTGAAAACGGAGTATAATATTAGCTTCACCCGGAACCCGAGTGTTTACATATATTCTTCATTTACAGATATAACGCCGAAGCTTACAATCTCACTCAGCAAATCTATAAAATCGGCTTGGAGCAATACGAACGACGTCAGAAAGAAATCAAACTATACAATAGCTGCATTGATGCTGAACGAAAGAAAGCTCAGAAACTTGGTCAAGAGTAAGCACATGCACTCAAGTACGTTTACCTTAAGCGAACTTATCTAATTCCATTTGCACCGGGCAGCATCATCAACCACTTTTTAGATGTGTACAACCGTTTGTGTCCTAAGGTGAAGGAGATCGTGACCAACCTGGACCAGGATGCCCATAAACGGCCCGATATGCATTTGCTACCCCACGAATTCCACCCGCTGATCGACGAGCTCGAGGTTGCCAAAGACGAGTTCAACACGGTCTTCGAGGACTCTTGGCATACGCTAATGAACATCGAAATGCAGTTGTTCGAACGTACAGAGGAGGGAAATTCAAACTTTGAAAACACAATCAAAGAAATGACGAATGAGTTCATAGAAAAAGCTCAAGCTCAATTTGTGCTGCTACGTGAAGCCGAAATAAACTTTGGTGATGGACTTGTGGAGGCTGTACAGCAGTTTGTGACCTTCCAGGCTGCATCCGGTCATGCTGCAGCGATTCCATCGGCTTTGAAAGAGGTAAACAAATGGCAATTACCTCGCCTCGAAACTACCTTTGTCTGCTACTTTCATTTCAGGCACTGGAAGATAAAGACGTGATACCCAATTTAGCGGCTGGAATGCGAGACCAGCATATGCAGCTGATCGATGCTCGAGAAGATAAACTAATAAGTCGAAGTCGTAATTGGGCCCGGGATCTTTGTGATGAAATTCAAAAGTAAGTGTTTGCCACATCTGGCACAAATAGTCGTACAGGTATGAGAACATGTTTTTACCGTAGCTCGGAAACAAAACGAAACCGTGCGAAAGTACTGGAAATAACGTACTTTCTAGATCATCACCGCCAAGCATTCTACGCGTTGATTGAAGACTTTATTCCCACCCAAGAAGATAAGAAACGAATATTATCGAAAGTACAGTTCTCAATCGATGCCTCTTCAGCGAATGAAAAAGACTGAATTTTTCACGAAACTTACGTCAAATCGACCACTATCAACTGGTAAATAATTTTACAAAATGAGTCATAAGTAAATATATTTTGATCACTCTAAAGGAATACATGTAACAGGAGCTATGAGTGCCTTCTGTAATAGAATAGAGAAATTTTTATTGCGTATAATTGTTTATTAGTTTGATTAATATTCGCTTGATTAAATACTGGACTCATGATGGTCGGACGATGTATTATCGAATGCTCCTTACTGGTGTCCTTTTTTCATATCATAGGAAATGTTATACATTAAGACTAAACTTCGTAACAAATTTTACGTCTATGTTTGTCAAGACTTAGTAATTTTTTTGAACGAATTCATCATTTATACCCATTACGGTCAAAACACCGAGTACATTTATCACCAAAACAGATTTAGAAAAAAAAAACAAAAATACTTTCTTGTTTAATCAGTACGAATAAAGATACATTTGTTACTCAACAATGCAAAAGAAAATTACTTTCGAATACTTGTTATGATAGTATAATAGTATCATACAAAACATAAGATTAAAAATTTAAAAATTAAACACATGAACTAAAATTTTACCTGCTTCTTGGAAACTTTATATAAATGTGTCCATAGCTACAACTTTAATATTGTTTTATTAAAATATTATATACGTATTTGTATAGTGAAGACAACTGTATGTAAAATGTCACAAAACGTTATTCATACGTCACAGCTTTATAAAAGTTGAAAAAAACTGAGCAAATTTTGCCTGTATTATGATAACATAAAACTATTCTCATAAAATGTTCAATTACGATTGAAAGAGCTAAATCGGGGTACACCAATTTACGGCAGCTTTCACTTTGGTGTGATCAAACTTCAAATTTGATTATTTCGAGCTCTTTTTTTTAATAATTATTTACTAATAATTTAATATAATTCAATAATTATTTACTAATTGGATTTATTCAGCATTTTTATTGTGTGTTCTTCCACAAAGGGTGACATATCAACACTATTACATATATTTTAGGCATTATTTCATTAAAAGATTGTAATTGCTTCCGCTGATAAGTGAATATAATTGTAGGAAAATTGTAAAGCTACTTGTCAAGAAAAAAATTAAAGGAATTTAAAATTAAACCTTAATCTAATCTTACACCTATCTTACTGACTATTAAGTGAGCTTATCGTCGTAATTAAGAATTGCAACGATTTTTGTCGGAACTTATTGATAATGTGGTTTGACATATTTTCTAATGATTCCACATTAGTAAGCCTGTGTAGTTCATTCGTGCTAAACCAGCGAGGACGCTTCAATATCATTTTCAGAAGTTTGTTCTGAATCCTTTGAAGAATCTTCTTTCTGGTTGTACAACTACTTGTCCAGATGGGGACTGCATATAACATTACTGGTCTAAATATTTGTTTGTAAATTAACAGTTTATTCTTGGGACAAAGTCTAGAATTTCTGTTGATAAGAGGATACAAACATTTTATATATTTATTGCACTTTGTTTGGATATCCTCAGTGTGCTCCTTGAAGGTAAGATATTTATCATAAATTAGCCCTAAATATTTAACTTGATCAGACCAACTTAAGATTGCACCGTTCATCTTAACGGAATCATGTCATTGGTGGGTTTGAAAAAAGAAGCTTTTGGTTCATGAGGAAAAATAATTAATTGCGTTTTTGATGCATTAGGAGAAATCTACCATTTCTGCAAATATGAGAAAAATATATCTAGACTTTTTTGCAGCCAACTGCATATGATATGAAGGCTTTTTCCTTTTACGGAAATGCTTGTATCGTCACAAAACAGAGATTTCTCACATCCTGGTGGTAAATCAGGAAGATCAGAAAAGAAAATTATATAAGACTGGGCCCAAGATACTTCCATGAGGTACCCCAGCTCTAACAGGCAATCTATCAGATTTACTATTTAAATAGTTAACCTGAAAAGCGCGGTCTGTCAAGTAACTTTATATCATTTTTGTGATATAAAAAGGAAAACGGAAATTTGACATTTTAGCTATCGAACCTTTATGCCAAACACTGTCGAATGCTTTTTCTATGTCTAAAAGAGTTGCTCCAGTGGAATAACCTTCAGTTTTATTAGTATGAATCATATTAGTTACTCTAAGTAACTGATGAGTAGTAGAGTGGCCAAATTTAAAATGGCCGTTTTTGAAACTATCGATCTTAATGAGCTCCGGGCTGAAAAAGTTTCCTTTTGACCACTATAAAAAGCCACGAAAATTTGAAGTTGATCGGAGTTTATTTAATAGACCCACAAAGCGTTCATATTTTAGAAATTTAGATTTACATAAAAATTGTACGGTTTTTTTAATTTCTCCAACATATATCTTTCGCTAAAGGTATTTAAATATGCTTATATTTTTATAAAATAATAATTTTATTATTCTAATTTAAGTTAAAAAATTTTCTATAACTTTTGATATTTGTTGATAAGTGAGAATTTTGAATGAGATGGATATTTTTTCGGAATGAATCAACAACATGCAATATAAACTTAAGTTCGTCTCCATTATGTATTAAAACAATGGTATAATCTTTCATAATTTACATCGAGTAATTTTTTGACAGAAGTTTGCTCATTATTTTTCTCTTAGCTGGGTTATGGTCTAAAAAATCAATATTAAGTTCAAAACTCGGAAAAAAGCATCGGTTTTGTATGAAACGAGAAGGGACCACATACTGGTAACTGTTCAGGATTTTAATGCTTGAGATACTCGACAATAACTACAATAGGATCCCTGGCTTTCAATCGCCTGATCATTTTTCGTTTGATTTCAAGCGGGACATCTGGGTCTAAAAGAGCCAATCCAACTTATCCTGGGATAAAATACCACAAGTGATTCTTCATCATTTCAGTTACAGCGTCTGAAACTACTTTATTGATCTCGGCACATGCGAAAGAATCATGTAGAAAATTCTCGATTAGTACATTGAATAGGCTTCGTACATCGGAAATGTACCTGGATGTAAAGTTTGACTATAAAAACAGAAATGTTCCGAATGCAATTTAATTCTTCTGTGGTCAATGATCGGAGCAAATTTATTTTCAGGCAATACACGTTTGTTGCCATGAATCTTACGTGGGATGAGTGAAAAAGGGTCGCTTCACAACCAAGAAATATGAATGCCAACTCCAAGAGCTCTTTAAGGGAGCTACGTGGCCGCAATTTTACAGAGTCCGATTAACAAAGCGGATGGTCGTAGGTTCGAATCCTAGTAGAATCTGGCCATTCGTTGTCACAAAGATCTTAAGGTTAGGTTCATTTTATTATAATACCTTGGTGTGCTTTCTCTGAACAAAATAAGTCCTTCTCATAATAAACTGACCAGAAGGGAGCCAACGAAACTTCTCCAGGGAATTACAATTGGTGATATTTGGCAGAAGGAACGAGGCTTGGTATAGTATAGCAAGTCAGTGTGTAAAAGGAAGGGTAAAATCTTAACACATAAACAGGGATAAAATGATAATAAGCATGCCACTTTCTAAATAGCGGTATAGCTAATAACAGAAGTGCAGGATACAGCAGACACCCGGGCATATCTCCCAATAGGTCAACTATTCTGGTCGCATTGAGGGGGTCCATACAGGAAAAAAAACTCTTTATAATAGCCGCGAACTTGATTGCGTTTGAGCCGGTTTAAGCGAACTATTGGGGCGTGCGACGCCACCATGCCTAGGACTCGCCAACCTAAGAATGGGAAGCCACCGGTTTACTGGTGGACGGACGTGATAGCTGACCTTCGCAGTGCGTGCCTTCGTGCAAGACGGAGGATGCAGCGTACGCGAAACGAAGAAGAGAGGACAGAGCGCCGCGCAGCATTCAGTTCGGCAAGATCGATGCTAAAGAGTGCGATAAAGGCCAGCAAGAGGGCCTGCTTCGATAGGCTATGTGCAAATGCCAATACAAATCCGTGGGGTGACGCCCACAGGATCGTAATGGCCAAGACTAAAGGCGCGCTGGCGCCTGCAGAGCGATCACCAGCGATGCTGGAGCGTATCATCGAGGGACTCTTTCCGCGCCACGAGCCAAGTCCTTGGCCTACGGCGCTCGAGTCTCACGTCCGACGTTCCAGTATCTCAGACATAGACCAGGGATGGTCGGCCAACCTGCCGAGCATCCAATCCGTGAGCGACGACAGCCGTGTCGAGGCAGGGGAGGAGGCAAGGGTTACGAATGAGGAACTCATCGTGATCGCCAAATCCCTAAAGGTGAGCAATGCACCGGGACCGGATGGTATCCCTAACCTGGCGATCAGGCTGGCGATAAAAACGGCCCCCGGGCTGTTCAGGGCAGTCATAGGCCTATCTGCCTGCTGGACACCGCGGGCAAGGTGCTTGAGAGGATCATCCTCAACAGACTGGTGAGGTACACGGAGGGTGTACACGGTCTGGCAAGTAACCAGTTCGGCTTCCGGAAGGGCAGGTCCACGCAGGATGCAATCTCTTCCATCATCAAGACGGCGGAGGTTGCAATCCAGCGCAAGAGAAGGGGAATACGCTACTGCGCAATCGTTACGCTCGACGTGAAAAATGCGCACAATAGTGCCAGTTGGGACTCCATAGCGCTCGCGCTCAGGAGCATCCATATACCAGTGTCGCTCTACAAGATTCTGGAAAATTATTTCCAGAATCGAATACTTGTTTACGACACGGAGGAAGGTCAGAAGTGCGTCCCAATTACCGCAGGAGTTCCGCAAGGTTCTATCCTGGGTCCGGTGTTGTGGAATGTCATGTATGACGGAGTGTTGAAACTCAAGTTCCCTGTCAGGGTTGTGATCGTCGGCTTTGCAGACGACATAACGCTGGAGGTTTACGGCGAGTCTATCGAGGAGGTCGAGTTGACGGCCGCGCACTGTATACGCAAGGTCGAGGACTGGATGCGCTCTAGGAAACTGGAGCTCGCGCATCATAAGACGGAGGTCACGGTTGTGAACAACCGTAAATCGGAGCGACAGGCGGTGGTCATAGCCGGAGACTGCACCATCACCTCGAAGCGATCCCTGAAGCTCTTAGGGGTTATGGTGGACGACAAGCTCACGTTCGGGAGTCACGTCGACTATGCCTGTCAGAGGGCCTCATCGGCTATTGCAGCATTATCTCGTACGATGTCCAATAGCTCAGCGGTTTATGGCAGCAAGCGAAGACTTCTTGCCAGCTTGCTTTCGTCCATACTTAGGTATGGTGGGCCAGTGTGGTCCAGAGCGCTAGGTACTAACAGTTACCGTGGTAAACTGGAAAGTACCTACAGGCTCATGTGCCTGAGAGTTGCGAGTGCGTATCGTACGGTGTCATACGATGCAATCTGTGTCTTGTCCGGCATGATGCCTATCAGAATCGCCATCAAGGAGGACAGAGAGTGTTTCGACCAACGTGACACAAGGGGCATACGAGGTACCAGAAGGTCATTCTCGATGCTCCGCTGGCAGCGGGAATGGTCCAACTCCACAAAGGGCAGATGGACGCACCGACTCATACCGGAGATATCCGGCTGGGTCGGGAGACGACATTGTGAAGTGAACTTCTATCTGACACAAATCCTGTCAGGCCATGGTTGTTTCAGGCAAGATCTACACAGGTTCGGACACGCGGGGTCCCCCATGTGTCCCGAGTGCGTGGAGGATAAGAAGACTGCTGAGCATGTCTTTTTCGTATGCCCCCGTTTCGTAAGAGCGAGGAACGACATGATGGCTGTGAGCGGGTTCGGCACTACTCCGGACAATCTAGTCCGGAGGATGTGCGACGACCCGGACATCTGGAACGCGGTCTGTGCGGCTGCCTCTCAGATTGTCCTGGAGCTGCAACGTGTGTGGCGGGTCAACCACCAACACGCCAGTGGTAGCTAATTACCAGTCTCCAGGTAGTTAGCTAGGAGGTTATAAGAGTAAAGAGGGTGCATCACGCACAAAAGCCACTCCCCGACGTAATACACCGTCGTTCCGAGAAGACCAGGGCTGGAGACTGGAGGGGTTTTAGTGGGTCGGGACAGGGATCAGTAGGTGCCTTTTTTTTTTTTTTTTTTTTTTAAAGGTGGCGGGGAAATCTGCAAACAGACACCTGAGAAGAGAACTCAGGGTGTGGGGATGAGACTAGGGGAGAGATGCTGGGGTAGTTACACTCCCCCAGACACCTACTTATCCCTGTCCCGACCCACTAAAACCCCTCCAGTCTCCAGCCCTGGTCTTCCCGGAACGACGGTTAAGTATTACGTCGGGAAGTGGCTTTTGTGCGTGATGCACCCTCTTTACTCTTATAACCTCCTAGCTAACTACCTGGAGACTGGTAATTAGCTACCACTTGCGTGTTGGTGGTTGACCCGTCACACACGTTGCAGCTCCAGAACAATCTGAGAGGCGGCCGCACAGACCGCGTTCCAGATGTCCGGGTCGTCGCACATCCTCCGGACTAGATTGTCCGGAGTAGTGCCAGGCCCGCTCACAGCCATCATGTTGCTCCTCGCTCTTACGAAACGGGGGCATACGAAGAAGACGTGCTCAGCAGTCTCCTCCTCCTCCACGCACTCGGGACACATGGGGGACACCGCGTGTCCGAACCTGTGCAGATATTGCTTGAAACAACCATGGCCTGACAGGATTTGTGTCAGGTGGAAGTTCACTTCGCCATGTCGTCTCCCGACCCAGCCGGATATCTCCGGTATGAGTCGGTGCGTCCATCTGCCCTTTGTGGAGTTAGACCATTCCCTCTGCCAACGGAGCATCGAGAATGACCTTCTGGTACCTCGTATGCCCCTTGTGTCACGTTGGTCGAAACAATCTCTGTCCTCCTTGATGGCGATGCTGATAGGCATCATGCCGGACAAGACACAGATTGCATCGTATGACACCGTACGATACGCACTCGCAACTCTCAGGCACATGAGCCTGTAGGTACTTTCCAGTTTGCCACGGTAACTGTTAGTACCTAGCGCTCTGGACCACACTGGCCCACCATACCTAAGTATGGACGAAACCACGCTGGCAAGAAGTCTTCGCTTGCTGCCATAAACCGCTGAGCTATTGGACATCATACGAGATAGTGCTGCAATAGCCGATGAGGCCCTCTTACAGGCATAGTCGACGTGACTCCCGAACGTGAGCTTGTCGTCCACCATAACCCCCAAGAGCTTCAGGGATCGCTTCGAGGTGATGGTGCAGTCTCCGACTCTGACCACCGCCTGTTGCTCCGATTTACGGTTGTTCACAACCATGACCTCCGTCTTATGATGCGCGAGCTCCAGTTTCCTGGAGCGCATCCAGTCCTCGACCTTGCGTATACAGTGCGCGGCCGTCAACTCGACCTCCTCGATAGACTCGCCGTAAACCTCCAGCGTTATGTCGTCTGCAAAGCCGACGATCACAACCCCTACAGGGAACTTGAGTTTTAACACTCCGTCATACATGACATTCCACAACACCGGGCCCAGGATAGAACCTTGCGGAACTCCTGCGGTAATTGGGACGCACTTCTGACCCTCCTCTGTGTCGTAAACAAGTACTCGATTCTGGAAATAATTTTCCAGAATCTTGTACAGCGACACCGGTACATGGATGCTCCTGAGCGCGAGCGCTATGGAGTCCCAACTGGCACTATTGAACGCATTCTTCACGTCGAGCGTGACGATTGCGCAGTAGCGTATTCCCCTTCTCTTGCGCTGGATTGCTACCTCCGCCGTCTTGATGACGGAAGAGATTGCGTCCAGCGTGGACCTGCCCTTCCGGAAGCCGAACTGGTTACTTGCCAGACCGTGTACACCCTCCGTGTACCTCACCAGTCTGTTGAGGATGATCCTCTCAAGCACCTTGCCCGCGGTGTCCAGCAGGCAGATTGGCCTATATGCCGATGGGTCCCCTGGCGGTTTGCCAGCCTTCGGCAATAAGACCAGTCTCTGCCGCTTCCATCTGTCCGGAAAGAGACAGTCATCCAGGCACCTCTGCATGACTGCCCTGAACAGCCCGGGGGCCGTTTTTATCGCCAGCCTGATCGCCAGGTTAGGGATACCATCCGGTCCCGGTGCCTTGCTCACCTTTAGGGATTTGGCGATCACGATGAGTTCCTCGTTCGTAACCCTTGCCTCCTCCCCTGCCTCGACACGGCTGTCGTCGCTCACGGATTGGATGCTCGGCAGGTTGGCCGACCATCTCTGGTCTATGTCTGAGATACTGGAACGTCGGACGTGAGACTCGACCGCCGGAGGCCAAGGACTTGGCTCGTGGCGTGGAAAGAGTCCCTCGATGATACGCTCCAGCATCGCTGGTGATCGCTCTGCAGGCGCCAGCGCGCCTTTAGTCTTGGCCATTACGATCCTGTAGGCGTCACCCCACGGATTTGTATTGGCACTCGCACATAGCCTATCGAAGCAGGCCCTCTTGCTGGCCTTTATCGCACTCTTTAGCATCGATCTTGCCGAACTGAATGCTGCGCGGCGCTCTGTCCTCTCTTCTTCGTTTCGCGCACGCTGCATCCTCCGTCTTGCACGGAGGCACGCACTGCGAAGGTCGGCTATCGCGTCCGTCCACCAGTAAACCGGTGGCTTTCCATTCCTAGGTTGGCGAGTCCTAGGCATGGTGGCGTCGCACGCCCGCGATAGCATAGCAACTAGTTGGTCAGCAGTCGGGCGAAGCCAACTGCCCCCCTCGCGCTCCCTTCTCATTGCCTCTTCGAATACCTCGGCATCAAAGTGCGATGTCTTCCACCCGCGAACGGTCGGAGTGTTGGCTCTACCCGTCGCTTGCCCCCTCTCGTTGTTGTCTACACTAAAACAGACCGCCTGGTGGTCGCTATTAGTGTAGCCATCGTCTACCCTCCAGTTCTTGATCAGTCCTGGGCTGGAGAACGTCACGTCGATGATCGACTCCGCACCATTTCTGCTAAATGTACTTTTGTTCCCAACGTTGGCCAGATCTAGGTTGAGCTTTGCAAAAGCCTCCAACAGGATCTGGCCCCTCTGGTTCGTGAAGCAACTTCCCCACTCAACAGCCCAAGCGTTGAAGTCGCCCGCCACCACCAACGGCGTTAGGCCCGTTAGCTCCATGGATAGGAGGTCGACCATCTGGATGAACCTTTCGGTAGACCAACGTGGCGGAGCATAGCAACTGCAGTAGAACACTCCGTTCACCTTAGCAACTACGTACCCTTCTTCTGAGGTTGAGACAACCTCCTGAACCGGGAACTTGCTCGTCGTACATATGGCCGCCAATCTGGACTTATCCGCAACCCAGTTACCGTTTCCGGGAGGGATGCGGTAGGGGTCCGATATGACGGCGATGTCCGACAACGACTCAGTGGCTGCTTGGTGTAGCAGCTGCTGAGCCGCGAAGCAATGGTTCAGGTTCAGTTGCGTCACCCTTACGCCCGTGGTTTCGCAGCCGGCTTACCGGCTGGGCACCTGGGGCCTCCCATAAAGTGTTTGGCGTCCCGTTTCCCGGAACATACCATGCACTTGGGAGACTCCCCACAGTCCTTTGCTTTATGGCCTGCACCTCCACATCGCCTGCACAGCTGGCTCCTATCGGGCCCCTTGCAGGTCCAGGACTTATGTCCGCCCTCGAAGCACCGGAAGCAAATGTCTGGTTGCTGTAGTATGCCCAGAGGACATACCGACCAGCCGACCTTCAACTTGCCCTCTTTCAGGGCCAGGTTAGCGTCCGCCGACGGTAGTCGGAAGGTAGCTACCTGGGTCCCCGCCGGACCTTTGCGGAGGCGGATTGACTCCTTAGCCACCTCCACCCCGCACTTCGCTTTAAGGGCTTGTGCAATGTCGCACCCCTCAGTGATTTCGTCCAGGTTTTTAAGCTGGAGAGTCACTTCTGAGGTGAGTGCCCGCACTTGCACCTCCTTCCCTAGGACCTTTTCGGCTACCGTTTTGTAGGTAGCCCCCTTGTTCTTGGCGTCCTTCCGGAGCTCAAGTATCATCTCGCCAGTGCGAGATCGGCGGATACTCCGCACATCCGCCCCCAGATCCTTGAGCTGGGTTTCCCCCCTCATCTTCTTCAAGACTTCTGAGTACTTCGACCCATCCGTCTTGAGTATGAGGGCATCACCCCTACTCCGCGCATCAGTAGGTGCCTGGGGTAGTGTAACTACCCCAGCATCTCTCCCCTAGTCTCATCCCCACACCCTAAGTTCTCTTCTCAGGTGTCTGTTTGCAGATTTCCCCGCCACCTTTAAAAAAAAGCGAACTATTGGATCATTGATTGGCTATGAATGAATTGGTTTCGTTTGATGCTATTGTAAAACAGTTGAAGACAAGTGATTAAGGGTTGCTGCTTTTGCCATATATTGTATTATTGCATGAAGGTTCATAGATATGAAGAATCCCGAAGTCTTTTGAGGAGGATATTTGCAAAGCTTTTAAATATAACGTCTAAATATAACTGGCTTTTACAATTTTATCTCTATCTGTCAACCTATGTCAACGCCTACCTAAGTTAACTTACATTTACTACAATATTGAAAATCCCATTAAACACAGACCTAGTGAAATTTAAAACAGTTTCACGGGATATGGAACAAGTTATACTGCCTATAATCGCATACCAGTCCCATATGGATTTTCATCGTTTTTGAGTTAAAAATCAGATTCTATCTATTTCTTGCTCTACTATCGATCAAGGAAACAAAAAAGTATGTTTTATTTGAAAAAGTCACAAAAAAATGTGAGGTCAAATTGTCCCATCTTAAGAATAATCGCATATCAGTCCCACCAATTGTTTTTCCTGAGTATGGCCATTTTTTTTTTTTCAACCCATATAATACATACTTGGTGGTGTTTTTCAAGCTTTTCACTGTTAAAAAATCATCAAATAATTAATAAATGCAAGGTCATTTTAAATAAATTCCACACAAAAGTTAATTTTAAGTAGACACTGAAACTGCAACTTTTTTGAAAGTTCGTTCCCGAAGGATACTGGTTTCGTCAACCAGAGGAATAATAGCCTTGAGCAAAGCTGCTTTCTGTAAGGGTAATTTCCTGTGGATTGTTAGAACTCAGAAGAAATCGTTTTTAGTTGCTCAGCTAAAGACAGTTGAGATGAAATTGGAAACTTCCCTTTATCAATACCACTTTTCCAATATGCTAAGGGCACGGGCTAATGCGGAGTAAGTTTATTAGCACGTATTGCGAAACACTGAAGACGTAAGAAAGGAAACTATTCAGTAGCATATCCAAGACTTCAACCTTATTTTTTGATTTTTAAACGACGACCTTAAGGTCGGGGTAAGTGATAGGTGGACGTCTCCGACATTCTCCATGCAGCATATTTAGAAGCTGTCTGCGGCCATAAACATCTGCCTATATTTAAAATACTTGAAAAAAATATGACTACTCCTACACCGAGCGGTTGAAAGTGAGACTGGTATGCAATTATTTTGCTACTCCATCGCCTAAATAATCGCATTTCAGTCTCTTCCTTATTTTTCATTGTAATTTTCATGAAGGGGGCAATTCTTTAATGTAGAAGGTATGATTGAGGTCTATTTCATTACATTATGACAAAAAAATTGGAATAACCCACCCCAAACAGGTGAAATACACAAAACTAGAAAATTATCTTCAAGCGCTGTTATCTCAACTCGATGATTTTCCAAATGGGACTGATATAGCACTAGCACTAGCATATGAAATGCCTGGTGGTGCCTGAGCAGGATTAATTGTTTTCAATTTGTTGTTTTCTAAATTTGAATTATTACCTACAGACACACTAGCTACAAGAAATGCTGGTGATGCCTGAACAGTATTGAAAGTCTTTTGATTACCCACGTTAAAATTAATGACAACAGGTTGTTTTGAATACCTACCTTTTCTTGAGGAAATAATTTTCGACCTAACAGGACTATCAAAGAAATTTGATTTGTGTTTACCCCCACAATTTACACATTTAAAATTATTAGTGGTCTCTTTCACAGGACAAATATCTTTTGTGTGGGAAGAGTCACCACAAATCATGCATTTTGTTGTCATATGGCAGTTACGAGTTCCATGACCATAAGCTTGACAATTACATTGTTTCGAGCTCATATTTCAAATACGTACTATTATAGTTTTCACATACACTCAAAAACCGTTTGATCGATTGATATGAAAGCTTGAGATGTTATTCCTAACAGCATTACCTAATATGGCTTTATATTCGCACCTAACGGCAGAGAGCTAGACTTGTACCTGTTAGGTAAAGGGAGGAATTTCAGGCAACATCAAGAAAATCTAGCAGCAGTGATTGAAATGAGACAAATATGACGCAATCGCAGTTTTATTGTGGACTGCAAAGGTGAATTCCGAGCAGAAAAGTCTTCGAAGAGAAGAAAATTTCTTCTCTTCGAAGAAATGTGTGCTCGAAATTCAGCCACTGGTCTGCACAACTTCTGATGTGTAACAGATTGCGCCTAAATCTGAATCCTCTCAAACCATTATGAAATGATGATTTCATGCATTGATTTCTGGGAGAAAACAGACATATGATCAGACTAACGGGTGACAACTATAAATTTGGATTTTTTTGAAGCTCTCTTACTCCACAACAAACACGCTCAGAGAGAAATGAGAGTATGTACCCATTTTGCCAGTATTTTTTGTTTTGTTTATGCATGCCCAAGTCTTTTCAAAATGGTGTCGAAACAAGGAGCATTTCGTAAGGGCATTGCACAGCTCGCTATGAACAGCACAACAATTCAGACAAAAAGTTCATGGTAAACCATAGTGAAAGCAAAAATCTTCCCGTTTCGACTGTGTTCCTGCATACCTCAACAACAATCCGCCAGGATGGTAGCAGAAGACCGACCAGAGTAGTGAACAGCAAAGGACTTTTTCCTTGTTGTCAAAATCATGGTTCAAGCCTAGTCAAAAAAATCTTCACATATTAAATTTGGTTCGTTCGCTTGATTAATTCTGGAGTCATACAAAAATTTGTGTTTGATTTGTAAAAAGCCCTCCTTTCCAGAAGAGAAGGGGTGTCGAATCGCCATTGAAAAACTTCGTACCCGCAAAAACCACTACATACCAAATTTGGTTCCATTTACTTGATTACTTTATGAGTTATGCAGAAATTTGTGTTTCATTTGTATGGGCTTAGCCGCGTAAAATAACGCGACCTTAGTGAACTTCTTGCTCTTGTGAGCCACGACACGCCAAATTTGGTTCAACTTGCTTCATTAAATCTCAAGTTATAGAGATATTTGTATTTCGTTTGCATGGGAGCCACCCTTCCGGAGCAGGAAACGGTGTCAAACTACAATAGAAATATTTTCCGCTTCTTAATAAATCACCGTGCCAAGTTTGATTTTGCTTCTCGATTTGCTTCTCGAGTTATGCATAAAATTGTGTTTCATTTGTATTAGGGTCTCACACTATCAGGAGAACCTTCCCCGGCACCAAAAACCAGAGACAAAACTGCATTTTTTATATGTATAGAAGATTTCAAGTTCCTTTGGTGCAAAAACAATTGGAGATCAACGAACTGCAAACAGTTGACTGGTAGAATCCAGAGATGCTTTCGAAAAGTCGTGTAAAGGCCGTACAACGCTATCGTTTCGGCATCATGAGAAAGCTTCGTCGGATAGCCGGTAACGGACCTATCTCAAATGGTCAATTTTTTTCGTTCGTAATGAATATTCCTTCATGAGAAATAAATTTGTTTTTCTTTAAGTTCGTTCACCTTTCTTGACAGCAGTAGAAAAAAATTCAAATTTCTGGTTGTTATCCGTTACATCAGCTCTTAGATTCGATTCATTCGTTGTGTTTGTCTCTCTAATCGTTAGGAGAAGAAAGGATAGCAACAGCCCAGTCAGAATTTCGTCAATCAATATGTGGAAGTGTCGGAATGTGTGGAAGGGTTTTTTCTCTCTGAATTCACACAAAATGAACAAAAGCCCGAACTACACAAGCTATGTAGAGTGCCTTTATATAACTAGAGTGGCACCGTGTCATCCAAAGTAACACTGGTAACACTGAACATCCTTTCTCATTTCCCCACACGTGTTTAATAGGTTGTTTGCTCAATTGGAATGACACTGACAGATAATTTTTATTCCAATTTTGACAGTTTCGCCACTCTATATATTTACAGGCACTCTAAAGCTATGATAGTGGTGTGCGTCACGAATGCCGCTTTTTATCTATTCGCTTGTGCGCACCCAATACAGTTAAACCTGCTTTTGTGCGACGTTTTTTGTGCCAAATTTATTTTGTGCGACTTTTTATATGCGTTTTTTTTATTTGTGCAGCTGTTTTTGTGCGAATTTTTTCTGTGCGATTAATGAAAAAGGACCATATCCGACAAGATTTTCAACCATTTTCTTTTACCGATCCTTGAAATGAATTTTAACGCATTACGTAAGTATTGCGTCAGCCAATTATTATTCGAGCTAGTTTTACGCAAGGAGAACTCACGTATTCCTACAAAGGATAGCTGTTGGAAAGATTAGTATGCTAAAAAAGGTTACGGTAATCAATCAGATGTTCAAAAATGTTCTCATAGGTATTTTCTTAATCAGAATCATCGAGTTTCGAGTTATTTTGAAATAAGAATTTTTTGATGCCCGCATAAAAAAAGATTTTTAATAATGTTGTTGCAACATTGTTTTATAGCTACACGTGAAATTTCAAATGATCTATTAAGCGATTTATTTTGTGCGGTCCCTATTCCTCTCACAAGAACAGGTTTGACTGTACACTCGTAAGTAACAATTCTGCCCAAGCGATGGAGAATGAATTGGCAGTAGTATGCGTACGAAAACGACAGTTTTTCTCAACAGGAACAGGCTACACGCAACTCGAACTCAACTCAGTCGTCAAAGTTCCATACATTTCAACGTTTGTGTTATGTTTCCCGCGAAAGTTTTTGTTCTCAGCGAGAAATGTAAGTTTTAATTAATTGAAACAGATCGACCAAAAGAAAACAAAACTGCCTGTTGCTGTTTTAAGAATATTGTTTTACACCGAAAAGCTTTGATGGAGCAAATTGTACAGGAGGTTAGGAATTAATATAATATAATATTCATTCCGTCCCGAACGCTCGACGAAAACGGACGCATTAAGTGATTGTCTCGCTGTAAAGTCGCTACTGTGTGAAGAAGAAAAGAAACATTGCTTACTCGGTCGTGTTTTAAAGAGTGCGAAGTGCGGTGTAAAGACAAACTGATAATCCGACGCCTAGGTTCGTATCCCACCGCCGACATAGGTGTCGATGGTTGTGAGGTGGCGTGATCCACTCACAACCAACCCAACTGGTCTAGATTAAATCCTAGCCGACACCGGGAGATTTTCTGAGGCGAAAAATCTCTGGGATCACGCCTTCCATCGCATGAGGAAGTAAAGCCGTTGGCGCCGGTCCGTTAATAAAACGGGTCGTGAGTTAGGGTCCTGGGTGTGGAGTCGCCTCCCTGGGCGTCGGTGATTGGCCACAACAGTGGCGGAACTAGACCGACGGAAAATAAGCGAGAAAAAAAAAATCCGAAGGTCATCCTGCTTTGTGCTATAGCTGTGTCGCTGCGAAGCTGCCCGTTCCAGCACCGAAAGACTCGGTGATTGTGCTATTGAAGACAACAAAAAAGAGGTACGTGATTCTTTGCCACTGTACTGTTGCGCTAGTTTGAGCGCAATGGATGTGGATCCCTTAGCCCCCGATCCCCCGTCTCCAAACCCACCCGACCCTGTCCCTCCTGTTCACCCCCCTCTGTCCCTGCTTTAGTCAATCCTCGTCCCAGGCTCTACCCAGACGGATCAACGGGTCCACTGGTTCTCTACATGAGGCCCAAACCAGGAGGAAAATCACTGAACACGTTACAAATCGCGAAAGATCTGACGTCACGATACAAGGCCGTGACCGAAATCGCAAAAGTCAGACCAAACAAGCTCCGTGTCGTGGTCAATGATCTGGATCAGGCCAACGATATAGCTCGCTCTGGGCTCTTTACACGCGAGTATCGCGTGTATGTACCTGCACGAGACGTGGAGATTGACGGTGTAATAACCGATTCGAGTCTGACTGTTGAGTGTATTCTGGGAAGCGGCGTCGGCTGCTTCAAAAAATCTACTACCGAGGCGAAAGTATTGGATGCTAAGCAATTACGGTCCATGTCGCTCGTCTCCGGTAAAAAAGTATACACTCCGTCAGACTCGTTTTGCGTTACGTTTGCCGGATCTGCGCTCCCTAGCCACGTTTCTATCAACCAGGTTCGTCTGCCTGTGCGTTTGTATGTGCCCCGTGTTATGAATTGCACCAATTGCAAGCAGTTAGGCCATACAGCTGCCTACTGCTGCAATAAGGCACGGTGTGGCAAATGTGGGGAGACTTATGCGGAAGATTCTTGCAGTGTAAACGCTGAAAAGTGTATTCACTGCGGGAAAAAATCTGCATGAGCTTTCCGCATGCCCGGTGTACATGCAACGCAGAGATAAAATTAAACGGTCTCCTAAGGAGCGCTCAAAGCGTTCTTACGCTGAGATTCTTAAGAAGACCGTGACCACTTCTACCATAACATCGAACCCCTTTGATCTGTTGACTTCAGATGAAACCGACTCTGACGAACCACTAGAGGGAACTTCTTTTGCCTGTCTTGGGGAGACTAGAAAGAGGAAAAATCTTTCCTCTCCTAAGCTTCCCAGGAAAGGACCTAAGGTTTCTCGAGATGGAATGAATATTACGAACAAATCTAAAAGTGCTGCGGAAAAGCCGAAGCAAACCTGGAACATCTAAAACCCCAGTTGTTCCTTTTGCACACCCAGATAATCAAATAAACTCTGGATTGGTGAATTTTTCTAACATCGTGGACTGGATTTTTGAAAACTTCAATATACCTGATCCAATTAAAAATTTCCTCACAGTACTTCTCCCAACAGTTAGATCATTTTTGAAGCAGTTGACTGCCCAATGGCCCCTCCTTGCAGCGATTGTATCCTTCGATGCCTAATTCATCTGCGTATATGAAGGATCCTTTCTCTGTCTTACAGTGGAATTGTAGAAGTATTTTACCAAAAATTGATTCGTTTAAAGTTTTGATAAATAAAAACAAATGCGATGCATTTTCCCTTTGTGAAACTTGGCTTACTTCAAATATTGATCTTAACTTCCATGATTTTAATATTATTCGCCTTGATCGAGACACCCCATATGGTGGAGTACTTTTAGGGATTAAAAAGTGCTATTCTTTCTATCGTATTAACCTCCCCTCGATTCCAGGCATCGAAGTTGTCGCATGTCAAATGACAATACATGGTAAAGAGCTTTGTATTGCCTCAATATATATTCCTCCCAGAGCACAGGTTGGGCAACGGCTGCTTTTTGATTTAATAGAACTTCTTCCCTCGCCACGTTTGATTTTGGGAGACTTCAACTCTCATGGTGTGGCTTGGGGTTCCCCTTACAATGATAACCGCTCCTCTTTGATCTATAACCTTTGCGATGACTTCGACATGACTATTTTGAACAACGGTGAAATGACACGTATCCCGAAACCTCCAGCGCGCCCAAGCGCTTTGGATCTCTCTTTATGTTCGACGTCGCTACGGTTGGATTGCACATGGAAGGTAATCCTCGATCCTCACGGTAGCGACCATTTGCCTATTCTTATTTCAATTACTAACGGTTCAACTCGCATGCGACTAATTGACATTCCGTATGACCTCACACGGAATGTTGATTGGAAGTTATACGAGGAAATGATTTCAAATACGGTCGATTCGATTCAACATCATCCACCGCTTGAAGAATACAACCTACTCGCGGGCTTGATTCTCGACGTCGCGTTGCAAGCCCAAACGAAGAAATACCCTGGCGTAACGATCAAAGAACCGCCTCCCACTCCGTGGTGGGACAAAGAGTGCTCCGATGCCTACACGCAAAGATCCGACGCGTATCTAACCTTCCGGGATACAGACGATGCCGACGACTTCAAACGTTATTCGGAGCTTGATACCAAGTTTAAAAGCTTGACTAAGGCAAAGAAACGCGGATATTGGCGTCGGTTCGTAAACGAGACGTCGAGGGAGACATCAATGAGCACTCTTTGGAACACAGCCCGAAGAATGCGGAATCGCGTAACGGTCAACGAAAGCGAGGAGTCTTCAAGTAGGTGGATATTTGATTTTGCCAGGAAAGTATGTCCGGACTCTGTTCCTGAGCAAAACATTGTTCGCGATACGTCTCCGGGCCACGACGCGATAGAATCACCTTTTACGATGGCAGAATTTTCAGTTGCCCTCCTGTCCTGTAACAATAACGCGCCTGGGTTAGATAGAATCAAATTCAGCTTGTTGAAGAATCTACCCGGCAATGCCAAGAGGCGCTTGTTGAACTTGTTCAATAAGTTCCTGGTGCAAAACATTGTACCGCAGGACTGGAGGCAAGTGAAGGTGATCGCCATCCAAAAACCAGGGAAACCAGCTTCTGATCACAACTCTTATAGGCCGATTGCAATGCTATCCTGTATCCGGAAATTGATGGAAAAAATGATACTCCGTCGCTCAGACCACTGGGTCGAATCAAATGGTCTGCTATCAGATCAGGCTTCCGCCGTGCCAAAGGGACGAATGATTGTCTTGCGTTGCTCTCAACAGATATTCAGCTGGCGTATGCTCGCAAAGAACAAATGGCGTCTGCGTTCTTGGACATTAAGGGGGCTTTTGATTCCGTTTCTATTGACATTCTTTCGGGTAAACTTCACCGACAAGGATTTTCTCCAATTTAAACAATTTTTTGCACAATTTGTTGTCCGAAAAGCACATGCATTTTACGCATGGTGATTTGGCAACTTTTCGAATTAGCTACATGGGTCTTCCCCAGGGCTCATGTTTAAGCCCCCTTCTTTACAATGTTTATGTAAATGACATCGACGAATGTCTGGCAAATTCATGCACGATAAGACAACTTGCCGACGACAGCGTGGTCTCTGTTTCAGGAGCCAAAGCTGCCGATTTGCAAGGACCATTGCAAGATACCTTGGACAATTTGTCTGCTTGGGCTCTACAGCTAGGTATCGAATTCTCTCCGGAGAAGACTGAGATAATAGTTTTATCTAGGAAGCATGAACCTGCTCAGCTCCAAGCACAATTAATGGGTAAAACGATCTCTCAGGTTTTGGGGCATAAGTATCTTGGTGTCTGGTTCGACTCTAAGGGCACCTGGGGTTGCCATGTTAGGTATCTGATGAAGAAAAGTCAGCAAAGAGTAAATTTTCTTCGTACAATAACCGGATCATGGTGGGGAACCCACCCAGGAGACCTTATAAGGCTTTACCAAACAACGACATTGTCTGTAATTGAGTACGGGTGTTTCTGCTTCCGCTCCGCAGCAAACACACATTTGATCGAACTGGAGCGAATACAATATCGTTGTTTGCGTATCGCCTTAGGTTGCATGCAATCGACCCATACGATGAGTTTGGAGGCCTTAGCCGGAGTTCTACCGTTGAAAAACCGCTTCTGGAGCCTGTCTTCTCGTATTCTTATCAAATGTGAGGTCTTGAACCGTCCTGTGATTGAAAATTTCGAAAGATTAATCGAACTTTATTCTCAAACCCGTTTTATGACATTGTATTTCAATCACATGTCCCATAATATTAACCCTTCTTAGAATATTCCAAATCGTGTCGACTTATCAAATACTTCTGATTCTACTGTGTTTTTCGATACATCCATGATAGAAGAAACTCGTGGAATCCCGGATCATTTACGCGTGCAGCAGATCCCCAAAAAATTTTCCAATAAATATCGAAACATCTACTGCAACAATATGTTCTACACTGACGAATCACTTCTCGATGGGTCCACTGGCTTCGGTGTCTTCAATAATAATTTAACCGTCTCCCATAAGCTCGATAATCCTGCTTCTGTTTACGTCGCAGAATTAGCTGCTATTCAGTACACCCTAGGGATTATCGAAAAAATGCCCACGGACCATTATTTCATCTTTACGGACAGTCTCAGTTCTATTGAGGCTCTTCGATCGATGAAAGATGTTAAGCACTCTCCGTATTTCCTGGGGAAAATACGGGAACATCTGAGTGCTTTATCCGAAAAATCGTTTCAGATTACCTTAGCGTGGGTCCCTTCTCACTGCTCGATACCGGGCAATGAGAAAGCGGACTCTTTGGCTAAGGTGGGCGCATCAAACGGTGAAATTTATGAAAGACCAATTGCTTTTAATGAATTTTTCGCATTTGTACGTCAGAATACGATCATCAGTTGGCAAAACTCTTGGACCAGAGAGGAACTGGGAAGGTGGTTACATTCCATTATACCCAAGGTATCGACGAATCCGTGGTTCAAAGGGTTGGATGTAGGTCGAGATTTCATTTGCGTGATGTCTCGGCTTATGTCCAATCACTATAGATTTGATGCGCATCTCCGTCGTATTGGGCTCGGGGAAAGTGGTATCTGTGCCTGTGGTGAAGGTTATCACGACATAGAGCACGTTGTTTGGTCATGCCCTGTACACCGTGACGCCAGGTCTAAATTAATAACTTCCCTCCGGGCCGAGGGTAGAGAACCAGCTGTCCCTGTTCGTGATGTCTTGGCGAGTCGCGACCTACCCTACATGTCCATTATATACATTTTCCTGAAATCCATCCATGCCCAAGTCTAGTCCCATTCCTTTCCACCCACATTCAACAAAACGGCAAGAACACGTCGTAGACCTCGATTTTGGAACCAGCAATTGAACCCCATACGAACTCGCCAGGAAAACCCGAGGCCTTTCTTTATATCTTGGCTCAGCGGCACACACCATATGGCAACTTGAACACCAGCGAACAACAACAACGAACCAAAACCAGCAACTAGACCCCGCACAATACCCTCAGAACCCGAGGATTACAAGCCTCTGTCCCAGCTCATGACATCGTGGCTTAGCAGAACAAATCCATACATGCTGCATATTCATTCGATGATCATCAGACGACCATTCTACTACAAAACACTGATTGAATGCTAGTTTTAAGATAGACTTAATTTCAGCTCGTAGTCGGCAGCGAGGATGAAAAATTTGCTTATAGATCTTAAGTCATCCGTTATAATTGGCGCCGTTAAACATTGAATTGTATTTGTGCCGTGTCAAATAAATGATTTGTGAAGAAAAAAAAATAATATAATATAATTAATATAAGGAATATATTACAAAAGTTCACATCAATTGACAACGTAATTCTGATTCCCTAACAAAAAAAAGGAATTAAATGGTTTGCGATTTTTGTTTTAGATTTTAGTTAGTTCCGCCGATTAAACGAGAAGTGTCAATAATTTTAATTCAGCAGTAATCCATCTCATTGGAGTTTAAGGTAGGTTATTTATTCGTATATTGATTCACGTCGAACTCGCAAAAGAAGATTCTGCTGCGTTTTTCATCTTGGCATCAATTTGGCGAGTTGGGTCGAAAGTTAGTATTACACCGAATTATTAAATCATTACCCAATTTTAGCGTCATCTTTTATTGCTCAGGATCGCACTCTTATCACCATAAGTGCTGTCAAACAGGAGCAAATGAACACAACCCGGTTAATGTTGATCGACAGTACATATCCGAATACAGAAAGAGACAGTAAAACATGGGTAGTAGATAATAATTTTTTTTTTATAAAAATATTTATTTTTGAACATTAGGACAACACGTTGACTGACCCATAATTGTAGAGGCTATAGCTATCTAGTATAATAAATAGGAAACGAACTGCTATTTGTGGATAAAAAATGGACGCTTTTGCTTATAGTCAAGCTAGTATGAAAAGCATACTGGAACATTTGAACAAGGAAATTTGAAATTGTAAAGAACTTTTGCTAAGGGGTCAAACATAAAAACATTTTCCCGTTTCTGGGAATGACAACCTCTCAAAAATGGAATAATGCTGGGGAACGAATTTGAAAGCACGTCTAATAAATTGGCATACGATTTACTAAGATGTGCTATACAAAAACCTTTTTGCAACACGAATTGATATACGTACAGTTGCAAATCTGCATTCAATGCAAAACAACCATTATCACCTCTCGCTGCCAATCAACTACGAGTAACACAAATATTGCTAGTTTCATTTTAATACATGAATATTGTGGCGTAAAATCATAAGGTGTCTGGAAAACTTCAACCAGAATACACTTTAATATCTCTGCGGGTTATATGAGTCAAAATTGAATATATATCCAACACGTTCATCATTTAATGTAAATTTCAATTATTTAACATTACGTTAGGATTTTATGCAAAAAGAGTGGATAGAAAGGCAGCCACGACGGAATTTGTTAAAGCGTTGAGCAACTTTAACGAGGGTACTACCGTAAGAAATAAGAGAAAAAAAAGACTAAAAATCCATTTGTTATGTCATTGCTTTTAACTTTATTGCAAGCATCTAGGTGAATAATCAACTATCACATTTTAAACTACGACTACAAGTAATATTTACAATAATATACTTAACTAGTATACAATACAACAATAAATCCAAAAATGTTATCGAAATTTATACATAAAACTTTGGATACGCTATTGGAATTAAACAACACAATATCTGATTCTAGAGTTAGGCTGCCGGAACAGAATAGTCCAACCGACTTTGATGGTAAGGGATCCATGTATAACGATAAGAGATGCGTCACTTTTTTACACTTGAGTTCAAAATCATGATTGTTTTTAGTAATATTCTGGACTTGATAAACATTATTATTCGCAAAAATAAAATTATCATTAGGATGATCAGAAATTGTACAGTTTTTTTCATTAGTGATAACGCTATAGTGATCTCCACGTTGTTTACAAACCTTTTTTTTACTGCTTGTTTCGAAATTCAAATGTTCTTCAAGACGGGTTTTGAACTGTTGAAGAGGATTTGGAGCTTTCTTTATATAATGCAACATAATTTGTGAATAATTTTCAAAGGGAAAGGCAGAGAAAGCATCTAAATTTCCATGTGATAAAGAATTGTCCGCCAAATGTGCTGAGCATATATGAAAATTATATCCGAAAAACTGTTCTCCATAATATAATTGAAATTTTTCTCCAAACAGTTTTAACAATGTCTTAGCAGTATTGTTTTGTGTAACATACCAAGTAGGATGACATAAAATTCGAATAGCTGAAGCGAGAAGTAAAAAATGTTCATAATATGGTTCTTTAACTACAGTATGGAATAGAAAAGGTCCCAAATAAAGAAGCATCAAGCGCAACTCGGTTGCCTTGTAAAATTCCAACTTTTCTAATGGCCTCGGAGACCCTTCAAATTCGCTACATATCTGTCGTTTCACACTATGAATTCTTCTGTCTATTTCCTGCTTAGCGGCCGTTGGCAACGAATAAGGTTTATTTGAGGTTTCAGTCCAAAACTTCAAAAGAGTTCTAAATATACCCAGCAAAACATTGTGCATATAATCTATAGGCACGGTTGTAACGCACCCTAGATTTATAGCTGCAAACGGCGGTAATCTATCCGGATGTAAATGGTGGCCGTCTGCTAGATTCAAAAACGATTCATCAGTTCTAGTTTCGGCGATGCTGCTTGTGAAAACTGTACGATTATTGATACTTCGTCCTTTTACCGTACACTTAGGACAACCATCAAGTGCGTTAGCTGCCTGTTGGAGAAGAAGATAAAACGAAACATAAGTTGCGTGATAGAATAAAATGTAGTCAAAATAAATACCTTAATATCCATAACAAATGCTTTTGTTTGTGCATTCATAATAAACGCAGACACACTGAAAGTTATCCGCTTGTTTTTAAAGTCGAAACCATCCCGTAGTAGAATCTCCAGTTCATAAACAAAATCATATAGAAATTCATGAAGGTCTTTCGGTTTCCCGCTTCCATGGTAAACCGCAACTGGTAGAACGTCGGAGTACGATGTAATCTTCACAAGAATCGGCCAGAATGTGCTATGCGAGCTTTTCGTTAACGGAATCCCGTCGATCCCAAACTGTAGCTTATAATGTTTTAAGGCCCCTCCTTCTGTGTCTTCTGGGTGGTGCTTCAAAATATATACCAGCATATTTTTTATTCCGAAATAGCAATATTCACCGTCACCCATTTTTTTTGTTGTTACGTCACGAAGTTTAGCAGTAACTCCAAGAGATTTAATATGCCGTGGTAATTGCGGAAAGTGGTGGTCTTTGAACCATCCAAGTAAATCATCAGTTGCCGTTTCCGAAATCTTGTACTTCTCATGCCATTTTAAAATTTGATGGCCCACATCGGCAACATCATCGATGTTACAAACTGGATCCACTTCTTCATCACTGTAGTCACGCACAACTCTATCACTTTCCAATTGCTCAAAAATTTCCTTCATATTGTCCAAACTTTCTTGATTGTCACAAGGCTGCTTGACGCTTCTACTGCCCAGGCATCTTCTTGCCGTTCTTGCATGTTCGCAGATGCTGTAGCAGCAGAGGTTAATGGAGATCTATCACGATATACTCCGTGCAATCGGTAAACTCGTTCCACTTCCCTGTGATCGCGACGATTTTCCGTTGATCTGGACATTTTGAAGAATGGCGTTTTACGTAGCTATGGTTTTAGTTCTGTTCGTCGTAATGTACAAAAATACAGTGATTTTTCTTTGTACGATTATAGCTTTTATGTAACCACATCAAGTAGGTACACAATAAGTGCAAACCACTGAATTGTGCACCTAATGGGTACTACGAGAAACGAGGTGTTTAGCAGAGAAAATGTATAGGTAATAGTTTGCAAGATACCTACCGATGCCGCAGTTATCGAGATTGTCCTATTTTTGACGTGGGAATGCGTCTTTGTTTTCTATACTGGGATGCATTCTGTAAAATTGGGAATGAAACTGGCAAATGTTTCTGGCAAACGATAATAACAGCATAACCACATGATGGATAACAATAACCAATATGTTGTTGGGTATTACTTCATTGTCAAGTGGTAAAAAATGATACAAAGTTCCAAGGAAAAACTTACGCAAACAATGAACCAATCACATGCAAGCATTCCCAGCACAGGCGACATGAATAGACGCAAGCGATATTCTCTGTATCAATATGAAAAACAAAATTAACAGAGTCTTCCCGTCCCAACGGGTCAATTTCTGCTTGCTTCCATGAACTTAGACTAATTTGATGTCCCGAAGGTAAAGGTTTTAGGTTTTAAAATACTGCTGCTGATGGTGGTTAAAAGTTTGTCTCATTCAACAAGAATTAAACATTTTTATAACGCTTATACCTTTTGACTCAAACTTCGAACACTTGGAATAAAAATCACATTTTTATAGCTAGAGTAATCAAAAGTATGATAACTGTATACCATTTCGTTCCTCGGAATGTGCTTTACCCAGTGATGTATGCCTCTTTACTGTAGAACCACTTCCAAAGAACCAGCAGGCGTTGAAAAAAGTGAAAAAGTTAGTGATTACATTGAAGTGTTCGGAGTTTGAATCAAAGCCGAGTTCTGAATTCTCGGTAATTTCATAAACAAAACATGTTTAAATCTAATATTAATAATATAAATAGCACTTAATTGCAACAAAAACAAAATAACCAACATTTTAAACTCTTATTATTGACGAGAAAATTCATTTTTCGTTGATTTTTTAGTGCAAGAAGTTACATCATGGCTCAAGTGTTCGAAATTTGATGCAGTACGTTAAGTTATTTTTATTTTATTTCATTTTCGATATTCATTAAATAATCGTAACCGTTATAATAGAACTATTTAATTTATAGAAGAGTTAAGAGTTAATTATTTAATTTATATAAGAACAAGAGCCGGTGAATGCTTGTGAATTTTTTATCCATTTACTAAGATTTTTTTCAAAATCCTTTTTGCACTTTTCAACATTGTTAAATGAAATTTTATTATGTTTTAAGGCGTCGTACACAAATCACGTAATTACGCATGAATGGGGGGAGGGGGGTTGAGTTTGCGTTACTTATTGTGACATATGGGTGAGGGGGGGGGGGGGTAGTTGAAACAGTTACGTTACTATGATTTTTCTTCGAAACCGCAAATTTTTGTAGGTCAAGCGTTACGTAATTTTAGGGGGGGAGTCATGTTGAACGTTACTTATCGTTACATAGGGGGTCTAAAATCCAGGTTTTCAGCGTTACGTAATTTGTGTACGACGCCTAACTTAACGAATAATATACCTATGTATATTAACTGTCTTCGTAATACAGTGAATGTAATTGTTGGCAAATGAAAAAAACTTGTCGAGCAAAATACAAAAATGAATCTTTTTTAACTTTAACTTTGTTGTATTTGTTGATTGTTAAAATTTTTTGCTGGCATTTTATGATAATTTTGTTTAACATATGTTATCCTATTAGGTCTCCTTATGTTTTCCTATTAGAGAAACAATGTAACGGCTTCGAAATTATTTCAGAGTAAGATTCATGTTATATATTTGATTTGATCATACATAGTTAAATAATACAAAACCACTCATTATGATAACTGCTGGATTTGGTTTTTGAAGAAATAGAGTGAATTCTGATTCAGACGCATTACGAGAAACTGTTTTTTTTTTCACAACATTTATTTGACACGGCACAATACAAATTAATGTTTTACGGAGCCAATTTGATCTAATGCCTTATGGTCTAAAATATCTTATAAGCTAAAGGCAAATTTTTTATCCGCGCTGCCGACTACGAGCTGGTACTAAATCTAATACTTTACCAGTGGTGGGCACCATTCCGCTAATCGCTAATTAGCGACGCTAATATTCAGTTAGCGGATTAGCGATTTCGCTAATTTTGAGCTAGTTAGCGAAACTGTTAGCGTCGCTAAAATTTTGGCCTTCGAAACGCTAATCGCTAATTCGCTAATTTTTGTAGAGAAGCGACGATATAACTATTTAGAAAAACTGTGAATTGCTGATGGCGTACGTAAAATGCTTCGAAAGATGAACATACTTTACTGCGAAAGTGACTTTTGAAACGAATATTTCGTTCAAACAACGTTCAATTGTCTTAATTGTCTAGAGTTCCTTTCTTTACGACACAAGTGCAAGTCAGTCTTTTTACCCTAGCATGGAGTTCCAGTCATCGTACAAGCCACAGGAGCATTTTTTAGAGCAAGCTCAAGGTCTAGCTAGAATTTTCGGCAACCAAGAACTTTTGTATTTCGGCTTGAAATTATGACAACTTTGGTTTGACCTTTTCGATTCAGATAATAATTGATTTTTTATGAAAATATACCAAGGCATTTATTTTTTATGCAAGCTGAATAACTTTTGTTTCTCCTTGTTTTTCAAAATCAAGTATGAACACTGTATTGTGAACCTCTTATTGTAAATAGCTCTTAAAAGTATTTCTTTTCGTTTGTTTTACCATAAAAGATCAAAGTGGTCCAAATCTTACAAAACACGAGCAATAAATATAGCGATATGACTATTTACATATTAATAAGTTAGCGATTAGCGATTAGCGGAAATTCCGCTAATGTGGGTTCAGCGGTTAGCGTTTAGCGATTATCGAGCTAAACTTTCCGGTTAGCGACTCAGCGATTAGCGTCGCTAAATTCTCGGTTAGCGGTGCCCACCACTGTACTTTACATTGTTTCAATAATCCCTAAGGTATTCTAAATTGCAGCCAATTCTGTGACGTAAACAAAAGCAGGATTATCGAGCTTGTAGGAGGCGGTAGAATTATTGTTGAAGATACCAAAGCCAGTGGACCCGTTGAGAAGTGATTCATCAGTATAAAACGCATTGTCGCAGTTGATGTTTTTAAATTTGTTATAAAATATTTTAGAGATCTGCTGCACGCGTAAAAGATCCGGGATTCCACGAGAACGTCCGCCAAAACTTCCAAACTCATCGTATGGGTCGAATGCATGCAACCTAAGGCAATACGCAAACAACGATACTGCAATCGTTCCAGCTTGATTAAATGGGTGTTTGCAGCGGAGCGGAAGCAGAAACACCCGTACTCAAGCACCGACAATATCGTTGTTTGGTAAAGCCTTATAAGGTCTCCTGGGTGGGCGCCCCACCATGATCCAGTAATTGTCCGGAGAAAATTTACTCGCTGTTGACATTTTTTCATCAAATACCGAACGTGACATCCCCAGCTGCCTCTCGAATCGAACCAGACACCAAGATATTTAGATAGCAAAACCTGAGAAATCGTTTCACCCATTAACTGTAAGTGAGCTGAGCAGGCTCGCGCTTCCTAGAAAAAACTACTATCTCAGTCTTGTCCGGAGAGAATTCGATACCTAGCTGTAAAGCCCAAGCAGACAAATTGTCCAAGGTATCTTGCAATGGTCCTTGCAAATCGGCAGCTTTGGCTCCTGTAACAGAAACCACGCTGTCGTCTGCAAGTTGTCTTATCGTGCATGAATTTGCCAGACATGCGTCAATGTCATTCACATAAAAATTGTAAAGAAGGCCTGGGGAAGACCCATGTAGCTAATACGAAAAGTTGCCGATTCGTCATGCGCAAAATGCATATGCTTTTCGGATAACAAATTATGCAAAAAATTGTTTAAAATCGGTGAAAATCCTTGTCGGTGAAGTTTGCCCGAAAGAATGTCAATAGAAACGGAATCAAAAGCCCCCTTAATGTCCAAGAACGCAGACGCCATTTGTTCTTTGCGAGCATACGCCAACTGAATATCTGTTGAAAGCAACGCAAAACAATCATTCGTTTCTTTAGCACGGCGGAAGCCAAATTGAGTATCTAATAGTAGACCATTTGATTCGACCCAATGGTCTGAACGACGAAGTATCATTTTTTCCATCAATTTCCGGATACAGGATAGCATTGCAATCGGCCTATAAGAGTTATGATCAGGAGCTGGTTTTCCCGGTTTTTGGATGGCGATCACCTTCACTTGCCTCCAATCCTGCGGTACAATGTTTTGCTCCAGGAACTTATTGAACAAGTTCAACAAGAACCTCTTCGCAGTGCCGGGTAGATTCTTCAACAAGTTTAATTTGATTCTATCTAACCCAGGTGGGTTATTGTTACAGGACAGGAGGGCAACTGAAAATTCTGCCATCGTAGAGGTGATTCTATCGCGTCGTGGCCCGGAGACGTATCGCGAGTCGTAAAGTTTTGCACAGGAATAGAGTCCGGACATACTTTCCTGGCAAAATCAAATATCCACCGACTTGAAGACTCCTCGCTTTCGTTGACCGTTATACGATTTCGCATTCTTCGGGCTGTGTTTCAAAGAGTGCTCATCGATGTCTCCCTCGACGTTTCGTTTACGAACTGACGCCAATAATCACGTTTCTTTGCTCGGACCAAGCTTTTAAACTTGGCCTCAAGCTCCAAATACCGCTTAAAGTCTTCGGGTATACCTTTCACTCAAAAGAAGGCCTTAAATGCGTCGGATTTTTCCGTGTAGACATCGGAGCACTCTTGTCCCACCACGGAGTGGGAGGTCGTTCTTTGATCGTCACGCAGGGATATTTCTTCGTTTGGGCTTGCAACGCGGCGTCGAGAATCAAGCGCGCGAGGAGGTTGTATTCTTCGAGTGGTGGGTGATATTGAATCGACTCGACAGCTTCTGAAATCATTTCCTCGTATAACTTCCAATCGATATTCCGTGTGAGATCATATTGAATATCAACTGATCGCGTGCGAGTTGAACCATTATCAATTGAAATCTGAATAGGCAAATGATCGCTACCGTGGGGAACAAGGACTACCTTCCATATGCAATCCAACCGTAGCGATGTTGAACATAAAGATAAATGTCCCCGTTGTTTAATATTGTCATATCGAAGTCGTCGCAGAGGTTATAGATCAAAGAGGAACGGTTATCATTAGAAGGGGAACCCCAAGCCACGCCGTGAAAGTTAAAATCTCCCAAAATCAAACGTGGCGAGGGAAGAAACTCTATTAAATCAAAGAGCAGCCGTTGCCCAACCTGTGCTCTGGGAGGAATATATATTGAGACAATACAAAGCTCTTTACCTTGTATTGTCATTTGACATGCGACAGCTTCGACGCCTGGGGCCGTGGGGAGGTTAATACGATAGAAAGAATAGCACTTCTTAATCCCTAGAAGTACTCCTCCGTAAGGGGTGTCTCGGTCGAGGCGAAACATATTAAAACCATGGAAGCTAAGATCTACATTTGAAAAGAGCCAAGTTTCACAGAGGGAAAATGCATCGTATTAATGCTTATTAATCAAAACTTTAAATGAATCAATTTTGGGGATAATACTTCTACAATTCCACTGTAAAATAGAGATAGAATCCTTCATCTCAGCCGATGAATTAGCCATCGAAGGATACGATCGCTGCAAGGAGGGGCCATTTAGCAGTCAACTGCTTCAAAAACGTTTTAACTGTTGGTAGAAATGCCAGCAGAAGACTTTTAAGAGGATCAGTTATGTTAAAATTTTCGAAAATCCAGTCCACAATATCTGAAAACTTCAGCAGTCCAGATTCTGGCTGAATCTTGGACGAAAAAGAAGGAACAGTTGGGTTTTTTGATGTTCCTGGAAGTTCCGGAAACTCCTTACTTGAATTCAATTTTGCCAATCCCGGAGGAGTTTGCTTCGGATTTTCTACAGCACTTTTTTGTTTCTTAGTATCAGTCACTTCAGATGGAGACCTTCTCTGTCCTTTCCTAGGAAGTCTAGGGGAAGAAAGGTTTTTCCTCTTCCTAGACTTTCCAGGTTCAACAAAAGAAGGTTCCCCAACTAAATAGTCATAATCAGACTCATCGGATGACAAGACCTCAAAAAGATTCGGGGAAACCAGTTTGGTGGCAGCGGCTTCTTTGAGCATTTCTGCGAAAGTACGCTTAGAGCGCTCTTTCAGAGACCGCTTGATCTTTTCTTGGCGCTGTCTGTACGCGGGACATGCAGACAGCTCATGCGGAGTCTGCCCACAATAAAGGCACTTTTCAACACCCTTATTACAGGTGTCATCCGCTTGTTGCTCTCCGCACTTGCCACAACGTGCTTTATTGCCACAGTGGGAGGCCGTATGGCGCAACTGTTTGCACTTGAGGCAATTCATTACCCGCGGTACAAACAAGCGCACGGGTAGACGCACCTTATCCACGAGCACATAGCTCGGCAGAACAGACCCGGCGAAAGTCACGCGAAAAGAGTCTGATGGGGTGTAAGTTTTTACACCCTTGTCGAGCGATACTGAATGTAATTGCTTACATTCAAGAATCTTGGCAGGTTCAAGGCTATAATCCTTGAAAAGGCCTTTTCCAGCCTTCAACAGGTCCTCGACAGTCAGACTCGATTCGCTGACCACACCGTCAATCTCAACTACGCGAGCTGGAATGTACACGTGGTACTCCCGCGTGAAGAGCTCACAAGCAGCAATCTCGTTTGCTTGCTTGAGGTCGGACACCAAAACACGCAGTTTATTCGGGCGTACTTTGGTTATTTCAGTCACGGCTGTAAACCGTGCCAGATCTCTACAGATTTGCATTGTGTTCAATGCTTTCACTTTCGGCCGGAAAAATACAGCCCCAATACCAGCTTTGCCCTCCGGATACTGCTTAAGCCGATGGGTAGCTTCCTGTGGGGCTCCATTTTAAACCCTTGGAACTTTGTATCCGGGAGGGCTAGGCGGTAGAACGAGCGGGTTTTCATCCCCGCGTTCGTCGTCCATGTTGGACGCGTAAGCCACACACGCAAAATGCCAATCAACAAATAATATTGTAGAAAAAAACCAAAAAAAAAAACTACTTAGCTTCTGCAGCCGCTCTCCACCGCAATCATCGCACGGGCGATGCCAATCTCCAGTCCTTCACACAAGAGTCCGGTAGCAAAAGCTGCAGCCGTTCCAGCCACACAGCAGCACCAATACAGCCGAACAGCAGTACGCCGAGTACTGGATCTCTCGCAGTAGCGACACAACGCACAGTCTGTGGCGTACGGTGGCAAAAGGCGATGATGCGTTCTTTTGTCTTCAAAAGACGACGGCAACGAGCAGCAGCACACGCAATACAATGCACGGTGACCTTGAAGGCGAATTACTGGTCGGCACTATCGAGATCGAAATAAAATTGCGACCGAACACGACGAGAGCACAACTCGGAATGATTTTTAAAGTGTTGTTAAATGGTGAAGAAAATAGAGCCGTCGAGACAAACAGAAGAGAGCTAGAGGAGGATGAATAAACTGTGGATCCTTCAAGCTCGAACGAGATCAGCGAAGCTTGTAAAGAGCTAAAAGACCACAAAGCAGCTGGAAAAGATAGCTTCTCAGTCGAACTTTTCATAGCCAAAAGTAAGCAGCTGTTACGTGCAATCCATCGGTTCATCCTAAAAGTTTGGGCCGAACACAAACTACCAGTGGGCTGTTTGGACGGAGTCATTTGCCCAGTCTATAAAAAGGACTGCCGACTAGATTGCAGTACGGCATATCACTCCTCAATTCTGCTTTCAGATTCTTTTCCACATTATGTATCGTAGACTGAGGCCGTTGCTGGAAGCCTTTGTCAAAGAGTACCTGTGTGGTTTCCGGGAAGCGCGATCTACATCGGACTAAATGTTCATTTTGCTTCAAATCCTTGACAAGTTCAGAGAAGCAAACTTGCAGACTCATCATCTGCTTATAAACTACAAGGCCACGCACGATCCAGTTAAGTGCAACAAGCTATGGCAGATTATGACGGTTTCTCAACTAAACTGATTGAGCTGATTCGTGCCACTCTGGACGATTTAATATTTTTTTATTTATTTATTTAGATTTAGAATTGGATTAATCATCAACTCTAGCAAAAGAAAGCACATGGCAGAGAGCCCGACAGAGGTCAGTGACAGCGTGATAGACCCAATACTCGATGAATGTGCAGTATAGATGAGGACGCCAATTAGCGGGTGTCAGGGGCGATTAGGGAAAATTAGCCCAAGATCGAACGACATGGAGACGTGTTTTGGATTCGGCAACGCGATTTTCAACGACCATTCGCCATAAAAAGGAAATAAAGTAAGAATCACTCAGCAAATGGTTATCATGAATGTAAATGTATAATACATGATTATTGTTCGGAATATTTTTTTTTCCTTATGTTTCCGTTTAACAGAACACTGCCATTAAATATGAGGGTCTAAACTGTCTTTTTCCAAAAACGTTTTCTATAATTTGGCAAGTTTGATTCGAATAATAATATTCTCAAACTATCTACAAGATGCGCATAAATGAATTCTAAGTATAAACGGGTATATTAATATATCATATCAGTGTAAGTAGAAGAAAAATTCATTTAATTACTAAGCGACACTAACATTGGTTGCTGAATTTCAAGGTTAACCCTCTAGTGCCCAAGTTAATTTCTAGACGGGCTTCGGTAAAATCATTATGAATCATTATAAACACTTTTTAAGTATTTATTGAGCTTTTTAGAGGTTCGACTGAAGCCCGCCAAATGGCGGCATTGGGCACTAGAGGGTGTAGAGGTGCGAACAATGCAATACATCACAAACTAATTGAGATTCACTGTTTTTGGTGTATTTTTCTATAATAACCGTCAAAAGAACACCGCGGCATGCAGATAAATGTCGTCTTAAATCCCAATTTACTATATAGATTTATTCATTGAATTATGCACCATATTTCTCATAGGACAAGGAATGCTTTATCAATTAGGTAATAAAAAATCCAGTTCCATACGTTGAGAACTTTAGAAATAAAGGAGATATCAAAAATGAAAAAAACGTCAAAATAAAGAAAAATTTCAAAAATGTCATAAACATAGATATCACAAAAAAGTCAGAAATATCGAAAATGCCAAACATCTCGTTAAAACCAATCAGCTTAATGATTGAGTTAACATAGTAATTGAATTATTGGTATTATCACGGATTACAGGCTAAGAAACCTCACAAATTTGCCACACTTACTACCCATGTGAATAATGAATGACCAATACACAGAAAAGACAGAACAACTTTTGCTTCATTTACCTACAAAAACAAGTTTAAGATCAACAATCATGTAGTCGAAAAAGAAATAAGACAATTACAGTAATCACGTCCCTAAATATTTTAAAGTAACGGAGCTCAGAAAGGGGTTAACTTATTTTTGTTCATTCTGATACCTAAAAGAAAGTCGAACACACCCACAAGGTCGTATAGATACACAGTCACAAACAGTTGAAATTGATACAGTATAAAAACTGATGTCCAACCGTTCCGAAACCATTCTCGACTCAGGAGTGGAAAGATCAAAACAGCGCAGCAATGGCTTTCAAAGTAAATTTATTCTTAAGCTGACAGGTTACGAATTGCTAACAAAGTTAACATTTTTTATTCTATTCTTCTTTTATTCTTCTTCTCGCTACCGTGTTGGCTACTGTCAGCGCAGGAGTGATCTCAGAGCACGGATATGCCACATCCCATCAGAGCATTCAGCATCATGCTCCAGTCCACCAACATTCAACCCCGATTCACGCAGTTCACGCCGCTCCAGTGCACCACGTAGCTGCCATTCACGCTGCTCCAGTCCATCATGCCATTGTGAAGGAAGTCGAGCATCATGCCCCCGCCAATTATGAATTTTCTTACTCTGTTCATGATGAATACACCGGAGACATCAAGAGCCAACAGGAAACCCGCCACGGAGACGAAGTGCACGGACAATACAGTTTGTTGGATTCCGATGGCCATCATCGTATTGTTGAAAACCATGCCGATCATCATTCCGGATTCAACGCCGTAGTCCGTCGCGAACCGTCTCACGTTAAAATTGCCCAACCAGTGCACAAAGTTATCGCTCAGCCAGTGCACAAAATTATTGCCCAGCCAGTTCATGTTATCCATGCTCCGGTGTCCCATGCAACAATCTCCCATCATGCTGCACCAGTTGCACATGTTGCACTCCATGCTGCTCCAATCGTCCACAGTACCCACCACGCTGCCCCAGTGTCGCATGCCATCTCGCATGTTGCCCCAATCGCCTACCACAACTCGGCTCCCAGCCATTACAGCCATCATTTCTAAATAGTAAACAGTAGCACAAATGTCATGTTCGTCATCGAAGAACCTTTGTATGTAATGTAGATTAATTTTAAAAACAATTATTGCAAAGTACAAACAATAAAAAATGTAAAACTGAGGAATCTGTTCAACTTTCTTCCACCAGATACTTCCGAAATTGTCAGCAAAACAATTTAAGTGCTTTTTGAATTATCTCATACCATAGTTAGATTGTTGAGAACGAATTTTAAATTCCATTGATGTTTTCCCTTTTCATTTGAATATCTTATTTTATTCCATTTCTGGGATTCATAGAAATTCGATCTGAATTCTGAAACTAAACCGAAGGTAAAAAAAAATGTCTGCTCTAGCTGTGCCAATAGCCAGTCTTTTCAACTTGCAGAACTTATTTCAGTTGAAGAGGAAATAACTATCGAATTTGAAGTATAATTGTGTTCTACATGAAAGTGTATTCTTCTGCCCCCTTAAGTGGAGCTCCACCATAAGCTCGCCAAAAACCGAATCAGGCTAACATTGAGCAAAAATCATTGAGTGTTTATGTAAAAATATATGGAAATATATAGAAATATAAAAAATATATAGAAATATGAAATAAAATAATGTGCTTAGAACAGGTTGAAGAAACGTTTATCTTTATGCATTTAATTTTTACGTCTCTTCTTAACTTTCTCATGGCTAAGCTTTCAGAGATTTTAAATATTTGCTTAATTCTATTTGAAATTCTTCTCTTATGGTATTGGCTATAAATATCTCCAAATCCTAAAATAAAAAGCACGGTATGAAAGAAAACATATAGACCCAAGTGCTTCGAAAAGTTTACCTCTTTTCTGTAATGCTTGAAATCATTTATGTCATCCTGTCTCATCCTTTGTTTGGTAATTGATCTTGCTATTGTCGAACTGCTGTTACATTTGTCCAGGTAAAGCATAGCGTTACGAACTGCTTCTGCATTATCAGTTACGAGTTCGTCTACCAATCCAATCTGTAAACATTTATCTGCACTTAAAACTTTTTTTAACAATTCTACCAGCTGAACTCTACCTCTAAAGCTTCTGCTGAGGTGAAAATCTTTCCCGTAACACAAGCCAGTTCGGATAGTCGTGATCCAATGGTATTTCGCATAGTAACCTGTAACCACCGAGGAACAATAATTCCCAGCGCCGTCTCGTTTAGTCCGATCGTGAAGCTAGGACACATTACACGATACTCGCAGGCTATCGCGAGAAAACAGCCACCGGCTGGTGCATGACCCTAGCAAGTAGACATAGTATGTAGCTTTACAAACCGATTGACACATAGGTACATACATTTATGCATGCAACGGAAGGAATGGTAGATCCGTATAGTTTCAGCCACTACTCCTGTAACGCGGTCCAAAAATCTCGCAATCGATCAGGCTGAGGGTTGATCATTTCCTCTATGTCCAATCCAGCACAAAATACTTTATTGGAAAACTGAAACATCATATGTACAGCGGTTTGAGTGCTCTAATGTGCTTAGACTAAATAACCAACCGACGTCAAGAGTATGCCCTTAACTTTGTCTCGTTCCAACGCATCAACAGTACTGGTGATCTCCGAAATCAACTCTAAATTTAGAGCGTTCACAGGAGCTCGATTCAGTGTTATCTTTGCGTATCCAGTTTTGCTATCCAATTCTGTTAAGAGAAGTGCATTTTGTCCCGAATATTGCCGCACAAAATTACACCAACACATCGTGTTATAGATAGGACGTAGCATTTCTGAAATCGTAAATCGAAAATTACAGTAAATGTACTAGGGTATCAGCTTTATTATCGTCAGGTTTGTCCAATTATCGTCCGGGGGGTTAATGCAGCCATAGAGAACTAATCTTTTGCAGGAAGATGCTCTACATTGTGGAGAACCATCATGCAAGAAATTAATGCTCTAGGACATCATTCACCCCCGGATCATAATAGGTAAAACCTGACGATAATAGAACCTACACAATGACTAGTAAATACCTGTTTTGTATTTCCTCACAAATTAATACAGTAATAGTTTTTTAACGCGTCTAAAGAGAATCAACACCGGTCCCGAACAAGTTTAGTTTTGCTCTGAGGTTCATTGGTATGTAAACATTAATAAGTACGAAGTTGTGGCTTATCACGAGTACACCGAAAAATTGGGAGAAAATAATCGGCACTCGTGAAAGATAACACTGTCTAGCGGTAGGATTGTCAATGCTGGACTGCTCAACATGCTTACGACTAATGAATGCGTGCTTGTCGTTAAGCACAGACGAACGGCAAACACAAACTTAGCCAACATTCTTGTTTGTGTTCCGGCATCGCGAATCTACTTAGTAGTGGTCGAATGAACCAGCCTCCGAACCGAGGATGTATGTTAGTGTATAACTTCCTCGATGCTGTGATTGGTGAGCTGCCTTCGGTGTGCGCCTTTTTTCGCAGACGCAGCAGCGGATCAAACGACAAAGATATTAAACGCTTATAAGATTGATACTGCAACAACTGCGAAAATCACTCTCGAGCTTAGTTTAATTCCTCACCGTTATTTTTTTGAGGAAATAATCGATCAAAAAATTTAAATAAAATATCTAAACCGGCGCATTTTTCATAAAAAAAATATTCTTTAATAAAAACTGCAAAATGATAACTAAATAATGCTGGTTGTTCAAACATAATGAAATGAGAAGTAGAATAAGTTCAAATTTTCTGAAAATAGAATAAATTCAGAACCAGAACGGTTTGTATAGTTGGTATGATGTCTTCCGCAATGTCAATGATACATAATAGTTTTGTCCTTCTAAAAAATAGACCCGTTGGAAAAGTTTTTTTTAAGAAATAACATTAAACATATCAAATCAAATATCTTAAAACAAATATCATATAAAATTAAAGTCTGAATGTCTGTGTTCGAATTGTCTAAAACAAAAATACTTTTGAAAATATCAGAAAAGTCAAAGATACTAAAATATCAGAAAAGTCATATAATGTTGAAGTCATTTTTGAGTAGGTTTTCTATAAATTTTTCGCTCTACTATTCGTTTGCATTACTTCCAAATCAAACCATAACGCATCTTACTAAACTGAAACCCGCACACAGAATATTCTGTCATGAGGTCATAGTGATTATAAAAATCTAGATAACAATAAACAGAATAAAAATTAGCAGATCAATGTACACAAGCTTTATAAACCCTTTCCTCATGCATATGGTATTTTGGATCATGATTCCTGATTTATGCTATGTTCAACATCATAGGCATTATTTATTCGTTTACTCAATTATTATGAATAGTTGCGCTTAAGGATGACAGAACAACATTTTGAAAATGGGCGGGACACAACCGATACAAACGCCATCTTCTTTTAAATTAATTAATAATTTAATTATCCCTACAAAGGTTTGAGATAGACGATTTATCTATAAAATATTTATAATAAATCGACTAAATCAGATAAGGAAACAAAACGAACTGGTTTTTATCACAGATATAAATTTCTTCACAACTGATCAAATGCTTTGCCGCTTTTAAAATAAAAAAATATTCGTCAAAAAATCAAGAAAGTCATTGACAAAGCAGCTGCGATCCTACTGACACTAACAGAGACAGGTTGCCAAAGGCAACTTCTCATAAGAAGTAGTATCGCTGTACCTACCGCTGATGCTTCTACCACTATCACTGCTACTACCCGCTGCTACTTACAGAAGCAGGCTCTTGTATAGCCCAAAGAGTACAATCAAGGATATAAATTATCACTCACGCTCATTTTGACGTGGGACTACGTCTTTCTTCACTATACTAAGGTACATTCTGTGAAAACTGGATTGAACATGTAACGTTTTTGGTTGGCGGAATGGAAGATTTTAGATACTAATAGCGCTCAAACAACTGTTCCAATTTCAATAGTTAATATACCGTTGGAAAGCTAAAATATACAAGATTTGTATAACATGATAATTTTAGTTTTCTTCATTTTCTTAATTCTCCGTGAAAATTGCGGAAAAGTTTGAAGGTCGAATATCCACATACATTTTTCATACGATTGGTATATTTCCCTAACGCAGACTTCAAAAACATAGACGAAATGATTTCACGCATTCAGTCATTGGTTAACAATGCCAGCCAATTGGCATCGCATTCATCACCCAACGTAAGCGACGAAAAAAGAAAGCAGAGATGCTTCCACGTGATTGGTTCTTCACCCAATCACCCAAGTTCCCCACACTGAGTGACGCTATAGAAGGACATTCCGTGTTGAGAGAAGACCATTCCCTGGTCGACCGTCAAGGCGAACAGTTCGGCTTCCCTTCGATCTGAGTTGGACCCCACCAGTGGTAATCTAATTCAGATATCGTTGCTGGAATACAGCCCGAAATTGGAAGTGAACGGCACTGGGGACCATTGGAAGCCGTTGGAAGGGATCATTGGAAGACTTGGAAGCCGTTTGGGTGCTGCCGATAGTGTAGGTATAGTAATGTAAATGGCGTGTGTGTATGTGTGAGTGGCGAGTGTGTATATGTGTGAGTGGCGTGTGTGTGTGTGCGTGTGTGTGTGTGTGTTTGTGTGTGTATAGCGTGTGTGTGTATTACGTGTATGTGTGTATAACATGTGTGTGCAAAAATGCATTTATCCGATTACTTATGACAGAATACTTGTATAGGCAACAAGTTAATTCTTTTCCCTATTAGAACTTCAATTGGTATTTCTATGATAGTGACCATAATTTTATGCTAGTTATTTCCAGCACTGAGCTTGTTTTGCGTTTATTTGTAACATGGGACTGACCAAAATTCATATTTTTCCAATCAATTTAGCAACAAAAAGCTTTTTCTTGCAATTTTTTGAGAACACCGGGTATGTGAAGAAGTTTTTGAGGTTTAAGTAAAAGTTATGAGAAATTACAGAGAAATTACTGCATTTATGGGCAGTTCATGTGGGTATTGGTATTTGTATACTGTGGTTTATGACAGGTGTATGTGGTTTTTTGTGAAATGTTTATGGATTATTGTGTATGGTATTTGTACGTTTGGTGTGTGTTATATACTATGGCTATAGCAGAATTGAATCTTTACACCAACCATAGTCCCACGGCAAACCTACTTTTGTGCACTCACGCACATTCCCTTTAACTTTTTTTCGCAAGCCGGTAGCTCATTTGATAAGCACATTTTTGAACAACTTTGTATGACGAACTTAAAGTCCTCAAGTAGTACTATAATTTTGTCGAAGAGAGCATTACCCGCACTCAAACACCGGAGCCGTGAGAGCAGATTTAAGAAAATTATCGCGATTATTATCGCGATCGTGATAATTATTGCGTTAATTTGCCAGGATGTCCTTTCACAGCTCCGGTGTTTGAGTACGAGCAATACTCTCTTCGACAAAGTTGTAATACTACTTGAGGACTTCAAGTTCGTCTTACAAAGTTATTGAGAATTGTGCTTATTAAATTAGCTATCGGCTTGCGAAAAAAATGAACCCAAGTGATAATTTTCATCCTTGAGTACAATCCCAGCTAACTAGCTAGAATATTTTGTCAACATTTTGAATGATATTAACTCTTCAATAAGGTATTTGAATAATTGTTGTTTGATTTAGTACCGGATGTTACTCTGATCGCACCTCTTTGCTATCCCCGAAAGTGGGAATAATTTGTAGATTAGTTGGACCATCTAGTAGCAAAATGATTGGTTTAAGCAGAGACAGGTTTCCATGTAGCCCAAAGTGCAAGCCCGGTTTACTAGCTATATAATTCTGTCGACCCACATAGGAGTAAATACGTTTGAAACTTGATCAAAAGTAAAAATTCAAAGTAAATCAACTTTGTATTGTAGTGTTTCATTTTGAAGTGTGATGTATGCTTGATCACCTAAATTCAAGTATTTGGATGAAATTTGACCCGACTATGACTGAATTTAAATTTCATTATAAGAAATGTCATCAATCACTTCAAAGTGGATTACTTAATGCAAAAAAAATATCCAAATCCAATCATTAGTCTTTATTATCACAATACGATACGTTATCAGTGCAGAAAATTTTTTTTAAATAATTATGATCAGGTTTGATGTTCTGAGTGTTCCACTGTGCGACCGTCAGAAGTTAAAATCTGCGTTTCAACAATGTCACAATTTTCCAAAGTACGAATAATCAAATTGAAATTTTCTTCAATAGGGTGGATGCCTAGATGATTCTCCAATCGATTGCCACAAGAACGAAGGAAATCCATTGAAAACTAACCGACTTGTTAGCATTTAGAATCTGACATATTTTTCTCTTTTTACATCTTTAGATTTTCATTATACACCTCTGTGTAGTCGAGCTTCCTGAAAGTGCTCTGTAGCAGAGTGCAGAGATATTACGACGTTGGGTGGTTGAATTTTCAACGCCAAACACCGACCATGTACAGAACTAGTTTACTTGACAAGAAATAACCGAAAAGGTAATCTGTATAATCGCGTCCCAAAATATTTTTAAATAACGGAGCTCAGAGGGGGTTGATTGCTTTCTGTTCATTTTTCCATATGATTCTGATACCTGAAAGAAAGTCGAACACACCCCGAAGGTCGCACAATCAGTTGAAATTGATACAGTATAAAAACTGATGTCCAACCGTTCCGAAACCATTCTCGACTCAGGAGTGGAAAGATCAAAATAACGCAGCAATGGCTTTCAAAGTAAATTTATTCTTAAGCTGACAGGTTACGAATTGCTAACAAAGTTAACATTTTTTATTCTATTCTTCTTTTATTCTTCTTCTCGCTACCGTGTTGGCTACTGTCAGCGCAGGAGTGATCTCAGAGCACGGATATGCCACATCCCATCAGAGCATTCAGCATCATGCTCCAGTCCACCAACATTCAACCCCGATTCACGCAGTTCACGCCGCTCCAGTGCACCACGTAGCTGCCATTCACGCTGCTCCAGTCCATCATGCCATTGTGAAGGAAGTCGAGCATCATGCCCCCGCCAATTATGAATTTTCTTACTCTGTTCATGATGAACACACCGGAGACATCAAGAGCCAACAGGAAACCCGCCACGGAGACGAAGTGCACGGACAATACAGTTTGTTGGATTCCGATGGCCATCATCGTATTGTTGACTACCATGCCGATCATCATTCCGGATTCAACGCCGTAGTCTGTCGCGAACCGTCTCACGTTAAAATTGCCCAACCAGTGCACAAAGTTATCGCTCAGCCAGTGCACAAAGTTATTGCCCAGCCAGCTCATGCTATCCATGCCCCGGTGTCCCATGCAACAATCTCCCATCATGCTGCACCAGTTGCACATGTTGCACACCATACTGCTCCAATCGTCCACAGTACCCACCACGCTGCCCCAGTGTCGCATGCCATCTCGCATGTTGCCCCAATCGCCTACCACAATTTAGCTCCCAGCCATTACAGCCATCATTACTAAATAGTAAACGGTGGCACATATAATGTCATGCTAACAAATGACGAACTTGTTCATGAATCGTAGTTTAATTTAAAAACTAATTATTGTAAAGTACAGACAATAAAAAATGTGAAACTGAATCGAGCACATTGTTTAAAAAATACTCGCTCCCTGCACTATAATTTCAACGCTTTTTATTTTTATTTTATTTTATTTATCCCTTTCATAGTAAGATCGTTTAGAATGTATTTTCGATCACTTTGAAACTTCTAAATCCTTTGAAGCACTTTCTTCCTTGTTAAACAACAGTTTGACCAGATCGGTACAGCATAAAGTATTGAAATACGGGTGAAAAAACTAGTATTTATGATCAAATTGAAATTGTACAAAAGCTTGTTCAATTTATTGTTTGGTCGCACATTGGGACATATCTTCGTCGAAAAAAACAGGTAGAAAAAATCGTTATATATCATTTTGCAGCAAATTTGAAGGAAGAATACAGAGAAAAATATTCATCTGAGTTTCGGTTGAACTCACGCACTTTTCATTTTATATCGCCCAACATCTTCTGCACAGTGGAACTGTCAACTCAATCCACCATTTTCTTCCACCCTCTTTGTAAATCAGCTGTTTTTATTGTTTGGCCACTTTTCTTCAATTTTCTCTTGATTATCGCTCAGTATTTTTCAACTGGACGAAAATCTGGGTAATTTGGTGGGTTAAAATTTTTTCAATTCTATTTTTCTTGTACCAATCCATGACTTCCCGGCTGTAGTGCCGGCTGGCCAAGTCAGTTCAGAACTTCACAGAACCGTCATGTAATTAGATGAACGGTCAAACCCGCATCTGGAGGCACTATTCCTTGCACACCATTCATGGTTAATCCGGTGATGGAAACCTTGATTTTTTTGTCACAGCTACAGATCCCCTGCCACACCATCAGCTTCCAACCAGACCGATGTCATGGCAACTGTTTCCTGAAGCCGCCGCCGATGATGATGACGCTAGTGTTGAAAATATGATCATAAGCTCCGTTCATTGTGCCGCATGTGTTACTGTACAGATTTTTTTCGTGCTTCTAACTATATTGAATTTAGGGCTATCCAGAACGTGTTGAAACATGTTTGAACATCACCATTTGTGTCCCGCACAAAATCCATAGAACGTTCAAAGCAAAACAGTCGTTCTTCGCTTTTTGCATTCCTACACACCACTTGCAGCAACAGTTGATCTCGCATGGACGGAGCTTATTCGGCTGTTTCGCAAGCACTGACAGCCTTTTGACGGATAATCGAGCCAGAGAGCCAGAGAAAAACGGCTTCATGCAAAATGTATGGGGATGACGTTCGTGACAGGGATGTGCTTCCAACCGAACTTGTTAGCAAACACGAATTTAAATCGCTTGGCGACATCACTCTTGCACTTGACCATATAGAATTTTTGCCCTGGAAGCTTCACGAAATCCATTTTCACATATGTAGAGCAACATGTCAAAAGGATCTATCTACTTTCATCGATTTTCTTGATTGACTTTTCATTTGGTTAATAGTTCAGCTAAAGTAACTATTTCCAACGTGGTTTTAATTTAAAAAGCTAAATTAGATTCTCCGCTATCAAATGGTGTAAAGGACATATTATGAAACGTGTTTAATAAGCCGTGGCGGTTGAATGAAACCGATCGATCAAGAAATCGATCAAAGCAGATAGATTCTTTTGACATGTTGCTCTACATATGTGTCATCGTCCATTAAAAGGTAGCCGACGAATTTGGTCAAAACTTTCTCATATAGCATCCTAACGCTGCGTTTTGCAACGAGATTTTGCTTGAAAGTCCTGATGGGGTGCTTGCTGGCGTGAACTTAGCCAAATCGCGCAGGGTGATCCCAGGGTTCGTCCGAACTGCTCTGCAGACTTGTCAATCTTTCCATCTCTGCTGTTGCTTGGATCAGCGCGATCCAGTGTTAGAGTTTCATTGAATCGTTCCAGTACGCTGTTTACGGTTGTAATGGGAAATTGGAGGCACTTCGCAATTTTTGCACGTCGGATTTGCAACGTGAGTGTGCAAAATTTTCTCTGACTCGAATCTGATGAAACCACATATCTTCCTCATCACTGCACTGTTATTGGTTACTCGTAACCGCCACTAGAGGCGCCATGGTAAATAGAAAGCTGCAACCAAACATTAAGCGAATCTAACTTTAAGTAGCAAATAGAGTTGTTTATACGTCAAACTCTATGCGAAAGAAAATTATTATATGATTGTAAAAAATGGAATAAAAAGTTATATATATCTTTAACTGCGTGAACCATTTTAGCACGTATATCGCCCCACAATGTACTTATAAGCTCATATAGAAAGTTATATAAAACTTTATCATATTGACAAAGGTATATCTCAACATCAATTGAAATATACGGACCAAATCTTTGCCTGGGTATATTCTATAACATGCATTTTAGAAAATTGGATGACCACAAAGACAAACTATGGCATTTTCGCCAAAGTATTTAAATCAAGCCGCTATGAATGGGAATCAGGAGGGTCGAGTCTGCGTCCAGGTTACTAGAACCGGGGTGTTCGGCCTTGGAATTAGTAGAGCTATACCAATAGGACGAGGTCCAAAGGGTTTTCAAGCAGAAATTCATGCCATTATTGAATACGTGAATATTTGTTCAACAAGGCAATGAAGATTTGCAAAAATCTGCATGTTTTCTGACAGTGAAGCGGCTTTGAATGCACTCAAAGTTTTTACATGTAAATCAAGGCTAGTGTGGGAATGCATTCTTTCTCTGAGACAATTGGCCAGTGGGAACGAAGTCACTCTATATTGAGTGCCACGTGCTCGGCCATTGTGGCATTGAAGGAAATGAAAAAGCAAAGATAACTAGAACAAGATACCTAACTTCCATATTTTTCATACAGTTTGAACACGACCGATTTCCGACGGTTAGAGCTGCCATCTGATGACTTAAATTCTCATAAGGTTGTCACTATGAGCAAAACCGATTTATCGTGCATATTCCGTCATCGATCGTTGAGCTGATCAAGATTGTATATGAAAAAGGTATAGCAGTTTGGTCAGCTCGACGCTTAAGATAACCTGCAGATTAATGATATTGTCATTTTTTGCACTTAATGCTATTGTCATTTTTTGCACTTAATGATATTGCCATATTTTTTGCACATTCAAAGAACGAAAAAAAATTGTGAAATTGACTGTCAGAGTGGGGGTTTATATTTGGGGTTATATTTATTTTCAGATCCCATTCCACCAAAACTTGAAGTTTGATATGTCGCAAGCCAGGTTTCAGAACCATTGTGCATATGGTCAGGTTCACCGGGGCACCCGATTTTTGCTTTATTAACCTCGGCAAGAGTGGAAAACTTTGCTGTAGAGCGTGCTCATAGTGGTTATCAGGAAGCTCTGATGATACGATGATATTTTAAATGATGCGCCGATAATTCTTGATTCTTTCGGAAAGTTTCATGTTTGAGAACTAAACATTCGTACACATTATTAAATATCATTTCTCGGATGACAGCATGATACAGTCGTCCACATGAATACTGAAAAACCTAAATTAATCCACCTAGCGGTCAGACTCAGCCTTTCGCATTCAAACTTATTATTTGTAAAAATAGATTTACATGAATGCTTATATCCAGGTTCATTAAGCAGACAGTATGTGAAGTAAAGAGAGCGAAAAACAAGCGAACTGCAAATATGATACAGATTTGGAAAAATATACCGCATCCCGACGGGACTTGAACCCGCAATATCCCTGTCTCCGGCATGGTGTTTTGACCAATTAAACTACGGGGGACGGTGGTACTGTTCCACAATAAAATATGAAATTTGACGTAATGTTAGTGCTTAAGAAATAGCGAAATAAAAAAAATTACTCTTAATTCCGAACAATTCAATCACGAGCGATACCGGGAACGTTCAAATAGTACGATACCACATTTAAATCATGTTGAGGCCATATATATTGATCAAAGCAGGTATAGTTTTGAATTGTCTTTGAATTTCTTTTCGTTCCAAAACTTTTGAACCCCATATCAAATTGTTATGAAGTTTGTTATTTGTAAGTTTGAGAGATGACTCGTTTGTATGACACTATTTATGTTCAAATAAGTCGTGTAATCTTTGAGAAAATAGACTTTCGTTGTTTTAACAATTTATTACATAACGGTTGCTTAAGTTCAATTATAATCAAATGAAAAAAGAACATATAGGGCAGCCAACATTTGAAACTACGTGTTCAAGCCTAATTCATCAGTTAACCCTTAACATGATAAGATAATGAAGTTTCGTGATTTTCACATTTCGATATATTACAGACGAAGTTACAGTCCGATTACAGCAAAATGCAATGGGGTGTTATGAGGCAGCTAGACCTTTCATTTGACATTAATTTTGTGGAAATCGGTTCAACCATCTCTGAGAAAAGTAAGTGAGTTTATGTAGTCTTTGGAATATGTTTCTTTTCATACCTGGATTTCACATTTTTAAACATAACAGGCAAAGTAATAGTCCGATTACAAAAAAAATCAATAAAGTCTTATGGGGCAGCAAGACCTTCCATATGACACTGATTTTATGAAAATCGGTCCAGCCATCTCTGAGAAACATGAGTGAGATTAAATAGTCTCCAGAACACGTTTATTTCCATAAATTCTGAACCACAGGTTCAATCTTCATAAAATTCAAAGTTAAGGGTTTTTTAGGTAGCCCGTTCTTTTGAATTATTTTGTTCAAATCGGTTGTGCAGTTTCTCAGATATTGATGTTTCGTGATTTTCACATTTTGATACATAACCTCGAAACTAAAAATCCGATTACAATAAGATTCAATAGCGTATTATGGGGCAACTAGACTTTTCATTTGCAATTAATTTCATTGAAATCGGTCCAGCCATCTCTGAGAAAATCGAGTGAGATTGGGAAAGCGTTACATACACACACACATACAGAAAATGCTCAGCTCGTCGAACTGAGTCGAGTGATATACGACATCCGGCCCTTTTGAGCACTTTTATACCTTTAGTTTTTGCAGTGATTGCTATACTGCCGGTACCCGCATAACTGTCCCATACTGATTTTGGACACTTTTGAGTTATCATCGGGAATCGACTTAATTATTTATCATATTTTCTGGAAAAAAATTAAAATTGATACTTTTGTATGGAAAAACATGGAAAAAATACCAAGTTGTTTTTGTCCCATATTGAAAGTACCCGCATTACAGTCCCACTGCATAGTGGTACAAACTACAAACATATAATTTAGCTCCAGATTAGTGTATATCGGATTATTTTAGGCATATAGAAGTATGTCATTTAATTACCTAGACTAATGTTGTTTTTCTGTAGTACAATCTACGTTGCTAATGATACTGCCGGTTGCTGGTTGAATTTATATGTGATGGGACAAAATATGCGAGTACTTTTGAAATGTACCCGCATAGTTTGTCCTATTTTGTCTTTTTTTAAGTTATATAACGTAAAACCAATTCCATCCATGGTTTTGTGTTCTCAACGATAAACTTGTGGTGCCATGAAACTGTTATGGTCATTGGTTCTGGATGTTATCGCTGGAAATCCGAAAATTCACGGATAATAATAAATCGCCGTTTTCTCAACATGTTGTTTTTCATTATGGGACAGTTATCCGGGTACCGGCAGTATACCATTCTACGAGAAAGGCAAAAATTGTTTCACCTTTCAGCAGTCATGTCTTGGCGTTGTCGTCAGTTGATTTTGACGTTAAGTATACATCATATCAACAGTGTATAAATTAGTTCGACTTTTGCTCACGCGCAGCGACAATCATGTCCGATGAATTCTGCAAAGAGTCAGGTATCTTGTTTTAGTCATCTTTGGAAAAAGCCGACAGCCTTGCATGAGAAGGTTCAGCATCAAATTTTATTGGTTCGGAACCATTTTGTGGGGTCCCTGAAAAGTGCTCTGATATTCTCAGGCAAGCCAAAATATTTATCAAACCGAGTACAGGAAAAGCTAGGATCCTATTTAATCTCAACACAAAAAATTTCGAATAATAACGAGTCAGTTGACCGGTCACTGCCTGAGTACGTATCATCTAAATAAAATTGAAAGAACTCACTCAACACAATGTCGTTTTTGCCAATTTGAGCCTGAAACTGCTGATACCGCCAAACTGCATACGTATATTTCTGTAACTGCGGAGCATTGTACAATCGAAGGAAATCAATATTACTAGAGATACTAGAGCCCCTCGAAATTTTAAAGTGTGATCCTGGTAAGGTATAGGCTTTCATAAAAGGAGTTGCTCCTTACTGGGATCGGGTACTATGTCAACCAATGTCCATCTCATTTTAATGGTGACAGGATATTTGACTAATACCAAAACAAATATGGTTCATACAACAATAGTCCTTATTAATGGACGCAGTTATCTTTTGGCTCTACAGCAGGAAAAAATAACATGCCTTTCGTTTACTAGATACCAAATACTTCGGCGAAACACCCGATATTCATTATTATTATGAGACCAGGACAAAATGTATTCAATGTTGTGATCATATCTAGTATTATATTGAAATTTAGATAACAGCGAACGTAATCAAATTAAGCTGACATTATGTTAATACATAAACGTTATCGAACCATTCCTCATGCGTATGGTATCATAAATCATGATTCTCGACTCATAATTATTGCCTTAATCAAATGAAACTATTATTAGCAGACACAACCTACACTATTATCAGCACAGTAATTATGCTGAACGCCATATTCACCATCATAGATGACAGTTAATTTGACACGGCACGGGCCATAGGTGAAAACCTATATAAATGTGCCGTACATACATAAAGACCAATATAGTCTGGAATAAGTGTTACCGAAACAGGTTTGAAAACCTGATAAGCGTAAAGCCTGGTCAATTTAATTCGTTGGCTTGCTAAATTGTTTCGTGTCGCCGCTCAAGAATGGCAGAGCAACTTTTGCCAATTTACAAATAAAAAACTAGTTTAAGGTCAACCATCATGTAGTCGATGAGAGTTCTCTGACCAGACAGTTAATCGCGTCCAAACTGAAAAAATGGTAAGGTAACGGAGTTTAGAGAGAAGGCGGGGGCATTGACTCCTTCGGATTTATTTTGTTGTATGATTTTGATACCTGAAAGAAAGTCGAACACACCCCCAAGGTCGCCTTGGTGCACAATCACAATCAGTTAAAATTGATACAGTATAAAAACAGATGTTAAACCGTTCCGAAACCATTCTCGACTCAGGAGAGGAACGGACAGAATAACGTAGCAATGGCTTTCAAAGTAAATTTATTTCTGAGTTGATAGGGTATAAATTGCTAACAATTATTATTTTCAACAGTTCATTATTCTCGCAACCGTGTTAGCTGCAGTCAGCGCTGGAGTGATCCCAGATCATGGATATGCTTCATCCCACCAAAGTATCACGCATCATGCTGCCCCGATCCACGCAATCCACGCCGCTCCAGTGCACCACGTGGCTGCCATCCACGCTGCTCCAGTCCATCATGCCATTGTGAAGGAAGTTGAGCATCATGCCCCAGCCCACTACGAATTTTCCTACTCTGTTCATGATGAACACACCGGAGATATCAAGAGCCAACACGAAACCCGCCAAGGAGACGAAGTGCACGGACAATACAGTTTGTTGGATTCCGATGGCCATCATCGTGTTGTTGACTACCATGCCGATCACCATTCCGGATTCAACGCCGTAGTCCGTCGCGAACCGTCTCACGTTAAAATTGCCCAGCCTGTGCACAAAGTGATCGCTCAGCCGGTGCACAAAATCATTGCTCAACCCGTTCAGGCTATCCATGCTCCGGTGTCCCATGCAACCATCTCTCATCATGCTGAACCAATCGCGCACAGTACCCACCATGTTGCCCCAGTGTCGCATGCCACCATCTCGCATGTTGCCCCAATCGCCTACCACAGCGAGGCTCCCAGCCATTACAGTCATCATTACTAAATAGTAATCGGTAGCAAAAATGTCTTACTAATCAACGAAGGTCCTGTGTTTGTGAAGTATAATAATTTTATGAAAAGTGTCTTTTAAATGTGTAAATAAATTAAATAAATTAAATTGTCGTTCGGCTTCCACGGTCTCGGTAGGTATCCGGGTAGTCCCTGAACTTGATCAAATATACGATTGCCTCACGGAGCGGAACTTGGCCTGTGAATGTGCTTATTTGATAATAAGTAACTTGTCACCAAGGATTAGTTATCTCGAGGATCAAGGATTAGCAGCTCTTTTGGTGTACTGCATGAAGGCACACTGTGCCTTGGCATTAACCGAATTTCTTCATAGTGATAGAAATTTCCCGAATGTCAACTTACGTTAAATTTTCCACTAAATTACATTGCCATTTTTTCTGGTTTTTTTTTTTTGGAAGTGGCTAGCGAAGAAATAATCCACTGCTCGCATCAACTTTGGTTTCCCTTAATCTGCTAACTGCTGACAAAATATTTTTCTATCAGTGTTTTGTTAGTAAGCTGTTAACCAAATTTTTTTACTAACTGGGCAGACAGCACTCCCGAGAAAGGTCACAGAGCAAAAGATCATGGATCTTATATCGCCGGGTCTTGCTCCTGGGTGATAGGATGAGTTATGAGCAAGAAAGTGTGCGACAACTGTTGGGTTCCTATATAGATGGTTTCGTTTCACTATCAAACTATAAAAGTCGGTTAATTTAATTTCTAAAGGATTTCAATTGCTTATCTAGGATGTGTGTGGGTGTGGTTGGTGTGGGCGATGGCGGGTCAATTTTCTGCTCACGGTACGTGCCAGCTGTTTAGATAGAGCAATAAACTCGATTGCTGCTCTGGCTATTCCTAGCACGCTGACATATCGAGTTTCCAATGCAATGGCGGCAACGTGGTGTGCCGGGGTAGCGGATCCTCCTTCGCTTTTAGGGCCAGTTGTCCAAGGATTCGGCGGGCTCGTGGCTACCCGAAACTCTTTTACAGTAAGGCGTAGTCTGAATTCACTACATAAGTCGACACGTGTTAAGCGAAGGAACGAAGATTAATCGAATAAACTGATCGATCTTTGAACGTAAATTCCAAAAAAAGGTATTAATCGCACATAATCTATTAGCGAGTGTAAATCGGTCAGTGATATTTTTAACCTAAGTGAGCGTCACTTTGCTTCTACATAAAATTGATTCACATTGCTAATTTGAGTTCTCAACGTGTTCCAGAGGTTACTTCTGATGGAAATCTGACTGACGCCGGTACACTGGCAGTGTTGGCAGAAAAAATGATTTGCAACATAAATTTCAACATACACAACTTTGAACAGCTCTAGTATTTTTTTGGGACACCCTAGCTCTTTAGTGTCTTCGGCCAAGTTGTTGGGCATCAGAAAACCTTCGATTTTCGTCTTATGGTTCGAGCCATTTGAGCTCTTAAGAATGGAAAATGCAAAAAAGTTGATTTTTTCCATACAAATCTCCCTATGCATTTGAAATGCAATGCGCCAAGTGGAAACAAAACCAGTCGACTTCCGATGAATTTAGGATTATTTGGGCTCCAAAAAGAACAAAAAAAAACTTGGTTCTGGCTTTCTGCTATAAAGTTTCGTTTTTTGCCTTTCTCCTAGAAAGGTATAGCAATCACTGGCAAAACCAAAGGTATAAAAGTGGTCCCAATAGCGGAATGTCACATATCACTCGACTCAGTTCGATGAACTGAGCATTTTCTGTATGTATGTATGTATGTGTGTATGTGTGTATGTGTGTGTATATGCAACTTTTTTTTCTCACTCACTTTTCTCAGAGATGGCTGGACCGATTTTCATGAAATTAATTGCAAATGAAAGGTCTAGTTGTCCCATAAGACCCCATCATGGTAGCTTGTGTACCACTAGTGTCTATATAAAAACGCTTTTTTTGTGTGAAATCAAGTGCTTTAGGTGATCTAGTGCTAGTGATCCGACGGCCAAATTGGAAATATAAACGGATAAGTAGAAGTGTATTTGCATGCTTTCGATTTATTCGTTTTTTTTTTTATTGATTTAATTTGTGTCAGCGCCGATCATCGCGTCTATATCACATAGACGCTACGGCTTCTGGTTGAAACATTCATTGTTATATTATTGCATTGTTCGTTGCCTTTAGCCTTTGTCGTTGCTGCTGGACGAGTCCGGCCGGAGGTTGTTTGTTTGTTTAGTATGGACTGTGCAAAGTGTGGTAATTTAGTTCGTGTTAGCGACGATCCCGTAGTTTGTGTGGGCAAGTGCAAATCTCGGTTTCATCGAGTTTGTACGCCGCTCACTAAAATAGCGGCGAAAGTCGTTAACGATAATGAAAATATTGTATTCAAATGTGCTTCATGTTTATCGGCCCAAGAAGACGGCGGGAAAGATGATGCTATGAGTAGTGAGCTGACGGAGATCAAGAGTGTATTGTTATCTTTGTCTCAGTCGCTCACAGATACTCAAAGCGGAATCAAAACCGAGATAAACAGCGCGATTGCTAATGGAATTGAAAATATTTTAAAATCGATCAGCAACTTTCTTCGTGAGAGTATGGCAAACATTGAAGCCAATGTTGCCAATAAGCTGGATGATTTTGAAATGAATTTAATTGGTAATAATAATGATCGGGATAAACATGCTGCAATGAGCAGAAAAAGGTCTAGAACTGAGAGAACGATTCACTCTGAGTCGGACTCTATTCCCAACAAGAATAAGCGTGACGAACCAATAGATGATGCGGTTAAGCAAAATGACGAGGTTTTTATTTCTGAAAATGCTTTGACATACGCCAACGTTTTGGCGGGGTCGAGTGGGAATGCAAATAAATTAAAGCGTGTGGAAAATCGTAAGACTCGGCCGGTTATTGTGATTAAACCAGTCGAGTCTTCTCAATCTAGTGAAGATACTAGAATTTTTTTGAAAAACAATTTAGATCCGAAAATACACAAAATTAGAAACTTTAGAAACGGCAAAGCAGGTTCGATAATTGCTGAGTGTGCAATAGAGGATAACATTGAGATCGTGAAAAAGGATATTGAAAGCAATTTAGGTGAAAAATATAATGCTGTTATTCCTACAAACGCGAAGCCTAAGTTGAAAATTGTGGGAATGAGTGATCAATATTCCCCCGAAGTCTTTATTGACTTGTTAAAAAGTCAAAATAATGACCTCGGTATTAATGATGTCAAAGTTATTGCGCAACTTGTAAATTCAAGCTTCAAATATAATAAGTATAACACAATTATTGAAGTTGATAAGGACACTTTTAACCACTTGATGACTGCTGGTAAAGTAAACATTGGGTGGGATAGGTGTTCGGTTCAAAGCCCGTTAATGTTCTACGTTGCTTCAAATGTGGAGAATTTGGACACAAAAGCACAGAATGTGTTAATACTGAAACGTGCTCTAAGTGTAGCGGACAACATAAAACATCGGAATGCTCTTCGACTGATTTTAATTGCGTAAATTGTTTGAAATCTAATAAAGAATTTAATTTGAACTTGGACGTAAAACATCCAGCATTTAGTACAAAGTGTCCGGTATATCGGAGACTGTTTGAAAAAAGAAGAAGCAACATGTTGTTAAGTAAATAGCAACTGAAGAAAATGCAATGTGAGAGGAAGTAAGAGATAGTTTACCTAAATATTGCTGGTTTATCTACAAATTATGCCGCTTTGCGGCATCTTGTAGAAACAACACGTCCGATGTTAGTGTTGCTAGCTGATACTCATATAGTTGAAGCTGATGCTTTTGATCAATTTAACATTCCGGGTTATAAAGTTGCTTTTTGCCTGTCACACTCCAGACATACAGGAGGGGTTGCTATTTACGCCAAGGAATCTATTAAATTCAACACTCGGTTGAACGAATGTGTTTAAAACAATTGGTTCCTGGGTATATCAGTTGAAAAAGGCATGACGATGGGAAATTTTGGAATTGTATACCATTCCCCCAGTTCAAGTGACCAGCGGTTTTTGGAAATTTTAGATAACTGGTGGGAGATTTTGTAGATTTGAATAAATTAAATGTTATTGCTGGTGATTTTAATATTAATTGGCTTAATGAACCAAATTCGAATCAATTGAAGCAATTAGCAAATTTTTTCAATTTGAGACAAACGGTTTGTCAATATACAAGAATTTCCAGACGTTCTCGTACATTAATAGATCACGTGTTTTCAAATTTTGATAATGTTCATTCTTTTACAGAGGCCGATTACAAAATTACAGAGCATGAGACAATTTGGGTTTTTATTGAGAATGACCAAAACCGTGATGATAAAGTAAAGATAAAGTGCTGGAATAGATATTTGAAGCAAGCAGTGTCTCAACTTGTTTCGAGAAGCTTGGATTTTCAACCAATAGCTGGTGATTTGGACAATAAAGCAGCTGTTCTTACCAACACGCTGAAAGAATATACCAATAGTTTAGTTTTTGAAAAACATGGTAATTTGCATAATGCAAACAGCTGGTACTCTTTAGATCTTCTGCGTTTAAAATGAAAAAGAGATAGGAAGTACAAGTTGTTTTACAGAAGTAACAGTACTGATGATTGGAATAGATACACCGCGGCGCGTAACATGTATTCACGGTCCTTGAAAAAGGCACGGTGTGAATAAAGACTGTTCCGAAAATTATAAATACATCTTCTTTCTTGAATAAAACCAAAAATACAGGATTTTTCGGGTCACTTTATTCTGAAATATAGATAATAAGTGTTTTCTTTCCAGTTTCAATTCAAGTTGGGATTATTTTTCGTAGGATACGCGAGTTCTCTAACTTTTCTCTTAACACTAATCATAAGCTTTTGCACAGTGTGTTCTCCGACCATTTTGACCACTTTAAGCCAATCTTTTTGAATTTTTTCAACATTGTCCGCTGGTTTGACATATTTCCTCAGCTTTACCTTGGTCAAAGCCCAAAAATTTTCAATTGGGCGAATTTCAGGACAGTTTGGAGGATTCATCTCCTTTGGGACACATGTGACATTATTTGTTTTATACCACCCCAGTGCATCCTTAGAGTGATGGCAGGAAGCAAGATCGGGCCAAAAGATTGGAGGATTGTTATGCTGCTTAACCATGGGTAACAACCTTTTCTGCAAACACTCTTTCACGTAAATTTTACCATTCATTGTGTCATTCGTAATGAATAGACGAGATATTTTCCCACATTCACAAATGGCCTGTCAAACCATTACCTTCTTGCCGAATTTTTCGGTGTAAATGGCTTTCACTGGTCCAGGGACATCCTTTCCCTTCGGTGATGTATAAAATTGCGGTCCTGGCAGAGTCTTATAGTCCAGTTTTATGTAGGTTTCGTCATCCATGATAACACACCCCATTTTTTGGTCAGAAGTTTGTCATAAAGCTTCCGAGCTCTCGGTTTCACAGATTCAGCTTGTATTGGATTTCGTTTTGGCTGCTTCTGCTTCCAACGGGTCTACAGACCCATTCTTCCCTTGGCACGCATAACGTTACTCGCCGAGGTTCCAAGCTTTCTCGCCACATCTCGTACTGATACTGAAGGATGCCGCTTGTTGTATTCCTTAACCTTTTTGTCCATTGTGGGATCAACAGGCCCGGGTTTTCTACCTCGTCTTAGGGCATCAGTAAATGTGCACTCTTCACAATACTTCCGCAATGCGGTTTGAACTGCTCCGACACTTATACCTTCTTCTCTGGCTAATTTTTTTATAGAAAGACCACTCACGGTGCCCCATTTGTGCACAATTCGCTTTCTTTGCTCGGGAGAAAGGCCACGTATTTTCAAAATTTCGCACTAAATGTCAGAAAAAATGGCAGCATCTGTTTCTTTTGGATGTAAACAACAGGACGCTGCCAACGTTTGGTTGAATACTGCACGTTATTTGAAATGACGGTTGATCGTAAGTGTATTTATAATTATCGGAACGGTCTATATATACAGCGGAAGATTGATCAACATCAAAATAACAGCAAACAGTTATGGAAAATTTTAAAAAAACTAATGAAAAGTAAAGATTGTTGCCCGCAATCCATAACTTTTAGTGGCTTAGAAGAACAATCGGCGCGAGTAATTGCAAATTAATTTAACAGTTATTTTGTTAACAGTGTTCAATCGATCAATCAAAGTATTGATTTGGTCAATGAGCCTGACGAAATAATACAGCCGATCCATAATAACTGTAGCTTTGATGGTTTTCATCCAATTACTTTTGCAGAGTTGAAAGATATTTGTTTTTCTTTGGAGAGATCGGCTGGTATCGACAATGTCAACGCAAAAGTAATACAAGATTGCTTTCATATCATTGGACACGATCTGCTGGACCTTATTAATGAATCGTTGCGAACGGGGCACGTGCCTGAAGTTTGGAAGGAATCGCTTGTGGTTCCTATCCCCAAGATTAATGGGACGGATAAAGCCGAAGAGTTCCGACCCATTAATATGTTGCACACATTAGAGAATATTTTAGAACTAGTTATAAAAGGCCAGCTGATGGATTATTTAAATAGTAATGATTTGCTAATCCCAGAGCAATCAGGTTATCGAGAGGGGCACTCTTGTAAGTCTGCATTAAATCTGGTGTTAGCAAAATGGAAAGAAAAAATCGAAGCTAAAGAAACTATTCTTGCCGTATTTTTGGATCTAAAACGCGCTTTTGAAACAATTTCTAGGCCCTTATTGTTACAAACTTTGGAGCGCTTTGGTATCGTAGGGACAGCATACAAATGGTTTGGAAGCTATTTGTGTGCTAGAACTCAGAAGACTCGTTTTAATGATTTTGAATCGGATTCCATGGCTAATACACTTGGTGTACCGCAAGGAAGTGTTTTAGGGCCCATTTTGTTCATAATTTATATTAATGACATGAAGCGAGTTTTACGGTTTTGCGATATAAATTTATTTGCCGATGACACTGTTCTGTTCATTGCAGCAAAAAAACCCAAACGATATTGTAGCACTTTTGAATCAAGATTTACATTATCTGGCGAATTGGTTAAAATTTAAACAGCTTAAATTAAATATTAGTAAAACACAGTACTTGATTATTTCTTCTGGCAACTCCAGACCAGACGTTAACATTGTAATTGATGGTGAGACGATTGATCGTGTGAATGAAATAAAGTATCTTGGAGTTATTATTGATGACAAGTTAACTTTTAAGTCTCACATAGATAATGTCATCAAGAAAATGGCGAAAAATACGGTATCTTGTGCCGTTTGAAAAATGAATTGACTGTTAGTAGTAAAATAAGTCTTTATAAGTCAATCATTTCACCACATATAGATTTTTGTTCATCCATACTATTTCTTGCAAATAATACACAAATGTTGAGACTGCAGCGCTTACAAAATAAAGTAGTGCGATTAATATTGAGATGTAATAGATACACTTCCTCGAGTTTTATGCTGGGCACATTGCAATGGCTTTCTGTGAAGCAAAGAGTTTATTTTTTGACAATGGTGTTTCTATACAAAATTTTAAATAACATGCTGCCTCGCTATTTGTGTGATCGAATTGATAGAGGAAGTGATTTTCATAGGTACAACACTAGAAACGCGATTGACGCTAGAACACCACATTTTTTAATCGGAAGATCACAGAACTCTCTGTTGTACAAAGGAATTAACATTTTCAATTCGATGCCAAGACAGGTTAAACGTTCAGCAACAATGGCGGAGTTTAAAAGGCTTTGTATTTCACACAAAAAGTCTGTTTTGTAGACAGATTATATTGATTTTTTTGTAAATTAATGACGAAGATTGTAAAATTTAAATATTTTTTTTTCCTATTTATTGGGTAGATTGAGTTATTATGTTTACTGATGATGATGGATTTTCGTTTGAATATAGTTATAAGGTATTAAATAGTAGAGTTAAAAAAAAAGAGTCGGCTACACATGTTTGAGCCACGCGCGCGAAGACTGACATAGGCAATCTGGATATTGAATACATCAGGTTTCAATCCCTGAAATTGAAAAAAAAAGCATGTCGGGTTGATAAGTTGCTTTTTGGTTTGTAATAGTATATATGCTGCTATTTTCATTTTCTACATTTATCTGTTTTTACGATTTAGTACAAAGGGTTGGGAGAAAAAACTGAAAAGGCTTGGGTTTGCCTGTGGACTGTAGAGCTCGTTATCGAGAATTATAGAAACATAGGATCTCTCTCGTAGTTCTGGATCGTTATCCAGAACCAATTCTGATTAGTTAACGCTCCCAAATGTTAGGTTCAATTCCTAACCAAGTCCAGATAACTTTCGGGTTGGAAACGTTCTGGAGAGCCTTGGATCAATGATGTTATTGGAAAATCTTTTTTTTTTTTTAATTTATTTTCAAATTATTGGTATTCTATTGAAGGGTTACTATGTCTGTATTAATAACCAGTCCGTTATTTATTTGTCAACTGGTTACATTGTATGACTCTATATAATATCTTACTTAGATAAATCGACCAGCTCAAACCGATGTAGGGGTATGAGGTGGGACCATCATCATCATCATCAAGTTTCATTGTAATCGGATTTTTAGTTTAGAGGTTATGTATCAAAATGTTAAAATCACGAAATACCAATATATCAGAAACCACACAACAAATTTCAATAAAACTGATGTCAAATGAACGTGCTGTCTCCAAAACTCTTAACATAAATTTCGTAATGATTGAACATATGGTTCGAAAGTTATTCAAAATTAGTATTGTATGGAACCTTCCAGTAGCCCCATAATACCCCATTGAATTTTATTGCAATCGGACTGTAAATTTGTCCGTTATTTATGAAAATGTAAAATCTCATATTACAAAGCCTGCTGAACTAACTCAGCTTTTTCAGGGATGGTCAAATGAAAGGTCCAACTACCCCATAATACACAATTTAATCAACCTGTAATCAGATTGTAATTTTGTCCATTATGTACCAAAATGTGAGAATCACAAAACTTCACTGCTTCAGAAACTACTACCGATCTGAACAAAGTTGCAATCAAATTAACGCGTTACCTCCAAAACCCTCAACCAATGAATTTCATAATGATTGGATATGTGGTTCAAAAATTATGGAAAATGACGTACCGTCTGCCGGGGTGAGATTGTGCCAAAAATGCACACATTTAGGCAATGAGTTTGCTCCAAATCACGTTAATGCACACTTGAATGCTTAGTTAACGACTGCCGCAAATATGGTCAAGTTACAATAAACTAAAATTTTGCTAAAATTAAATGAACTTTGGCCTAATCTCACCCCTTCTATGGGGTGAGATTGTGCCAAAAACAAAAATTTAAATTTGATACCTGTTAAATGAACAGTAGTGTATCTACAAATAATTCCGTGAATAACATGATAAAACAGTAAGTATAGGGACGATCATAAACAACGTGAACTATTAAGGGGATGTAGGGGTTTGACCAGAAACTACGTTTTATATAAATTATAGAAAAAAGTATGACTGGATCAAATCGATATCTGTAGTAACCAGTTATGAGAACGTGGCTCATGGACAGTCTCTAAACACATAGTGACGTCTCCAGGTAGCTTAGAAAGGGAAAACGTTAGGACATAAAGCCTGAGAAGACTTTTCGTTTCAATTATTATATGTTATTGACCACTGTATATTCGATTGGAGATCTCAAAACCGCTGAAAATATACCCACAACCCTCCTTCCTTGCTTTAAAAGTCATTAGTTTATATAGAATAGGTGTGCAAAATTTTGTTACATTCCATAAGTAATTTCAATCTTTGTAAATTTCTATCCAACAGTTGTTAGCTTACTGTGTCCAAGCATTTAGTCATTTTTTCAATCAATACCATAGCTAGACAACATACCCTATGTAAACAATGCAAGTGTTTTGGTATAAACTGATATAATATGTCGTTAGTGTGAGTTCCGCGCGCACTGTACCATTCATTATAGCTTGGCACAATCTCACCCCAAAAGGGGTCGAAAAGTGTACAGTTTGGAAAAACATTATTTTCTGAGTCAATACAGGTTCAATGCATAATCTTTCCTCAACACGTTGGAGACGACATCCTAACGTACCATCTGAGCAGTAAGTTGATGTAATTTCTTGATCGGGTTGGTTTGCCTGGGACATTTTTGGATAACGTTATTTGCGCATGTTTTTCACCTGTACTTTAAAACATTATTTAGTTCACAGTTCACTGATATTATCTATATTCTATTTCAAGTTGTGAATAAACATGTCATGTTTCATACAGTATTGAGTTTAAGGCATTAGGTTCTAAAAATCTCAAGTAATTTAACATACAAACATTTCCCGTTTGGCTCAATCTCACCCCCGTGGCTTAATCTCACCCCGGCAGACGGTACTCCGAAGACTATCAAAGATTACATAACTTATTCGAACAAAACAGCTGTCATACGAACGGGCTGTCTCTAACAAGCAATTTATTTCATATTAATTTATTATGTGGTTCAAAATATTTGGAAAGAAACGTAATTCAAAGACTGTTTAAAACCCACTACTTAGAACGAAATATGTGGCCTCAACAACATTTTTAATGTTCTCGGCGTTGCTCAGAATTAAATTGTTCAAAATTAGGAATCATTTCTTCCATTTTACTTCCTCTTTATCACAAGTCATTTCAAAATTACGTTGAATTTCATACATTATACATTTATCAACATGAAATTCATTCACTTGAAATACAACATCGCTTTTCTTGGAACGCAAAGAGTGGAAATACCTTTAATCAATAGTATTTGGCAATTCTAGGATGTATTCCAAAAGATGGAAGCCGCAATTTCAGATGTCAAAATGAAATCTGTAGTTGATTCCCAGCCTCTACCTGGAAACCCCACAGTGACAATCATAAAAAAATTTCGCCTAATAGGGTATCAAACGTCTTCGTCAGTGGTTTTCTTCGGCCCCCTTTTGCATAAGATTACTGCAGAAAAACTGCCGAAGAAAACCACTGACGAAGGAGCAGAATCATTTCAAATCGCCTGGAAATACACGAAAATTTAATCGACCAGTTTTGATTTGAATGAAACTTTGCACACGTATTTGGCTTAGCAAACTGAGCATTTTTCACAGGTGCAGAGATTTTCTACACCCATGAGTTACATTCTAAAAGGGCGTATGCCTTTTGGCATAGGTTTTATTCGAAGCATTGTAGCCCAGAAACCGTTGGTTGTATAGATAAACTGTCTGAGAATGAGTTGTAGGGAATTAAAAATGCACCATAAAAAAATATACACTGTACAAAAAAAAATTTATTTGACCAAAAAAAATTAAAAATAAACTTTAAATTTCAATTACAAAAAAAAGAGTTGAATTTTTTTCTTATTTTTTTTAAAGGAACTTGACGTTAATACGCAACTTTTAAAAAAAAGTCCAGGATGGAGAAATGAAAAATAATTTTTTTATGGTAGATTAACTTTTTTATGAAAATTCTTATTTAAACATTTTTCAAAATATTTGTATTCTGATGATTCTAAAAGATGCAGAGAGTCATTTTAAATTAAAAAGCTCTTGGTAGTTAACATTCTAAAAGCATTGGTTTTCGAGTTATTTCTAATTTAAGCTCGAAATATTATAATTATTTGGGAAAATACACGTTTTTCTTAATTTGTCCATGGTTCTCCAGCAAAAACCATACGTTTATTGGAATGCTTGATCAAAAATATACAATTCATTCTTTGACAACAGAACGATTGGGCGAACGGTTCTCAAGAAAAGAGTTAAATGTTTTAAGTGATATAAATATATATAAGAATCAAATATTTATTTTCGAGTTTTATTATCTTAAGAACATATTTTTTCATGACATAGATACTTTACAGAACTAGTTTCACCTTATATTTCATATACATCATAAGTAAATGATTCGTCATCTTTTGAAAACAGCTTCGTTTGTATCTTATTTTCTGAAATCGAAACACAAGAGTAATACTTTTGTGTGGCAGCTATTATTATAGATTTTTTGAAAATATTGCTCCATTCTGTTACTCCTTGTTCATATTCTTCATATTATACCCAACTAAATGACATTTTTGATGAATTTGTAATGGGATGTTCATGTTCTTTAGCTAAACTTGCATCTCCTACCATTCGTTTTAATATGCCACCAATTGCATCGCATGGGCCTTTACCATGAGAAGTCGCAAAAAATGCCACTCTGCATCGACGTTATATTTTGTTTCGAACTTGCTAAGACTTGCAAAGTTTTTTCTATTTTTATATTGTGAGGCAGCTCCATCAGACATTAATATCGCTTTTTTCAACTCTATTGTTGTTTTCAAAAAACTCATTAATTTGGCAATGAACACCTGAACCGCAACAGTATCATGATGGAGTACTTCCGATATTATGATGAAGCTGGGATTCTTCAGTGTTCCAGATTCTGAATAGTAAACAACGAAGGGATGAATGGTGGCTTGACTATCATTCAAATAACTAAACGAATCACAAATTGATAAAGACGTATTAAAATGAGCTTGACTGTTCAATGTTTTTAATTTTGCAATAACGTTTTCGTTTAATTTGCGTAAGCTTGATGAGCACCGATGACCAGGAAAGGGTTTACATTTGGGCTTGGTGTATTCCATTTTCACTTTATTCATCTTCACAAAATGCAAACTGTTACTAACACATCTGGAGTAGTGCAATCGTATTTATATACAAAAACAGATATTATAAGTAACCCAGTAGTTATTGGTTGCGTACTTCAAAAACAGTTAGCATTAGTAAACAAGTAGGTAGTGTTGCACGACAAACATATTTTTTTATAAAACATTCGGCAAGGGGGAACGTGTAGGTAGGCTAAGTTTTAGCGCTTGAGTTATTTATCCAATCGTTTTGTTGTCAAAAAATGAATTGTATATTTTTAATCAAGCATTCCAATGAACGTATGGTTTTTGCTGGAGAACCATGGACAAATTAAGAAAAACGTGTATTTTCCGAAATATAATTAATTTATCGAGCTTAAATTAGAAATAACTCGAAAACCAATGCGTTTAGAATGTTTACTACCAAGAGCTTTTTGATTCAAAATGACTTTCTACATCTTTTAAAATCATCAGAATACAAATATTTTTAAAAATGTTTGAATTAGAATTTTCATAAAAAAATTAATCTACCATAAAAAAATTATTTTTCATTTCTCCGTCCTGGACTTTTTTTAAAGTTGCGTATTAACGTCAAGTTTCTTTAAAAAAATAGGAAAAAATTCAACTCTTTTTTTTAATGTTTAATGTTTAATAATTTAATGTTTATTTTTAATTTTTTTTTAGTAAAAATATTTTTTTTTGTACAGTGTATATAATTTTTTATGGTGCATTTTTAATTCCCTACAACTCATTCTCAGACAGTTTTTCTATACAACCAACGGTTTCTGGGCTACAATGCTTCGAATAAAACCTATGCCAAAAGGCATACGCCCTTTTAGAATGTAACTCATGGACGTAAAAAATCGCTCCATCTGTGGAAAATGCTCAGTTTGTTGAGCCAAATACGTGTGCAAAGTTTCATTCAAATCAAAAATGGTCGATATTCGACCATCGGTGATTTGGCGCGATCTTGCTCGAAGACGTTCGATACCCTATATTCGAAACTTATTTCTTCAAATGTAATTCGTATGTGTGTTCTGTTTGTGAAAGTGTGAATGTATGTTCGTATGCGTGTGAATTTTTTAGTTTAAAATATTCAGTATAATTGTGCTGTGGGCTACCCAATTTTATTGTTTAAAGTAAACTATGAATCCAATAGAAATTATCGAGATGTATGTTTTTTTATTCGAAAATTTGAAGTTTTTGGCAAATTGGTTTCAACAAATAATAAAGTTCGAATGAGAAAGGCTGGGTCTCACCGCTAGGTGGATTAATTCGAGTTTTCCATATAACGATTCCCCACCCTAATGCCCAACCTCTCAGGGTTGTATTTCGTTTCTCGTACAACAGTTTTTTTAACTCGATTCCGCTTGGCCCATTTCAGTGTAACAATTTCTTGTGTAACCTGCTAACCTAACTATTAATAAACATTTATTTTCTATTTTTATTTAATCCTCCTAGAATTAAAATAGTTATAATATACCTACATGAAGCACATTTTAAAATTTACCAAGGACGATTACAATTTCCACTGAATGCAACTGTTTGATTAGGTTGCAATTTTTCACTATCATTCAAGACTCAAATCTGCTCAGGTTAATTTTGTTTGATACGATATTTTATGCCTTTCACTCTATCAGTGCTGGTAAACGCTGTTAAGAAGATAAACAGCAGTAATTTTTCACTGAAAAAATTTATAAGTGCACAATTTTGGTAAAATCACTCCAACGAATACATTTCTGCAAATATTGTAACACATGTTTCTCCTAAATTCAACTGAAAAAGTTCAGTAGAAACCAGAGAAAAATGCGTACTTGTTAAAAAAGAATATCACAATGAACCTCTGCAAATACACATGTGTGTTCTCAGGAAGAATTTGGGTAAGATTTTTGATTTTTGAGAAATAGTAACTTTTCCAGTGGGTGAAAGATTTTTCAAAGCTCATACACAAATTTAAATCGGGCTGGTTGCACTGAATTCAAGACATAAAAATGATTTATACCTCGATGAATAAACCATGGCCTCATCATTTCGTGGTTCCCTTATTCTACTAACGAGTTATTATATTATATTATCATTATAAGACAATCCATCTTAGGAAGTTATATATTTTCTATCTGGAAAAGTGATGTGTCTACGTATATTGAATGAAGGCCGCTGTTGTTTCGGTGTGAATTCCGAGTGTTTGATTTGAATCGCGATGAAGTGTTCCTAGGATTGTCGAGTACGGTTGGGGATAGTGCAATAATGTCGACGTATTTTATTTAGCCTTCCCGTCGCGTAATCGTTATATTTTAAGTGCAAAGGGTGGAGTAAAAGGTAATACGAAATGTGGCGGTTTCGTATTATCGGTGAGAGTGACGTCAATGTTGAAATCCGTGAAAGATTCGTGCAATTTTGTGGCTAATTTGTGAGAGCTGCAATTCTTTTTCGGTGGCGGAGCACGTTTCCCGCTAGCCCTTGCCTTGTCATAAGTGTGTGTGTGAGTAAGTGCAAGGTGAACAAGGAAAAGCGAGAGAAGTGCGACTGCAGGATGACCGTTGCTCTTGCGTGCGGCACTTTCTCGCACTAGCAGGATAGTTCAGAGAGGACGCGGGAATTAGAGGATAAGTATTAGTGTTGGTCAAGCCGGTGGCATCCCTGACGTTTACGTACAACATAAGTGAAGCCAGCATTAGCTGGATCACTGGATCAATTTAACATGCAATTTGACAGCTGATTCATCGAAACAAGAAAAAAAAGCATTGTTCATACGTGCACACAGTGTCGGTGTTCAGCGGCAGTGTACTTACGTGTTGTTTTCGGATGATATGTTTATTACACATAACGTCGAGAGGTTTACTTGATAAAACAAAAAATAAATGCGTTGCATTGTTATAGAATGTACACAACGTTTGCTCTTGCCGATTGCGAATGGCGGTGTTTCTTGCAGGTAGCTGGAAAACGTGCGATGACTTAAAGAATACCATCTCAATGTGTGTGTAAAAGAGAAAGCGTATCAATGCCTGTGTGTTTCAAATTTACAAAGCTAAGCCAAGCTATTTTTTAATATTTAAATTGATTCAAGCCGCATAACTCTCTACAACATATATTATGCTTTGCTCGTCACGCTTACACTGCTGTGTGAACAAACCTTCAAGAACATAAATGAGACTAGCGCCACTGTCTTTCACGGCAGCTTCAGGAAACAAGACCGATGCCACCGGGTTGGTGTTGGTGACGTTTTGCCTGTGTTTTTTGTTTGATTTGCATGGCAAAAGGGAACCAATGTTTTTTTTTGTTTTTTTTTTCTCTGCTTTCATTTTGAGCAGTTTTATGCCCTTGTTTTATGATTTTTCTAGCTTTTGAGTAAATACTGAAACACATAGACAATTTTTAATTTAATTAATTAGAAATCTTGTCGGTTAGCATGGCAAATAAATTTTGATTGCGATTATTTTGGCATTTTGTTGAATCTAATTAGTACTCGGTCTTGTTAGATATGCATATTTGCATTTTTTAAAATTTTCTAGCTATGAATACATGGAACTTTGCCAGTTTTTCATACTCAGTAGGTATCTTCGCTTCATTATTCAAGAGGTAAGTGGTAATCAACGCGAAATACCGTGTCTCCGCGTATGCGTCGGTAAGAGGAAATAGAGCGGTCGCGCATAACTTTCCGGGGTGAACGTGTTTTCGGCCCAGGTGAGCTTTACTCGAATATGGATTTTCGGTGTGTTGTGACTTCCGAGGTGTACCAAACCATTTATTCGCAGACTGTCCACCTGTAGGCTCTATTCCAGTACGCAGTGATTCGGAGTAGGTTCCGTTCGTTCGATAAATATCGTAAATAATTAATCGCGACAAAACATCGTAATTAATCGCCACCAAATATCGCAATTATTTGCAATTAATATCAGGATTATACGCGACTCGTCTGTCAACGCACATCCTTTTTTTACTTTTTCTTTCTTTTTTCGCTCGTTTCAAACGGCGATGGCCAAGCAAATAGGCCGTTTTTGAAGTTCTCTTGCTGACCGCTTGCAGTGTGTGTTGAGGGCCTATATATTTACTTTTTTCTTGTTTTTGGTTAATGCATATATGGTTGCTTCGTAACATTGTGTAGTCAGCTGAGATAAATCAATGAGAGATACGTTTCGGTAGTTGCATAATGACTTCATAAACAGATTTTCGAATATTTGAGTCTGTCTTGATTAGGTTATAGGTCCGGTATCCTTGCGTGCGCTTTATTTTTTCGGTGTTACATCATCAACCGGAATGAGTTCGGATCGCGTTATGATTTCCGTAAAAGATATAATGAACTCGTACGCGCGATATTTGGTATTATGAACCCGGTATTAGAACTCAGCGCATCGTTTACCAAAACGAAATCTGCTGCAAACCTTACCCTTTTCTCCAACATCCCAGTGATTTCTCGTGGAAGTGCAGAGGTGTTCTCGGCTTCCAAAAAAGCGAGTATCACGTCAACATATTCCTATACACACTCCTTCTTTGACCTGCATTCGGATGCGGCCGGCGCTGGTATTGCCTAATATAAAGATCAAGGTCACCAGTTTTTACACATTGAGGATGAATGTTAATCCCAAGCATCATCTATTGGTTCTCTGTGTAATTACAGCTGATCTGGCAATAACGGAGTAGCAACCGCGGGCGGTCAATCATGCTCATGCTATATTATCATTATAAGACAATCCATCTTAGCGATTTTTAGTAACGAGTTATTTGTTAAAAAAGTGCTCGATTCAAAAAAATTTCATCAGTTTAACGTTTGCTTTATTGTTTGTACTTTGCAACAATGGTTATTCTAGCATCAACTATTTTACATAAACAAGTCCATGACATTTGTGCTACCGTTTACTGTTTAGTAATGATGGCTGTAATGGCTGGGAGCTGCGCTATGGTAGGCGATTGGAGTAACATGCGAGATTGTGGCATGCGACACTGGGGCAACATGGTGGGTACTGTGGACGATTGGAGCAGCATGGTGTGCAACATGTGCGATTGGAGCAGCATGATGGGAGTATGTTGCGTGGGCCAATGGAGCATGGATAGCATGAACTGGCTGGGCGATAACTTTGTGCACTGGCTGGGCAATTTTAACGTTAGCTGGTTCCCGTCGGACTACGGCGTTGAATCCGGAATGAGCATCGGCATGGTAGTCAACAACACGGTGATGGCCATCGGAATCCAACAAACTGTATTGTCCGTGCACTTCATCTCCGTGGCGGGTTTCATGTTGGCCCTTGATGTCTCCGGTATGTCCATCATGAACAGAGTAGGAGAATTCGTAATTGGCTGGAGCATGATGCTCAACTTCCTTCACAATGGCATGATGGACTGGAGCAGCGTGGAGGGCAGCCACGTGGTGCACTGGAGCGGCGTGGATGGCAGCCACGTGGTGCACTGGTGCGGCATGAACTGCATGGATCGGGGCAGCATGTTGATAGATTGGAGCATGATGCTGGATGCTTTGGTGGGATGAAGCATATCCGTGTTCTGGGATCAGTCCTGCGCTGACAGTAGCCAAAACGGTAGCAAGAAGAACAATCTGTCAAAAAATACGTTTAAGTAGGTATAGTGAACAAGCGAAATAAGAATATAAAAATTTACTTTGAAAGCCATGACTTTCGTCGGGGTTGTTGATTCTTGTGTTTTGAATGGCTCTTCTGAGCTGAGAATGATTTCCAGAACTTCCGCACATCAGTATTTATACTGATCCAGAACCGATCACAAATAAAATACTCTTCCAAATGTCCTTGCAAGCCATGTACGGCTTTCTCTTTGCACTGCCTTTGTAATGCCAAAGAATCAGCGCACTCGGGAAACCGTTATGCTACTGCATTGTTAAGGTCGTCATGTTCACGCTGCAATTTATTCGTTCCTTTGAGTCGCTGAGCTTAAACTAGTTTCGAAAATCTGTAGCAAAAGTTGATATTTATTAAGATTTTTCAATTGCATACAGTGGTAGTCTAGGGAAACAAGTTTTTTCAGATTAAGCTATTCGCAAATATTTCGTTAACTTTAATGAGTAAATCCACGCCAAATGACTGATTGACCAATTTTGTCTAGCTCCGAATTGAATGAAACTGTACACTCTTAGTTTATAATAACAACGGAATATTTTTCGCGGGTCGGGAAAAAATATTTTTTCTATAGGGTGAATGCATTTCAGTATTCAGTAAATTTGGAGCATTGCAGCTTAATAAGGGTTGGCCAATTATTTTTTTAGGAAAAAAAAAATCCGGGAAAAAACTTTAAATATGCCAAATTTAGTGAGACCTTGTTGATGTTTTTCATGTGAAAACTTGAAGTTTAACAAAAAGCAAAACTCAAGCTTTCCCTGATTCTGAAATCAACCGTCCGGTTATTGTACAGTACAATTTTGAGGCTAGCGCCACAATCATATCGTTCTAAAACTACTGTCATCAAAACAACTTAACCAAAGAAGTAAGTTTACAATACATTTTTTCAAATCTTGAATCTCAGTTTTCTTAAACTATTCCACAGACAACTTTTTTTTCGTATGGGTTATCTTTACAGATTGTGATACCCGAGTATCTGTTGTATCCCGCACTTCTATTATTAGCAATGCGGTTTTAAGAAATGGCATGCTTATTATTATTTTATCTGTGCTTCTGTGTTATATGATTCTACCGAGCTATTGACATTCCTATACCGAATAACAGTGAATGACAATGGGCTCAATCAAATTTGTGCCCGCTGTCAGCGCTGCACAGTGGTCCAATAAGGCAAAAAGTGGAATATCTATAATTCCATAGCGCCTTTCAACTTCATCCTTGTTTTCGAAAAAATAAGCTGAAATATGCTATAAATTTGTAAGGAAAAGTCCTGGAGATGTGTGGCCTTCAACGAAAACGTGTGTTTTATATGCCCAAATGCTTTTTTAGAACAACGTTTTCTTGTAAAATGTAACTAATAAAAGTTAAGTACAAAAAACTAACATTTATATAACTTTTACATGAAATACTTTGTAACTCTGTTCCCAATGAAGATAGCAATTTTGTTTGTTCAACAAAGTTTCATATTTTTGCACGTTCTAAAACTTTGCCAAGTAAACCTTTCCTCTATTTCTTAACCCAAAAAAGTTCGTATTTTTGATATATGAAAACCTACTGTAATATATGCTCGCCGTACTCTAATATGGGTGGATTGGGACAAATGGAACCTAAAGAAGTTTTTAGTACTTCTTCAGTACTTTAGTACTTAACTTCAAGGAAAAGTATTGACATCATGATTTCACTTGTCCCTTTTTAACCTAAACGTTCTTGAAGTTATCGAAAAAATAAGTTAAAATATGATATCACTTTGTAAGGAAAAGTCCTGGAAATATATGGTCTTTGTCAAAAATGTGTGTTTTGTGTGCCCTTCCTCCTCCGAAATTATATTTTCCTCCGAATTATATTTTCGTGTAAAATGCAACTAACAAAAGTTAGGTACTAAAAACTAACTTTTAAATAAGTTCCAAAAAAAATCCGAAAAAAGATAGGATTTTCATTTGTTCGACAAAGTTTCATATTGTTGAACCTTCTACAGTTTTTCTGAATAAACAATTCTTCTATCTCTCAACACAAAAAAAATATTTTTTTTTATTTTTAGTATAGTAAACTTTTCATATTTTTTGATAATTTGCAATCATGCGGGTCATTCATACAAACAATTGCTCCAAAGATTTTATTAAGCTAGGATGAAGTTGACAGGCGCTATGGAATTAGGTTCCCATTTTTGCCTTATCCCTTTCCGACCGGGCCTATATAATTGCGTAGGTAGAAGGTGACTAGAACAAAACCTTCTCTCTCGCTTTTTGAACGTCCTATTCGTTGTTTTATTTTTCACACCGCTAGGGTCAACATCGCAGCTGCTACGAAAAATAAAAAAAAAGGAGCAAGTAAGTGTTTTTTTATAGGACTTGCTTCGATTTAGGTTTTGTTATTAGTCATTTTTTACCTACCCAATTGTGTGGGCTCGGTCGGAAAGGGTTATTGGACCATTGTGCGCTGATGTCATAGGGGTGGATTTTACCCTCCCTCTAAACGCTTACTGCTCCACTATACCGAGCCTCGATCTTTCTGCCAAATATCGCCAATTATAATTTCCTGAAGAAGTTTAGTTGAGCGTCCTTCTGATCAGTTTTATTATTAAACTAGCTGACCCGGCAAACTTCGTCCCGCCTATTTTTGTGTTTAATTTAATAATTTTAAACATTTCAAATTTTGATTCCTTGCGATTGGATTATATCGTTAAAAAAGGATTGGTTTTATTGGAATGGCAACATCATCAACTTTTGGCTTTTGTACATGACCTCTATTCCGGATATATATTGGGTGCATTTCAGTTATTTTCGTTGTTTTCCAGAAACTGAAAGTGGTCATCTTCTGTTTCAAAATGGCGTCCAGGGTCAATGCTCGGCTTCTTTACATCATTTCGATTACGGACATATCCATATGTAGTAGTATTCGGTTATTTTCGGCTGTTTCCCAGAAGTTGCCATTTTCCAATTCAAACTGTTGTATAAGGTCAATTTATAGCTCCTTGCATCATTCTGGATCCGGTGATATTTATATTGGGTGGTATTTGGTCACTTTGGACTAGTTTTCAGGAACCGTAAAAAAATGGCTTTTGGAGACAATTTCCGGCCCCTGAGCGTCATTCTGGTTAAAGATACACCCATATTGGGTGTTATTTGGACATTTTCGGCTGTTTTCCAGAAACCGGATGTCACCATCTTCGAATTCAAAATGTTGTCTGTGGTCGATTCTAGCTCCTGTGTATCATTCTGGTTCCGAAGATACTCATATTGTATGGATATCGGTCATTTTTGGCTGTTTTCTAGAAACCGGAAGTTGCCATCTTACAATTCATAATGGTGTCTGAGGTCAATTTTCAGCTTCATTCTCGTTCCAGAGATACCAATATTGGGTGGTATTTGGTCACTTTAGGCTGTTTTCCAGACACCGGAAGTCGCCATCTCACAATTCAAAATGTTGTCTGAGGTCAATTTGTGGCTTTAGTGCATCATAACAATCCCGGAAATACCCATATTGGGTGGTATTTGGTCATTTGCCGCTGTTTCTCAGAAACCGGAAGTCGCCATGTTGGATTTCAGAATGGCATTAGGAGACAATTTTTGGCCTCTGAGCGTCAATCTTGTTTGAAGAAACATTCATATTGGGTGGTATTTGGTCATTTTCGGATGTTTTCCAGACACCGGAAGTCGCCATCTCACAATTCGAAATGTTGTCTGAGGTCGATTTAAGGCTTCAGTGCATCATAACAATTCCGGAAATACCCATGATGTGTGGTATTAGGTCATTCGCCGCTATTTTTCAGAAACGGGAAGTCGCCATCTTGGATTTCGAAATGGTATTTGGAGACATGCCAGAAGAAAGAAGGGTGTCGAAACATTATGGACATTTTGTTACACCTAAAAACATTCACCTGCCAATTTGGTTCCATTTAACCAATAGTTCTCGAGATAAGCAGAAATTTGTGTTTCATTTGTTATGAACCCCTCACAGAAGAGGGAAGGGAGTCGAACCACTATGGACATACAGGTTACCCCTAAAAACATCTACTACCAAATTTGGTTCTATTTACTTGGTTAGTTCTCGAGATGTGCAAAAATTTGTGTTTCATTTGTATGGGACCCCTCCCTTTCACAAGAGGGGAGCGGTGTCGAACCGACATGGACACATTTATTACTCGTGAAAACATCCATTTGCCAAATTTGGTCCCGTTTGCTTGGTTAGTTCTCGAGATGTGCAGAAGTTTGTGTTTCATTTGTATGGGACCCCTCCCTTCCAGAAAAGGGAAGGGTGTCGAATCAACATGGACATATTTGTTTCTCCTAAAATCATCCACATGCCAAATTTGGTTAAATTTGCTTGGTTAGTTTTCGAGATGTGCAGAAATTTGTGTTTCATTTGTATGGGACCCCTCCCTTGCAAAAGAGGGAGGGGTCTCGAACTATCTTGGTCACCTTTCCCGACCCCTAAAACCAGTATATACAAAATTTCACGTCGATCGGTTCGGTAGCTTCCAAGCCTATACGAATCAGACAGACAGACAGACAGAGCTGCATTTTTATATGTTTAGATTTCTTAAGAGAAAGTCATACCAAGGGATTATAAAATTCAGCGTATTTTTTCCTTTCTAATCCACGGCCATCCGTTTGACAAAGCGGACTCTGTAACCTTGTGGCTACGCAGCTCCCTAGACAACATTTTAGTGGAGATCAAAGCTTAGAGATACAGTTTTTTCTGCTAAAGATTTTATCTGCTTAAACAGATTTGCCTAAACTCCCATCAAAATTACGTAAAGCTATAAAAGCCATTACAGCCATAACACACACACACACACAGACATTTCCTTTGTTTTCAAAAGTGATCCGATTGGTACGTTCGCCTCTGCTTTGCGCTGACTAATAAAAACGCTTTTTTTCCGGAGTAAAATTTTAACCTCCTAGGAGATGAGGGCAAGACTTTTTTTTTTTGTTACTTAACGCTGATTAGTCTCACTGGAAATGATATAGCATTTTTCCACATACAATTAAATTTTAGTTGTTTCATTCAGCTGATTTAGGGACCACCCTAATTTTCACTCCAATTTAAATGTAGACCTACTTATAAAGAGCAACTTCTCCATAAAGAGCATGGCTCTAAAACCACAAGTAAAAACCGAAACCTCCATTTGCGCCTGAATTGTCGTTCTGTACCACTGTGCATCGGACTTACGTACGCGACGTTACAAAAAATATCTCGGAAAGAAACTCATTAAAGAATTTGATCGCAGGGAATGTTACAATACTATTAATCGGAATATGTTCATCATCAAAATAATATGAAATTTGAAAATGCTTAAAAGTTCAACCTTTCTGATGAATCTGATACAATTTTTCTTGTTAAAGTACTGCACACAAATATGTGAAAAATTATCTATTCTGAATCTCTACATGCTTAAAAATGTATAAAATTCATCTATATTTTATCGATAATTTTCATACAGTTTTGACCTGCAATGCTTTATATATAATATTGATAAATTACTCATGGATTTGAAAAATTTCCCCACCCGTGGAAGATACTCAGTTTGATAAACCAAATACGTGTGAAAAGCTGCAGGCAAATCAAAAACTGCGTCTAAAATTCAGTGTTTTTTTTCAGGTCATCTAGGCTGGAAACCCTCTATTGCAACACAGGAGGTACCTTGTTCGGAGTTCTCATTCTTTAAATGTCAATTATCGTGTACAAAGCATGAGCAGGGTGAAGTGAGAAAAACATAATGTCGCCTATTTTTAACATCGTTTTATATCCTTTTTATTTAGTTCCAGTAATACGAAAATCAGAAACATGTTGATTTATATAACATCATTGCTAGATTTATAGACCAGAGTAGGTTCCTTGAAGCCTTATCACGGATAATGTGAAAGTTCGTTAATTTCTGCGATGTGCACAATAATTAAAACCCACCGAAAGTCAATTAAAACTCGACAAAACAATAATTAAAATCATTTTTTGGATAAGTCGATGCGCTGCTAGACATTGCCACTAGCATGTAACAAACGACTAGCTCAGGGGTTACATGGACCCTAGGGTCGGCTTTCCACCGCTATTTGAGGAGGACTTACGACCGATAACTCACCTGCTTACAGAGTGGACAAAACCGAAACACATGCAAGACATACGAGGCTCAGAGGTAGAAAAAGTATACAATGCAAATCATTTTAATTACTTATATTTAACCGGTATTCAGATTAGAGTGTGACGTTGCGGCCGTCAGGAACTGATGACTGGAACATGCAGACGCAAGAGAGAGGGAGAGTGACACGGAAGAACATACCTTCAGCGGATTTCTATGTGATGAACAGAGCTATAAAACAATGGCCGTCGCCTCGTTGACTGGTGTAGCTTTCGCTCTATCCACCGTGCTCGCAGACAAGGGGGTAACCCCTTGTCCAGACCTCTTCGGGCCTTCTCCTCACGAACGTTCGTTCCACCCTTCGCCTACGTGTGTCGCGGCGATAGCGTGACTCGCCGGACACCAGCACTTCCGCCAGGGATGACCAAATTCGTATGAGTTTCAACGCCTTTCGACGACGACGTACGACGTCCAACCGCCTGCTGATTCAGCAATCCCACGTGGCTCCGTTGGTCTTTCGTCCCAATGACCACTTCTCCGCACCAGTGTAGCGATTTTCCTTCGGCAGTCGGGTTTCGCCGTGTTTCCACCCCAGTGTCGCGGTTTTCTAGCGATCTCCCGATCGGGCAAGGCAACGTTCGTCTCCACTTGCACTTTAATTTTTTTTCAAAATCGTACAAATCACTCCGGAGCAGGCGACAACGATCCTTACTCCACGACGGTCTACCTCTTAATCCTGGTCGGTTTTAATCATCCTCTCAAACTCTCATTTTCTGTCTTCTCCCTCTTCGCCAGATAACAGGATACAGTCGTGCTCGAGCGTATGTTCGCCAGTCCACTGCACTTAAACTGCTTCGAGATGTTAGTAGTGATTGTGTTGCAGGGTTGAACAAATTTAATGCGGTTCTTTGCCGTCTTTTTTATGGTCTGTACAATGTGAATTATATCTATGATCGACTTCATGCACAGTCTGTGACAATAAATATTTGGGCTGGGTGACTATTTACACTGTTGGAAGATTTAAGGTTAATTCTAAACCTACTTAATTCTAAACAATAATTTTGGGAGCCTTTATTTTTCTACAATAACATGAAGTAATATTTAACAATTAAAAATAATATTCTCATTCGTTGTTTTGCTTTCGTCTCGATTAGACGCAAATTGTTCATCTCCGTTTGAGTTCGCAAAATAACAATACACGAGTTATCGTACGGGTGTTTTTTTTTGTCGATTAGTTCTTGTGCTGCGCGATAACAATAGCCGGCAATATATCGGCAGAAACATCTTCTGCACACTGGTAGGGGCAGGCTACCCCGCCAGTGATCTGATACGCAGCTGATATATCAGCAAGAATAATTCTCCCGCACCGCTGTTACCCCGCTAGCAGCACGGACCACCATACGATCGAGCGAGTGGAAGTCAACTACAAGTGGCATCTACAAGGTCGCGTGTAGGATACGGCCACTGTGTCACAACACGAAGCTGGATCGTCATTGTTTGTTCTGCGGAGACGCTCGATTAATCCTACTATCAGCCGTGAGGTCGTGACTTAGACGTTCGGTGAAGAATTCACTTTAGAATTTTTATCATTATTATTAATAGTATTATTATTATTGTTATTATTATAATTATTATTATTATTATTATTATTATTATTATTATTATTATTATTATTATTATTATTATTATTATTATTATTATTATTATTATTATTATTATTATTATTACTATTGTTATTAGTATTAGTATTAATGCCTTTTTTTTATTTTGATCCATTGTAGTTTGAAAAATTGTTTTTAAAATTTAATAGCAACTACTTGACCCCCCCCCCCCACATTCGAATATTTATCGTTTGTGTGCGGTAGAGCGTAACGCTCCCGCAAAATGGACGACATGCAGGTGCAACTATTCCTGGATGTGGAAACAAATGGGGAAGAGATTGAGATCTCCCCCATCAATTCCCCTCTACCTTCCCCGCTACCTAGCCCCGTACCAAGGGTACCGGCAACACGGGTGAAAGCTTACCCAGATGCTTCGAAAGGTTCGTTCGTAGTTTACTTCAGGCCCAGGACCAGGCCCAGGGCAAGGACCTGGCAAAACAGTTTTCGGACGTAACCGAAATTACAAAGGTTAGACCGAACAAACTGCGAGTTTTTGTGAGTAGCTTGAAGCAAGCAAACGCAATTGCTAGCTACGAGCTCTTCACGAGAGAGTACCGCGTGTACATCCCTGCCAAGGACGTGGAGATCGACGGTGTGGTTACCGAAGGAAGCCTCACGGTCGATGACATTTTGCGTCACGGGGTTGGCTGCTTCAAGAACCCCCTGATTCAAGATGTAAAGATACTGGATGTCAAGCAATTGCATTCAGTATCCATCGAAGAAGGGAAGAAGAAATTCTTCCCTTCGGATTCCTTCCGTGTAACATTCGCAGGATCCGCACTGCCAAACTACATCTCTTTGGACAGGGTTCGTCTGCCTGTACGCCTGTTCGTACCGCGGGTCATGCATTGCCAAAACTGCAAGCAGTTAGGTCATACAGCCACCTAATGCTGCAACAAGGCACGCTGCAGCAAGTGCGGAGGCAATCATGCTGAGACCGCTTGCAGTGAGGATACTGAAAAGTGTCTTTACTGCGAGGGAGCTCGGCATGACCTTTCGGCGTGTCCCGCGTACAAACAGCGCGAGGAAAAAATTAAGCGTTCCCTCAAGAAACGATCAAAGCGCTCTTTCGCAGAAATGCTGAAGAGTGCTGAGCCACCCTCGACAGGAAACATCTTTTCCTTTTTGCCAACCGATGAGGGTACATCTGACGATCCCGTCGAAGGGTGTTCTTATGCCATGCCAGAAGGATCTAGGAAGAGGAGAATGATCAACTCTCCTAATCTTTCTCGCAAAGGTCGCAAGATAACCCCTAGCGGAACGACCAATAAATCAACACAAAAAGGAAGCGGTGAAGAAAAACCGAAGCAAGTACCTCCCGGTTTTAATTTTAAATCAAACCAGGAGTACCCACCGCTTCCTGGGGCACCAAAAACCCCTCGTGCACCCATTTCTCGATCAGAAGATAAAAAAGAAACAGGGTTCACAAAAATTTTCTGATATTGTGGACTGGATATTTAAAACATTCAACATACCAGATCCCCTACAAAATATTCTTCTTGCCCTTCTTCCTACAGTGAAAACCTTTTTGAAGCAACTAGCAGCAACTTGGCCCCTCATTTCAGCTATCATATCTTTCGATGACTAATACGGCGAAAGAGGTTAGGAATTTTATCACTGTATTACAGTGGAATTGCAGAAGTATCATCCCCAAATTCGATCTATTTTCTCATTTAATAAATACAAACAATTGTGACGCATTTGCGCTCTGTGAAACCTTTCTCAATTCAAACGATCAACTCAATTTCCACGATTTTAACATTATTCGTCGAGATCGAGACTCACACGGTGGAGGGGTACTTTTAGGGATTAAAAAGTGCTATTCCTTCTTCCGAATCGACCTCCCCTCGATCTCGCATATTGAAGTCGTTGCCATTCAAACGAATATGAATGGAAAAGACCTATGCCTTGTTTCGTTATATATCCCTCCATCCGCGCGGATTGAACAGAGGCATCTCACTGATATAGCAGAGTTGCTTCCCGCGCCATTTTTGATATTGGGAGATTTTAATTCTCACTGTTCGCTGTAGGGGTCGCTGTACGACGACAACCGATCTTCTTTAATCTGTAACTTGATCGACGACTTCAATATGACAGTTTTGAATACTGGGGAAGCGACACGTGTACCTAATCCTCCAGCACGTGGAAGCGTGCTTGACCTATCCCTCTGCTCGACATCACTAGCGCTAGATTGCCAGTGGAAAGTAATCAACGATCCCCACGGTAGTGATCATCTTCCAATCGTTATATCAATTGCTAATGGTTCAACTCCCCCGAACCCAATCAATATTTCCTACGACCTTACACGTAATATTGATTGGAAGTGTTATGAGTCTATTATAGCGCAATCTATCGAGACTCACGAGGAACTTCCTCCGGAGGAAGAATACGCGTTCTTAGCTGGCTTGATAATCGACGCCGCGACTCAAGCTCAGACGAAGCCGATACCCGGGGTAACGATTAGACAGCGCCCTCCCAACAAATGGTGGGACAAAGAGTGCTCTGAGCTGTACGCGCGAAGGTCCGCGGCGTATAAGGACTACCGGGAGTACGGCACTGTCAACCTGCTTCGAAAGTACGAGGCACTGGGCAGGCAGATGAAGAGCTTAGTAAAGGCGAAAAAACGCGGGTACTGGCGGCGGTTCGTAAACGCGTTGTCGAGGGAAACAGCGATGAGCACTCTTTGGGATACCGCCAGGCGCATGCGGAACCGTGACGTTTCGAATGAAAGTGAGGAGTATGCAGATCGCTGGATACTCGATTTCGCCAAAAAGGTCTGTCCGGACTCTGTACCGGAACAGAAAACCTTTCGCGACGCGTTATTGGTAACTACGGAAGAGCCTCCATTTTCGATGTTGGAATTTTCAATGGCTCTCCTGTCGTGCAACAATAAGGCTCCAGGGTTAGATATAATAAAATTCAACCTGTTAAAGAATCTACCCGACTCTGCAAAAAGACGCTTGTTGAAATTGTTCAACAAGTTTCTTGAGCTAAATATTGTTCCGCATGACTGGAGGGAGGTAAAAGTCATTGCTATTCGGAAACCCGGGAAACCTGGATCTGATCACAATTCATATAGGCCGATTGCGATGCTCTCTTGCCTCCGGAAATTAATGGAGAAAATGATCCTCTTACGGTTAGACAAATGGGTCGAAACAAACGGGTTACTTTCAGATACTCAATTTGACTTTCGCCGGGGCAGAGGGACGAACGATTGCCTAGCGTTGCTTTCTACTGAAATTCAACTAGCCTTTGCTCGAAAAGAGCAAATGGCTTCTGCGTTCATGGATATTAAGGGGGCTTTTGATTCTGTCTCTGTAGAAGTTTTAGGCGCGAAACTTCATTCGCAGGGACTTTCACCAAATTTGATTAACTTTTTGCTCAATTTGTTGTCAGAAAAGCATATATATATTTCTCACATGGCAATTCGACAACTTCCCGAATTAGTTACATGGGCCTCCCCCAGGGCTCATGTTTGAGTCCTCTCTTATATAATTTTTACGTCAATGACATCGATGAATGTCTTGCAAATTCATGCACGCTAAGGCAACTTGCAGACGATAGCGTTGTATCCATTACTGGTAGCGAGGCTAGCGATCTGCAAGGACCATTGCAAGATACCTTAGACAATTTGTCTGAATGGGCTCTTAAGCTGGGTATCGAATTCTCTCCGGAGAAAACTGAGCTGGTCGTTTTTTCTAGAAAGCGTAACCCAGCTCAGCTGCAGCTCCTACTAACGGGTAAAACGATCTCTCAGGATTTAGTCGCTAAATATCTCGGGGTCTGGTTCGACTCTAAATGCACCTGGGCTTGTCATATTAGGTATCTGACACAAAAATGCCAACAGAGGATTAATTTTCTTCGTACGATTACCGGAACTTGGTGGGGTGCTCACCCAGGAGACCTTCTAAGGTTATACCAAACAACGATATTGTCAGTTCTTGAGTACGGCTGTTTCTGCTTTCGCTCCGCCGCGAACACACACATTATAAAATTAGAGAGAATACAATATCGTTGTTTGCGTATTGCCTTGGGTTGCATGCAGTCGACCCATACGATGAGTCTTGAAGTGTTAGCGGGTATTCTTCCGATGAAAAATCGTTTTTGGAATCTGTCTTACCGGTTGCTAATTCGATGCACAGTTTTGAACCCATTAGTAATTGAAAATTTCGCGAGGTTGGTCGACCTTCAATCTCAATCCAGATTTATGACTTTATATTTTGACTATATGGCTCAAGATATTAATCCTTCTTCATACGATTCCTCCAATGTCGCACTTTTAGATACTTCTAATAATGCTTTATTCTTTGACACCACCATGAAACAAGACATTTCTGGTATCCCGGATCAATTGCGACCCCAAGAGATCCCTAAGATTTTTTCCAATAAGTTTAAACATGTTAGTTATGATAAAAGGTTTTACACTGACGGATCTAATCTAGATGAGTCCACTGGCTTCGGTGTTTTCCACGAAAATTTTACCGCCTCCTACAAACTCGGTGCTCCTGCTTCCGTGTACGTCGCAGAACTTGCTGCTATTCAGTACTCTCTTGGAATCATCGAAACCCTACCCATAGACCACTACTTCATCTTCACAGATAGTCTCAGTGCCATTGAGGCTCTGCGATCAATGAAGCCTGTGAAGCACACCCCGCATTTCCTGGGGAAAATACGGCGGTTTTTAAGTGCTTTAACAGATAAAAATTACCGGGTTACCATAGCGTGGGTCCCTTCTCATTGCTCGATTCCGGGTAACGAAAAGGCTGACTCTTTAGCTAAGGTGGGTGCTATTGATGGCGATATTTATGAAAGACCAATTGCTTATGATGAATTTTATAGCATTTTGCGTCAGAAAACACTCAACAGTTGGCAATCATCATGGAACTCAGATGAACTGGGACGGTGGCTACATGCCATTTTTCCTAAGGTATCGACGAAAGCATGGTTCAAGGGGTTGGATGTAGGTCGGGACTTCATTCGCGTGATGTCCAGACTTATGTCCAATCACTACACGTTAAACACGCATCTCTTTCGTATAGGGCTTGTAGACAGTAATCACTGCGTTTGTGGCGATGGTTACCATGACATCGAGCATGTTGTTTGGTCGTGTACCGAATACTGTGGTGTTAGGTCTGAGCTTATAGATTCCCTTCGGGCCCGAGGAAAACAACCGAACGTACCTGTTAGAGACATTCTGGGAAGCGGTGATCTCCAGTACATGACACAGCTATACGGGTTTATAAAAAATGCTGGCATTAAAATTTGATTTCTTTTATCTATTTGCTAGAATACAATTTCTGTCACAAACTGAAAGAGAATGATACACCCGGCTGGAGACACTAAAACGAAGACTCGGCATCTCTATGTTTACGCAGACACCTCAGACCAAAACTGCTCAAATAGAACATCACTGGTTAGCCACGTACAAATGAATACATTCTGTAATATAAAATAGTTAAAAACAAAATTGTAACACCCCTCCTCTCACCTTGAATCCCCACTAGCTCGTAGTCGGCCGCGAGAATAAAGAAAAGGCCTCCCTCTTTTCCCTGCTAATTTAGAATTAAAAAAAAAATGTACTTGGCTCAGTTAAACATAAATTGTATCGTGCCGTGTCAAATAAACTATTTAAACTAAAAATAATATTCTACAGAAAACTCACAAAACGTATAGCATGCATGTGTTACAAGTTTATTGTTCCGATTGCATCGGTAACAAGCACAAATTGCAGCAGTCCACGTAGGTACCATGAAAGGTGGTTTAATGTATGATATTTTCTCAGCACTCTTTAATCGAGTTAGTTTCAATAAATCTTTATTATTTTACAATAAAATCACAGTATGCAATTGAAAAGTAAACTGTCTTAGTCCCATGTAAGATTCAGGTATTGAATCAGACAATCGAAATTAATTTCATGAGCGGTATGCAGCTGAAAAGATAGCTTTAATAAAAAATAACAAAGTTCACTTGGCGTGAATACCGCTTAAAACTGAAATGTCACTTGTTCTGGCGCCGAATAATGAAATGTCGCATTATTATGAATGTTTGTTTATCACATTGACTCACAATCCTTCTTCTGACTAAGTGTTAAATTTATAATCAATTAATTTAATCTATACCTATAATCATTTTATTCAGCATTATATAACCAAAAACAACCTCGCTCACGGACAAGACTACCTACTTCGAAGCATTCTCAGCTGTTGAAATTCTGTCAACTCTATACGAAAATCTAGAGAAAAATGAATAATTATGGCTTTTTTACTATTCCTGTGAATTTTGGTGTTCCTAGCCACCATCAATTTTCAAAGACCCAAATGAGTTTTCTCGTAAACATAACGTTGAAGTAACTAACCAGGCGAGCAATTACTATGAGACACTTTGGCGTAACCTGACGCATTTCTACATAGGCTAGAGGCAACACATTTCACAGGAATAATGGTCATAAAGTTATAATCTTTCTAGGGTAACTATGTGTTAAAATTGTACTTTTGTCGATTGAATATGTTAATAAAAAATGACAATTCCCCAGAAAATATGTAGTTTCAGACTTCTGAAAAATGTGTTTGATTCAAAACAGTTTCATCAGTTTAACATTTTTTATTGTTTGTACTTTGCAATAATGGTTATTTTTTAATAAACTATTTTACATAAACAGATCCTTCGTTGATGACATTTGTGCTATCGTTTACAATTTAGTAATGGTGGCCGTAATGGCTGGGAGCTGAGTGGTGGTAGGCGAGTGGGGCAACATGCGAGATGGTAGCATGCGACACTGGGGCAACATGGTGGGTACTGTGCACGATTGGAGCAGCATGGTGTGCAACATGCGCGATTGGTGCAGCATGATGGGTGTATGTTGAGTGGGCCAACGGAGCATGGATAGCATGAACTGGCTGGGCGAAAATTTTGTGCACTGGCTGAGCGATGACTTTGTGCTCTGGTTGGGCAATTTTTACGTTAGCTGGTTCCCGACGGACTACGGCGTTGAATCCGGAATGATGATCGGCATGATAGTCCACAATCCGATGATGGCCATCGGAATCCAGCAAACTGTATTGTCCGTGCACTTCATCTCCGTGGCGGGTTTCATGTTGGCTCTTGATGTCTCCAGTATGTCCATCATGAACAGAGTAGGAGAATTCGTAATTGGCTGGAGCATGATGCTCAACTTCCTTCACAATGGCATGATGGACTGGAGCGGCGTGGATGGCAGCCACGTGGTGCACTGGTGCAGCATGAACTGCGTGGATCGGGGCAGCATGTTGATAGATTGGAGCATGATGCTGGATGCTTTGGTGGGATGAAGCATATCCGTGCTCTGGGATCAGTCCTGCGCTGACAGTAGCCAACACGGTAGTAAGAAGGACAAACTGTAAAATAAAATCAGTATTGTATAGAGAAGTTAAAGAAATAAGAAAAAAAAGTATAGAGAAATTAGTTAAAATAAGAAAAGGCAAATTTACTTTGAAAGCCATGACTCGTGTCTTAGTGGTTGATTCTTGTGTTTAAAATAGCTCTTCTGAGCTGAGAATGATTTCCAGAATGTCCAACATCCGTATTTATACTGACCCAGGGCTGATTACAAATAAAATACTCTTCCAGACGACCTTGTAAGCCATGTTCGGCATTCTCTTTGCACTGCCATGCGAGAAATCGATGCACTCGGGAAACCGTTATACCAAAAGCCGCAATATTCACTCTGCATTTCATTCATACCTTCAAGGCGGTGGCCTTAATCTAGTTAAATATATAGCAAAAGTTGATTTTTCGCTATGGGTTGTCAACTGCATGCGACAGGAGTCTAGGAAAACAAGTTTTTGCAAATCAAGTTATTCGCAAATATTTCGTTAATTAGTAACACAGCATAGAGGGTGCCCAGAACAGATTTTCATTACTTTTTCAATTAAATTCACCACAACTTGTTTTTTTTTTCAATGTCAAGTGACACTCACAAACCATGAATAGAGTCAAGTGGGAAAAATCATGTCGTTTAGTTGGATTGTTTCTGTTAACTCAAACACCAGTTACAATATTGCTTGATTTTTCAAAATAATAGGTCTCTAAACTTGTAACTCCTTTGAATCAACTGATTTCCTAAAGTGAAACTAAAATCATGATTGGTGTGTTTTTTCGAGCAGGATATAATGTTGCATTTTTTAATATTCAGATCCCGTAGACTTTTGGCACACCAGATGATGAAAACATCAATTTCATCCTGAAAATGATGCAGATCTACGTTGTTGCGTATCTCCATGTACAATTTCATGTCGTCTGCATAGATGAGTACTTTGGCGCGTTTCAGTTCAAGATTGACATCGTCGACAAACATAATAAATAATAATGGACCCAAGTGGGAACCCTGTGGAACACCAGAAGTGACTTTAATTGCTGTCGAGGTTTTACCTTTAAAACGAACAAACTGCGTTCTATTCGTCAAGTACGATTCCATCCATGCTAGCAGTGTGGCTCTCAATCCCATACGTTTAAGCATAAAAAGTAGCAGCGGAATATCAACTCTATCAAACGCCTTACTGAAGTCAGTATATAGAGTTTCAATGAAGTTATTCCTGTCCATCGCGCCAAAAGAAAAGCTCACAAATTCTAATAGGTTTGTAGAGGTAGATCTACCTTTGGAAACCCCATGTTGGTTATTGGAAATACTATTTTTGACTTGACTGAACATTTTTTGATTTACGATTGCCTCAAACATCTTGGGGATCGACGAGATGATTAGAATTCCTCGATAGTTCTTGATATCTGACCGCTAACCAGACTTTAATATAGGGATCAGAAATGATTATTTTCATGCTAGCGGAAAAACACCTGACTTAAGAGACAGGTTGAAGAGCCAAAAAAGGGGTTTAACAAATGAAGTTGCAAATTTTTTAAGTAATGATGGCGGTATCTGATCGGGACCCGGTCCTTTATTGGCATCAAGGCCTTCAAGGGACTGAGGATTTCTTGAACAGTAACATTGTCAACTGATATGTCATTTTCTTGTTCTTTTGGGTAGGAAAAATAGTTTAAGTCTGGAGTATCCTCCTATTTTTTATAATTATTTTGAAAAAATCGCGCAAACTGGTTACAAATATCACCACTATTAGTTCCATCAAAGTCTTCAAATTGCATGCGGGATGGATAATTAGAAGTTTTTCATTTTTTCGTTCGCAAAACTAAAAAACCCTTTTGGATCGGATTTTATGTTGGCTTCTACCTTTGCATTAAAACTCTCATATGCTAAGGATATTTGTACGTCAAGTGCTCTGCAAATTTCTATAAAGTTATTTAAATTCTGAGAACTTTTGTCTTTCTTATAAGCTTTATGTGCCTTTTGTGTTCTGTTTTTGAGATTTCTAATTTCTCGTGTGTACCATACCCGATATTTATAGCTTGCCTGTATCCTTTTTTTTTCTCTTGGGCACGAGTTCATTTATAATTGAGTAGAGGCTGTTACTAAATATACCGACAGCTTTGTTTATATCTTTTTCATTTTTCAATAACTTTTGACAGTTTACATCATTCAGTCTCCTATCAAATTCTTGATAATTTAGGTTTTGAAAATTGTGAACAAGCTCAAAGTCGGTATCGCTGGGGCGCTGTCTATGAGAGTCAGTGAACAGTGAATACTCGATGGCAGTATGACATTTTTCGTTTTTCCATAATGGATCTACGGCGACATCAATACTAAAATCTTCCGTGCAGTTAGTGAATAAAAAATTCAAATAGCAGTTAAGTTTGTTACGAACATGATTGATTTGATAAAGCCCAAGTTCGCTGATTTTATCAAAAATAAAGTGTAGTGTATCATTTTCACCTAAGACAGGCTGCAGAAGATATTCATTATCGACATCCTGAATAAAACCAATGGTGTTTTGATTGAAATCACCATAAATAAGAATTTTAGTTTCAGGTTCTAAACATTCAATTATAAGTTGTGCTATTTTGAAAGACTTTTCATACGAAGCTTTCTTTGCCATGTCGGGAGGAAAGTAAACGGAAACAAACAGATGTTTTTCATTATTCATTAAAACTTTTACCCACACATCTTCAAATTCAGCGTGTTTTTCACAGCCGCTCTATTGCCGAGTTTGCTTTTCTTTTTACGAAGGCTGTCGGTGAGTTGCCGAGCAGTCCTTACGCTTCTTCTTTCCATAGCCTTACAGCCGTCACCCGACATCCACCCTTGGAGTCTTCGAATGAAAGTACTGCGTACGACCTACGGTGGGGTGCAGATGAGAATTGGGACATGGAGACGACGAATGAACCATGAGTTGCATCAGTCGCATGGGGAGCCAACTAGAGTCCATACGGATAAAATCGGAAGTCAAAATGGTTCTAGTTAACGACCCAACAGGATCGTGGCGTCGTGGCACGCAACGTGCGCGCCGAGTGGAAGGCTAACGTTCAACGTGCACACCAAGTGGAAGAAAATTTTCACAGCCTAAGCGGCCTGCAAGAGTGGCGACGAGCAGCCATGGGTCGAGTACAATGGCCCTTAGATACAGCAAAGGCCACACAGGCCTTCGCCTGATTGGTTACAATTGTGCTGTAGTTTTGTTGGATGTGCTAACGCTATAATTTAATATCTTTTGTCGGAATATTTCTGGCTAATTATTGCTTAAAACACTGTCTCCACAATCATTTGTCAATTTTTAAAACAGGCTTAAAACAAATACACTAATAACTACACTAATAACTACCTACCAGGTTTCAAGTCCTATCGAAACAGAAAGCAACCAATGTGTAGCCTTAAACAAAGCATTGGGGGAGAATCCGTCCTCGAGAGCTTTAGGATAGAGTGTTGATCAAATTAAAATTAATGAGTTACATAGGCCTAACTAACTGATAAAAGTGCTACGTTTTGCCACAGACAAACAGACGTGCCACTCGATGACGATTTCATCAGAAAAAACACGATCATTTTGAAATTTTGCTTAGTGGGCAATAATGCTGCTAGTGTCGCTATAAGCAAGCGTGCACATTCATAGACAAAAACCGTCAGTAATGCCGCTGGTGTTAATTTAAGCAAGCGCGCACACCCGTTAGAAAAGACAGAAACCATTTTACGAAAAGAAGTAAGTATGCAATAAGCTCACATGGTGGCGCACGAGTGTAACGTTTCGAATAAGGACGAAGATTTTTCAGGATTTTTCTTCGAAGAGGCACGTTTGTTTGTCTGTGGTATTGCCTTTAGTTTATTGCAGTCTACTTTGTTAACCCTTAAATGCGCAATGTTGTTTTAAAACAACAGTACTAAAAACGTTTTAAAATATACATATTTTAGTATTTTTTAGAAATATAATTCATTAGAACAGCTCTCTAGACTCTAACGAAGGAAACTCAACAGCTGGAAGTACTGTATTTGAATGTTTCGTTTTTATTTTTGCTGTCAAAATCTCGGAAACGAAAAAAAAAACACGGCAAGATTCCCGACTGGTGCTGACTGTCTTTGAAAATAAATTTTAAAATAAGGTTACTGGTTAGTGAAAACGTCTGAATTATCAGTAATTATACTAACAAAAGGTCAATTTTAAAGTTACTGTTAACAAAAGTAATTGTTTCGACTTTATTCTGCGATAAAGTCACAGTGTTGTTTAGAAACAACATGGCAATATTTGCTCATTAACCCTCTAGTGCCCAGTGCCGCTTCAATAAAAAAAAAGCTTCAATAAGAACTTAAAAAATGTATATAAAGCTTCATAGTGATTTTTTTAAAGTCCGTCTAAAAATTAATTTGGGTACTAGAGGGTTAATAAGTAAATCTTTTAATTTTTTTATGCAAATTGGTTGGTTTTAGAGCAGTAAACCTGTTAAACAAAGATTTTATGTTTTTAGATGATTTTTTAACGTCGTGCGCATTTAAGAGTTAATGAATACATAAATAATAGAATAAAATGAAATAATTAGTATCTTATTTTATCCTTATTTATCGGGGTTATTCAATTACACTGTGCTACAAATGAAAAAAAAATGCAAGAACTTCTGAAGTGACCTAGTGTAGGTTGTAGGTCTTGTTGAGTGTAACATTCGCCCTTACTAGAAATTTTCCAAACACCCCAAAAATCTGAAGTTATGGTCAAAATACGGTTTTTGGACCTCAGCGCATATAATATTTTTTAACTCAGTCATTTGTCAACCGATTTTAAATATTAAAGCAGTTTTAGAAAGAGGACAAATAGAGCTTTCAAAATATATACAGTTCTACTATGGTGTTCTACTATCAATAAAACATGTTAAGTTATTTGAGTTTATATCTAATTTTATAGACTTTTTCACGCAATTTTTCAATTTAATTTCAAATTTGCCGTCTGTTTTTGTGAGAAACATACCACAAATACACTATAATTTCGAAAGTATACTCAATTTCGAATCAAATGAAAGCAGTTTTGTGGAAATCGGTTGGTATTTGGCTAAGTTATATATTTTATAAAGAAAACCAAAATTTTTGGTTTCTATCGCACATTTATTTCACGGTTCTACAAATGATGAAAAAATGCAAGAACTTTTGATGTGACTTAGTGTGGATTGTAGCTTCAGTCAAATGTTACTTGCGCATTTACTTGAAGTTTTTCAAATATCCCGAAAATTATAAGTTATGTCCAAAACCCTGTTTTTTACCTTAGCTCACATTTTTATGTTTAATACGATTATTTTTAAACCGATTTTTTATATTTTGGCTGTTTTGGAAAGGCGAAAAATAGAGAATTTGAAACATATTAATATGTCTAAAGAGTTTTAAAATAAATAAGATGGTTTATGTTATTTTCAAATTTTTCCAAATTTATTCGCAATTTTTCACACATTTTTGTAATAATTTGCTGTAATGAATTGCTGTAAAATTTGGAAAGTTCTTTTTAGTACCAAACAAAAACAATAGGTGTTGTTCATGAAAATCTGTTATAATTATGCTGAGAAATGATTTGATGATATCTAAGTATATGGTGGAAAAAATCAAGTCATATCTCACCCAAATTATAACAGATTTTGATAAACAACACTTACTGTTTTCGTTTGGCACTAAATGTACTTTTCAAATTCAACAGCAATTAAAGCTCGTTCATTACAAAAAGGTATATAAAATTGCGAATAAATTTGGAAAAATTCAAAAATAACATAAACAATTTTATTTATTTTAAAACTATTCATCACATATAGGTGAAATTTGAAAAAAAAATTCATCTTATTTTATTGAATATAAATCATCTTATTTTATTTAAAACTATTCATCACATATAGGCAAACTCTTTAGACATATTTATATATTTCAAGAGTTCTATTTTTTGCCTTTCCAAAACAGCCAAAATATAAAATATTGGTTGAAAAATAACTGAATTAAACATAAAAATGTGAGCTGAGGTAAAAAACAGGGTTTTGACCATAACTAATAATTTTTGGGGTATTTGAAAAACTTCAAGTAAACGCGCAAGTAACATTTGACTAAAGCTACAACCCACACGAAGCACATCAAAAGTTCTTGCATTTTTTCATCATTTGTAGCTCCGTGAAATAATTGCGCTATAGAAGCCAAAAATTCTAGTTTTCTCAAAAAATATATAACTTAGCCAAATATCAACTGTTTTTTACAAAACTGCTTTCAATTGATTCGGAATTGAATAAACGGAATTGAATTGCATGAAAAAGTCTAAAAAATTGGATTTAAGCTCAAATAACTCAACATGTTTTATTTTTGAAAGCTCTATTTGTCTTCTTTCTAAAACTGCTTTAATATTGAAAATCGGTTGAAAAATGACTGAGTTAAAAAATATTATATGCGCTGAAGTCCAAAAAATCGTATTTTGACCATAACTTCAGATTTTGGGGGTGTTTGGAAAATTTCTAGTATGAGCGAATGTTACACTCAACAAGACCTACAACCTACACTAGGTCACTTCAGAAGTTCTAAATCGCTGTAGCACAGTGTTATTGAACGTTTTCTCAGCAGAATTCTCAAGAATCGAAATTTTAATACAAGTTGAGCATATTGATGCATTCCCTCACATTTCTTAGAATTTTGATGGAAGCGCATTGTGATTTGTCAAAACTACTCCTGGTCACCGTTGTACTTTTTTAACAACTCGTAAAAAAATAGGCACGCTGACGTGTAATTTCCCTTTTACCTCGCATGTAATATTTATGCTAGTCTGTACCTCCTCCAGGCAAATATAAAAAGGAATAGTCCTTAGATTGTATCATTTTACTAGCTACACCTTGCTTAAAGCCTTGATTTATTCACGAACAAAGCGATAGACATGTTTCAAATTTCCGAAGCATAGCAACATTCCGAAATTAAAAAAATCTATAAGTTGAATATAGAAAAATTTATATATTTCTTACACAGTATGGAAAAATAAATTCTGTAAAGTGATATAAAACAGTATTAATGCTCTTAAACGTTAATTATTTAGCAGCTTTCTTTTTTAAGGCCTCCAAATAAAGTTCAAGCCCTTGTTGAACTTTTGGCTGGGTTACGGCAAACACAAATAAATCGATATCCTGTAACGAACATAAGTTTAAAGTTTAAATACGCAACATTCCGTAGTTAAGCTATACTTGTGTTCTGTTGTCTTCTAGCTCCATAATTTCTTTACTGCGCAGTGCTTGTTTGGTCATTGATCTTGCTTGAGGAGATATTTTCTTGAACCTGTCCAAAAAGCTAACCGCCTTCGCCATTGCAACTTCTTTACTATCTGCTAGCTCATCAACAAGTCCAACCTGTAAAGGGTTCACAATGGGCAGCAGATCAAACTAAGAATCACATACAAAAATACCTTCAAAGCCTCATCGGACGAAAACAGTGTTCCTAACGTTAGAGCGAGCTCAGCATCACGCCGCGAAATCGTGTTACGAAGCGCAGCCTGGAACCAGGTTGGAGCCACAATACCCAGTTGGGTTTCATTTAACCCGATTGTGTAGTTAGGACACATGACCCGATACTCGCAGCAAAGTGACAGCAAACATCCACCGGCAGGTGCGTGACCCTAGAAGACCAAATAAAATCAATTTTTAGGGACAATAATGTATGGAGTTAGTAGAATAAACAAACATTGATAACAGCTACTGTGGGAAACGGAGATCCATACAGCTTAAACCAGACGTCTTGCAGCGTTGACCAGAACTCCTTCAATCGGTCGGGTTTCGGTTTGTACATCTCCATGATATCTAAGCCAGCACTGAACACCGTTTTAGCAGACTGAAAAAAATATTTTGATTAATTTTTGTAACTTTACGTTAAATTGGTTAAATTACATACCGATGTCAAAATCATCCCTCGAGATTTGTTGTTCTGCAAGTCATCCAATGATTCAGATATGGCTTTCAGCAGTTCCAAATTCAGACTGTTGACCGGTGGACGATTGAGTGTAACGGTGGCATATCCAGTTTTATCGTCTACTGTGGTGAGCACTAGCTTTTGTGAAGTATTGCTGCACGATCGCAGACCTGATGCACTAAGTTTACGAGTTAAACGATATATCGATCGCAGCATGGTGAAGAGCTTGTAAGTCCTAACGAAGGAAAGATTATGAAACCAGCTTAACCTATATTGAACACAAACGGAAACATGAACTTTGGACCGATGCGTTAACTCATGATGACGAAACGTCGGCATTTGTCGGCAAAGCTAAACGCTGTTGTTTTTTCTATTGCTCAACACTATATTTCTAATAATACATGGAAAAAAACAAGGATATTAACTCACTTGTAATTTACAATAAAACTTCGAATCACTTTTCACAGAAAATACTTTTTCCTATTATCTGCATACGTACTTATCACAATGTTAGACTGTCTTGATATTTACTTTACTGGTTTCATTTGGTAATATAAAACTCAAAACACGAACGGTTACTAGCGATGCCAGATATTTTTGAAATGGTTGCTGCTGCTCAAACCCTAGAAAACTAAGAAAATTTACTTAAAATTGGTGAAAACAATGTAAACAAAGTGCCAAAAAATTGCGCTCATATAAAAAAAAATTCTCAGACATTTTAAAAAAATCTTCGCAAATGTTACGAGAATCGCATGCGAAACCCAATAAAATGTGAAACGGGTTCCAGAAGCTTGAATTTTTACAAAAATCTGCCCATCTGGTATCCCTGGTTACTAGTATCGATTCTGCAAATGTTTTAAGATCGATATTTTCACATGTTCGATAGTCCAGTACCAATACTTGGAAAGGTTGAAAACCACCCAAGTATGATTACAGTTCTACAAGGTATGCTACATTTTTGTCTATCCACGCACACAAACAAATCTCGTTATGAAAAATTTCGCGTTTTGTATGGAATTCAGAACATTTTTGGAAATTTCTCGTTTTATGTTGTTTTATATCTGATTTTTTTGGTTGGAGAGTGAATCTCCAGTTGAAACACACTAGAAAATGATATTAATTTAGATTTAGTGTGAAAAATTGCGACAATATGTCGAACTGAAAAATATATAAAATGCTATATTTCTAATAGTTGGAGCATAATCTTAGTCATTGTCATAGCTCATGACTTTTGTTACTGTATGAAACATAAGCGACTCTATTTAGAAGCGCTATTAGACTACAATAAAAAAACGAAAAGTGCAAAAAGGTTACCGGCAAATTGATGAAAAATAGCATATTTTACCTAAATCGCAGCATGTTTGTGTATTCCCCACAAATAAAACATGTTTCAACATCATTTCTATAACTTTTCAGGAAAGTATGTTTTATAACTTTAGTTTAAAATGCAAAATCATTTCAAATTTCATACAAAATTGGAAAAAGTTCATAACGATCACTAATACTAATGCATCGACGTGAAAAGCATACCTTGTAGAACTGTCATCATACTTGGGAAAACCACATCAAACCGAGGGACACGACCGTGAGTGTGATGACAAGTGCTTAGGGAACATTCATAAATGACGTAGCATCCGAGTGGATTGACGAGGGGGTTTGCAGTTGAATTTTCTAAGCAAAACGTGATTTTCTAAAATCTTCTATAGTTGTCCTTCAATTTTTAAATCACGAATTAAAACTGCTCGAATCGCTACGATGTCAGTTCGCCCATATACCAACCACAATCATACACTGACATACACTGTAAAAAAATCGACACGTTACTGCCAAGTGGATTTTACTTACTTCTGTGCTAATAGATGAAACATTTTATATCTACGTGGAATACACTTGCGTTTCAGTTCACAGCACAAAATCAAGTTTCTTACACTTCGGTTTGCCGTGTCATGCATACCAAAATCAATCATTTCACACTCACATTTCAATGCCTACACACGTCAAATGTCAAAACACGTTGAAATACCGTGGATTCCAATAAAAATCGATATGGGTCGATATAATAAAATGATTTGGTTTATTTATTACAATTAATATGTAAAGAGAATTAGGGATTAGCGTGCGATTTATTTTCAATGCACGTAACACTGGCGTTTTTTCTGGTACACGTTGCCCCATAGTGCTTCGTACCCCGTTCTGTCTAACTGCTCAACAAATAATGAACAAAATTAATTTTCTTTTTCTCGGCTTTCTCGAAGTCCAAAGAGAATCCCATAAGGAACTGTCAAAAAGTGCTTTACAATATCAATGCAACATTTTTCGAGTGGAAATGAGACAAATGCAGGGCTGTGCAAGCACACCGCCTTCATAAACTACTCAAACAGTGATTTTATTCAGAGTATGGTACCATTCGAGTAATTCATTTTGTATCAACTCTTTTGGAAGATTTCTTCCTGAGTGTTACGTATGTCTTATGTATGTGTATCAACTGTCATTATAGCGATTTGGAACGGTTTTTATTCTTCATTTAAAAATCGAAGGACAATTATAAAAAAAATTTAAAAAATAACGTTTTTCTCAGAAAATTACATTATATAAAAATCAGAAATCCCTGAATAGCTGAACACCCCAATCCACTTTTATGGACATATAAAAATAAGAAACTCGTATATAGCTAAACTACCCAATTCAGGTGTCGAAAATGTGTCAAATTGTCATAAGACTGTTTTGAAGCATACATAAATCAAACTTGGATTTATAGTAAGCCCTTCCGCTGGTTCAGGCAAGGTTATTTGTATACTGTTATTTTTTCATAATCGATATGGCAACACTGGCCATATTTACCGAATTGGCAAACACACACTAACACTATTTCATACATCGACACAGCAACAGTGCAGCTCTGTACGAACGATCAGCTCATTTATAGATTTCCAGTTTAACAAAAGCGAGTACTGTCCGTCAGTGTCATTTAAAAAGTGGTGCAAATAAGTGATGAGCTTATCTTCCCGAGGATATAGCAGTTCAAGAATAAAACGCAAAGAAAATTATAAACCCTTACGTTCAAAAATGCCGTCATTAAGCTTTAACATGCGGTAAGTAGCGAAAAGAAAATTTTTGCGTGTCCTCAAAGGAATCTCCCCGTTCGCCATATCAACCAGCGCAGATTAGTGTCCTTGTCAAGGATAAAATAAATTACGGATATCGAAATTGTAAAAGTATATTTTTTGCAAGCATATGCGAAACAATTTTTATCCTGCAAACTTAAAAAAGTAGAATGAACAATAACGATACATTTTATTGCACAAATTACGATATATTTGGTTCGATAAGTATGAACGCCATTTTGTTTTTTGTAATTTCACTATTTTCGATAGTCGATAGTACATGCTGTTCGCATTGCCTTTCACACACGTACTCTGTCTGAACGTCAGTGACGTTACAGATTGAGTGGTAAATCAGATGTTTTTTTTTTGGAAGTTCATGTCGTAAGTTGCTGAACTTGTTTAGATCGGAGCATACCAGAAAAACTATAGACTAGAAAATGCTCCGATATAGTGTTAATTGGAATTTAAATCGTGATTATTGGCATCAATAAAATATTAGAATTTCTGTACCTTTGTGTTGCTAACACAAAATGTCGCTAGTCAATTCAACTCATTATAAGTGAAAAATATAATTTTAAATTATATTATAAGTTAAAATTATTTCTTTGTATTGAAGGTTGGGAAATATTTGATATATAAGCTTAGAAGCTACCATTGACACAACCATAAATTATTTATAAAGCAAAACAACATGCGTTTCGACAAGTCTTTCAACCCGATGAAACTGGACGCAATTATCAAGTAAACGTGAAATGCGCAAAACATGTGAATATCTTATCAATATTGTGGCGCTGTGCTTATTTTTGCGATAATGGAAAACAGAGCTTTTTTTAGAGATTAATTTATTGTAGTAATAAGTTAAAGTATGACGTGATTAAGTGTAATACATTCCAGTCTGTAATACACTGTTGGTTCATTATTTTGCGCTATTATGCTTTACATCTAAGAAATATCCAACATACATGAGTAGAATATTTTAGGTTTTCTAAAACGCCAATACTCGCTCGATTCTGATAAGAATGAAGTTATGTAAACCACTTAATAGTTTAGAGCCTAGATCGATGGTTTTGTTCAGCTAGTTATTATCAAAAAATTGGCTACGCTTCATCTTAAGCAGCAACAACGCTACACTACCATACAAACGTTTTGAAAAATATACATTCCCGTCTTTGCTCGTGCCATGATTATTGATAATTGGGTCGCTCGTGATTTTCTCGCTAGTACAAACAAGCGTGAATGGATTTTGATAAAGTAAGCAAAGTTCAGCTAATCATAATCGTGTGGGATACAATATTTGTAGCTACAGGGCGCAATCTTTGAGCTCAACAAAAATAAAATCCTCGCCTAAGCTCATCGGTTTGCAAATATGGATCTTGTTCTAGACATAGTACCTATGTCTAGAGGCAAAAGGATGGAATTTATTTCCAGTTTACAATAATTGTGATGACTGCTCATTCATGATAATGATAATCTATTTATAGTATGTTTATGGTTACTATTTCCAATGATTGCTGTTATGGTTAGACTTGTGTAAACAACAAAAAAGCTGACTGAGGTCTTCTCAGATAACCCTAACCGGGTGAAGGTAGAAGAACTGCTTTGTCAACGCCGTGACTCATTTTCTAGAAGGTTTGCATTACATTTTTCAACAACGACTTTTATACCGACTGGCATTTGATGGTGATGTATGTATTTATGGGTTTTTAATTCTCGATTACTTTAGTTCATTCGTTTGTTGCTGTCTCACCATTAACAGAATAGATTTGAGCTTTATCGTCAATACTGACAGATCTAGTGACAGATAATTATTTGCACGATGTTTTGTAGGATGATTTTGAATTTTTAATTTCTCCAGTGTCCCTTTTGGCAGACGCTACCTGCGAATGACCGAAATTCTAAAATCTATTGGGAAAAAACTGACGTGTGTATAAAAAAAACAATTAACGAAATACTGAAAATAATTGTACTAACTTATATCCACTAGAGGTCCTGATAATTAAGTATAGCTAAGGGTTACTTAACACCGATAGCACACGAGTTTGTTTTTTCTTTTTAAATTCTACTCACCAGAAATCTACAACAAAATATTGTAACACAGTGCATTCATTACACTACCCTTGAACTTTTAATATAGCAAAAGTAGCTTCCTGATCACGTTTGCTTGCGATCATTTGAAATGCTTCAAAACTCCTCACAGGGTCGAATAAAAATTTATTTTCATTCAGTCCGGAAATTACATCTCAGCCGGACACGCTAACTAAGGTGCAGTTTGATGCATGTTTACTCAATCCACCGACGCCGTCATATAAGTATAAGTAACATAGAACAACACTGGCAACGCTGCCTACTCAAAAAAGCAAACAAACAATCCCAAACTTGAACTTGCGCCAATTAAAACGCAAAGCTGTGAATGCACGTGCTGGTTGTCGGTTCCATCCGGCTTAAGATGTTTTGACGAAAATGCAGTTCTAAAAATTAACATTGATGGTGTTGCTGGATTATCTGTGTTGATTTGGAATTGCATTATTGAAACTAATTTTATATCCAAGAAAAACGAAGTAAACGAGATCATCTCATGTGCGGCAATTTAAATTCAGGTATTCACCCGATTTACCAAATTAGTCGACTTTATTGAAAGTAAAAACAATTGGAAAGCAAATACCGTTCTCAGTTAGATCCAGATTCGCGTAATTTTCAACCGTTTGCTTGTGGCGGGGGACAGTTTCTTGCAGGTATTGTACAGAAAAACACCGGCTATTTTTAGTTTCATCATTGTTGATATTTTCTTTTTTTCATGCATTGTAGCGTTAAGCCGCTGTTAGGACAGAGATATACACGGACCAGGTCTGCTGTTTTTTTTTATTTTGGCGAGAATATATTGTTGAAATATTCAGGCCGTGACGTACGAATGTAAATCGTAGCACTGATCGGAATTTACCGCTGCCGATGTGGTTAAGTGGAAAATATTTGCCTCAAAATAGAAAAATTGTTTTATCGTGGTTCAAGTGTACATTCTTCTAGATACAAAGATTAACTAAAACGAAACAATGGTATATTTTAAGAGTTCTCGAAGGGTAGTAAAAGTAACAAAGACGCAATAAGTAATACACACATATCTAAGAGAGCCTGTGTAGTTGTGAGCCTACGTGCGTGTTTGACACAAACATGATTGTGCTCTGAGATTAGTGAATGTGCTTGTTTGTCTCTTAGTAGACAAATAGCAAATAGGAAATTGAAATACGATCTGATAAGATATTGCACCATGCATGTACAAGAAATGTAGAGTTCGAAACTTTTGATACCTCTAAGCGGACTCGACAGGCAAAATTATGATTGTTTGAAAGCACAGCTATCAGCCTAAATGAAATCTTCATATCTGCTTGCTAAGGGCATATTTTAGGATCCTGTTCACTTAATACATTCGGAATTTATGCGATATCAGTATAACTCGTATATAAACATTTGACATAGCTTAAACATAAGTGGTGCCTAAATACAGTGAAAAAAAAGGAAATGAGTCTTGTTTAGGCTAACGTGCAAATTATAAACAAATCAACCGCACTTGCACATCCGAAACTGCATTCACCAGTTGCAGGAAATGTACCGATTATATTTCTCGTTCGATTGGTTTCTAACACATCCTAAAAAAAGCAAAGCTTGATTTTTTTTCTGATATCATATTCGTTAGGGTATATTTTCTGATGCTGTGACGACCACCAACCCATTAAAACCGAACACGTCGCGAAGGCGCACGATGTTTGCTATTATTTCTTAAAACCATCACAGATCTTGTCGTTAGAGCTCAGTCGGATTTCATCCGCGAAAATGTACACTCTTTGGATAGTGGATGTGTTTTTATAACGAAAGGAAGAAAAAGAGATTACCAAAAAGCAGAAATTGAAAGAGTTTACCAAACATAATTTAATTGTGCTAACGCAGATGCAAGCGTAATAAACAACGAAAGGCGAGCTAGCAAGAGGGCGAAAAGACTACAACAAAATAAGAACGCTATTTGTACAAAGATCAAGTTTTACTATCGGAGCAATATTCATTTATTTAATATACAATTTAATTTACTGCGTTGCTGTAATCTTCACGTGATAGTCAGCATTTATTATTAACCCAAAACAACACTCAGCACACTTAAAAATACCTGCACCAGGACAGTGTATAAGATATTGTGATTTTCTATACCTACGTGAAAGCTATGAAACTAGAAGCCGCTGAAAATACTAACATGTTCACCGCTATAGTACAACCACCGACGAGAAGGTGAGTGGTCGCACTTAAGGAAGTTCGAAATACTTTCAATTTTTTCTGAAATATTCGAGATTGTGTACGCACTTCGGGAGTAGAAATGTTATTTGAGTTGATGAAAAGTTCAATATTCATAATTTTTTCAACATTTTACTGGCAAACTTTCATTTTTTAAATGGGGTATTAAAAATAATATATCAACTTTTGTATTGCTAATACCATCAATTTCATCTTCCACATTTTGACAATTCACTTTCAAATTTTGGTGTTTCTTTGGACAAATTCGATTGATCATATTTTAATTTACAAAAACAAAAAGCTTATTTTTGTGTATTTTTTGTTCCTTTATTAAACTTTCTCAACCGTTTTTTTATATTATTTAAACTGATCATCAAAGTTCGCGGGACATAAATTAGATGAATAACTCTGGAAATAATAGCAGGGTGAGGGATGGCGTGTTGAGGATTCCGGCGAATGTCGAGTTGATGTAAGATATGCCGGATTTAGAAAGATGATTATTATTATCTTTGTAAAGGGAAACAACCACTAAAACCATTCAACATAATTGGAATACAATTATTCTTGAAAACGTTGAAAGTCATCAATGCGTTTTTGGCGGTTTATCTGTACTTCCACAGAGACAAAAACCAGCGTACTCCAGTCGTCACAAGTGATCGCGACTCAAACCCTAACCGATGCTGGTTTCTGTCGCCTGGTGGCTGTCATAACGTGGACAAAGGTTCGTGATCGTGATCGGCTTATTTACGAACTGTTGTGAAGAGTTTATTGTCAGTAAACACGATTATTTCCAACCTTCCTTCCGTGATAATCTTTACCAGCACTTTCGCTCTTTTTACCCATTATTGTTCTTGCCTTACGGAAAGGTCTTGGATCTCCTGGATCTTGCAGAGCTTGGTCTAAAGTTTATCTTTCAGGATCCGAACGAGACTTTGATCAGATACGTTGAGATCCACCCACAATTTAGTGGCATTACGTCGAGGATTTCGCTTAATACGTATCTTGACGATCTTCACCATGGCAGGGTCATCACAGTAGCATCGAGGTCCCTCTCCATACCGTTTGTTTTCTGTAATTTCGATTTCCAGGTCTGTACGGTATACACAACTTCTGCACACACGTAAATCGGACAGCTCATGTCTTTTCGAGGTCCATTTTTCCCTCGATTATAAAACTCACATGCATTTACTGATAGCTTAGACACAATGCACTTGCGGAATGCTCGTTGTTTGGACGCCATTTTGAGCTGAATTGAGCATGCATAGGCAAAACAAAAAAAACTGGCATAAAGAGGAAAGTTTGAGCTTTCATATGCATATTCTTATTCCTCTCTGAGCATGCTTGTTGTGGAGTAAAAGAGCCTAAAAATAATTGTAGAATTTTAGTTGTCACCCGTTAGTCAAACAATAATTCAACAATAATAAGTAAAATACATCTGCCCGCCACTGGAAAAGTAGCAAATGCTAGAATCACAAACAGACGTCACTGGTACACTAGCACCGCGTGGCGTGGAGAATATATTTTTGACATACTACGTCTCTCAGGAAGTTCGGCTACATAGGAATGTAGAATGAAAATTTAAAACCGCAAAAAGTGAAGAATATGTCCAATTTTAAATGATAATAAATCGGTTAGCTTTCGTTGCTCGCAAATGCAGAAAATTATAATTTTATAATTCCAACTATTGATTTATTGAAAATTTTCAAGACTTGTCAAAACACAAATTTCGATCTCTGATTGGCCGTTATATCACATACATAAGAAATACGTAACACTCAGGAAGAAATCTTCCAAAAAAGTTGGTACAAAATGAACTACTCTATTGGTACCACCCTTTAAATAAAATCACTGTTTGAATTGTTTTTGTAGACAGTGTACCTTCGCAGCCCTGCATTTGTCTCATTCCTACTCGAAAAATGCTGCATTGATTTTGTTAATAACTTTTGACAGTTCCTTATGTGATTTTATTTGGGGCTCGATAAAGCCGAGAAAAAAGAAATTCATTTTGTTCATTCTTTTCCGGGCAGTTTGATAGAACGAGGTACGGAGTACTATGGGGTAACGTGTACCAGAAAAAACGCCAGTGTTACGTATGTCTCATGTATGTGGTTATATGATTGCTTTCCCAAGCACGGTCGACAGAATTATTGACCTAGTAATTCAGAAAGAATTATTTAGCCTATATAAGAGTATGTTTCAGCCGAAACTGGTTATCTTAGCTCTACACAGAGCTACGAATAAATTGTAAAAATTTTAATAATGTTTCCAATTTTTATTTTTTGGTTAAATCAATAAGAAGAAAATAATGCAACTGTATAAGTGTCAACTACGTTTTCAGTGGTATACGTTATGTAACTTAGAGAACAACCACATACTTAGACATACGTAACACTGGCGATTTATTTTGGACTCTTTGCCCCACATCACCAGTTTGAACTGCTCGACGAAAATTAACGGAATGAATTTTCTTCATCGCGGCTCTACTCGAGCCCATAACAAAATCCCTTAAGAAACTGTCAAAAAGTTGTTTACAAAATCAATGCTGCATTTTTCGAGTGGGAACGAGACAAATGCAGGACTGCGCAGGTACACAACCTCCATAAACTACTCAAACAGAGGTTTTTTTTACAGAGGTTGGTACTTTCGAGTAAATCATTTTGTACCAACTTTTTTGGAAGATTTCTTCCTGAGTGTTACGTATGTCTTATGTATGTGGAACAACTGTTTTCAATTTTTTTATTTTCTTAAATTACCGTGTGATGGAGAACTTGTGGTTCACTAGTAGGTATATAAGTTTGTCCACTCTTACAGCCCTGTGCAATTTTCCGATGCACCTAGTGCCTTGGCGATTCTCTTACATACAGGTTCACTAGGGTTAACCGTCGCTATGACACTCTAAGTCGGCAAACGCTTTTCTAAAATAAGAAAATATGACTGGCAAGCTTGCATATGGAATCGAAATACTTTCCGACTTATGCAAGCTTTAAAATTAAATTGTTTTTCATGCGACAAAAACGCAAGTTTAATCTTTTGGCCAGCTTTGTTGACCTTGACCAGAGATGCCAGATGTTTTTCGAAAAATGTATGGCACTGCTCGAAAAACCGCAAAAATCTGCTTGAAATCTGGAAATAATCTCACTCGCGCATGCAAAAGTCGTCCCATATTTTAAGAAAATCAAAGGACTTTAACATGGGTTCCTTTAAGCTGAATTCTTCAGTACCCCTGTTAACTCTTCTTCTAACAAAAATAAGTCCCTCTTATAGTCAAATTAGTCTGAGTGACGTTTCAGGACATTTTAATTAGACGATATTGACAGGAGGATGGAAAGAAGCCCGATACAGCAGAGCAGTAAGCTTGAAACGGAAGGGCAAGCACGGATGTAAATGATAAGCGTATCACTTACTTCAATAGTGATACTGCAAATAATCGAGAGGGTCAGTAAAAAGAACTTAGTTGGTTACGTAGTCCGTGAAAGGTCCTGTTCGCAGCTGCAAGGCCTCCTCCACGGCTCTACGGTCGATCGATACTGATCATATCAATGTCGTCCACAAAGTCAAGAAGCATGTGAGATTTCGTGATGACCAACCTCTCTCTCTGAGAATTTCTGGTATTTCTACTCGAAAAAGGTACCATTTGCGGTTAGGACAGTGAATGGACAATGTTTTTAATTGTTTCATATAAAACATGGTATTTTTGCTATAAGATTCCAGTCATTACTATGTGTTGTTGAATCCACCATCGATAATAATTTTATCATGAAAAACATTATCAGTGACTTGTGGAGACATTTTCGCCGTTCATCCAGTCACACGAAGACCCCGTGATCTGGCCCGATCTAGCTAGCTGCCACTACGCCCGAGATGTATTGGAATGGTAGGAGCAGAATAATATTGATGTTATCGGAAAAAAAATTAATCCACCAAACTGCCCACAGTTTTGTCCCATCAAAAGATATTGGGCAATAGCAAAAACATCATGTCAAGAAGACTGTGAGCTCTGCCTGAGATTGAGCGACAGTTTTGGCAGCGCAGTCTTTTGAGTAAAAGTGGAACTGACGCATGCCAGTGTGTGTGCTGGCGATGCGAATAGCCAACTTAAGGTGAAACGGGATTTTGGTCTTTTCCTATGCAATTTTGAGGTTGGAGTTTTTTTTTTTACTTTTGTAGTTTGAGCGTAAAAAAATCGGCTGCCACTAAATAAACAGCACTCATATTGCTACTTCAGGCATGCAACAGTTGTGAAAACAAATTATAAAAGTTTCATGTACGTAGTCTTCATAAATCATAGGAAAATTAGATTGCAAAATCCGAGTTGATCGCGACAACGTCCCGTTTCACCTTAAACCTTTAATAGATGGAGTGTACTGTTTGATCTGACGCTTGTCATTTGTATGGGATCGATCCAGAGATGCCAGTCTTCTTGATATGATGTTTTCGGCAATAGTCAAGCGTAAATTGAAAAAGTGTGGCAAATCAATCAAAACATAATCTGATATGGCGAAGTGGTGGAAAAAATTGACAATACGGTTGATGTTGCCACTGTGCAGAAATTGATGGTATTCGACGAAAAGTTCCAGAATTCATCAGAACAGCAGACAAATGATTTTTCTTGTACAGTCCCTCCACAGTTATGGGTCAGCTACAATTATGGGTCACTTTCACGCAAATACGTCTACTCTCACGAAACTTAACAATTTTCATTAGCAGTGGTATTTTTTGCAACTCACTTGTAACCTCATTCATACGAATTAAATGATTAAAAGTTGAAAATGTCACTAAAAACTATAATTCTGCTCGGTGCAATAAGTGAAGTGACCCATAATTGTAGTAATGTTAGATCTTGCGGTACACAATTGTGGGTCAGTTCATATTTTGGCTATTTTTAATACTTTTACACGATTATGCGACAAGACTGAATAAAATAACTTATTATCAAGCTTTTATAACAATAAAATAACTTGCGTTATGTAATTTGATGATTTTATAGTCCAAATGATTTCGAATGCCAAAAGTGACCCATAATTGTGTCTCTGGCTATGTTAGTGTATGTATGTATGTAAAGATAGATAGTAAAACAATCGTTGTTGATAATTTTTCCGATTTTATATCCATTTTTGAACATTCAGACAACACGTTGACTGACCCATAATTGTAGAGGGACTGTATTGTTTCCTCGAAGTTTAATAAAAACCTTGCAAAAACATATTTTTACCAATTTATAAGTTATTTCCTCATCGAGAAATCGGAAATTGTATGCGGCCAAATTCTAAATGAAGCAAACCTCAATCGATCGCGCAAAAAATCAATTTAGCTGGTAATTTTTTAGGGGGGAAGAATTCATGTTTCCTTTCACCTGAATCACAGATAACAGACATCCAAGCTAATTTTGCTTCATGTGTAAAAAGACGCAACGGTATTTTAGCATGACGCAATACGCAGTATGGTGGCGCTAAGAACAGTTAGTGGTCAATGATTCGATAAAATCGATAGTTTTACAGCCCTTACAGATATTACTGCAATAAAAAGGGTTGCCGTTTTTTAATGAAGAAATTTTGAGCAGTCGTAATTTGTACATAATCGACAATTTTATTCAACCCCATCCCAGTCAATATGAAAAAAATATACACAAACCTCACAAAAACAGTGTTATATCGTTGCGAGAACAGCGACTCTTTAATCTGTGAGAATTTTCATGCGTCTAGCAGCTTTGACTATAATACAGCGCTGCCATCACGAAAGTGCTTGAAGTCGCAAGTTGCACAAAGATGTCGTTAACATTTCAAACGAGTAATAATTTGAAATCTTACACGCGATTTCTGGAGTTTTTTGTTCTAGCCAGGGATGCCACATGTACAGAATATTCTGTGTTTTACAGATTTTTAGGATAAATCGATGACACAGAATCTGTACAAACAGATTACAGATTTTTGGCAAATACAGCGAGTTAACAGATTTTTACCAAATTATAAAAATTTGTACCTTGTTTAAAGTATCAACGCACATTTAAATTGAAGTCAGCAGTTTCGATTTGCTGCGGTTTTTACACAAAATTTCGTCGTTTTCAAAAATTTCTCAAAAATTCGAAAACTTGTATCATTTTCAGTTCTGTTGGAAACATTTATATCAAATTATTTATTCAAAGCCCTGAATAATTAAATAAGGTTATCTGAAAGTAACAGTAAACCCAAATGGTCTGCACAGATTTTTGACCAGATATTTTGCCAAGCGGTATTTACAGATGGTCAGACATTTTCAGCTACATGAACAGAATTGGGTTCTAAAGTTTTAAACGGTTTTCTGATTCTTATATATCAGCTGAAAGAGTGCAATTTTCTGAGCGAAACGTGATTTTTAAAAAACGTTTATCGTTTTCCTTCGATTTTTAAATGAAGAATCAAAAACTGCTCGAAATACCTTGAATGACAGTTCTCCCATATTATGGGTGAAACGTCATCTAAGACCTTTCGAGCAGTTTTTTACTCTTTATTCAAAAATCGAAGGAAAACAATAAACATTTTTAAAAAATCACATTTTGCTTAGAAAAAACGGCTTTTTCAAATGATGTATAAAAACTGGTATAGCTTTAGGACCCAATTAAATGTGGCAACCCTGGTTCTAGCTTGGATATCTGTTATCTGGGGCTGAATCAATTTACATTGTTCTGGCTGTCGCTGCTTTTTGCAGTGCATTTATACGTGAAATTTGCATTGATCGGAAGCCAATACTATAATTACAAATCGTACCACGTTCGTTATGTTCGAAAAATTAACAATGCACAAAATGTACGGGGAAGTTCACTTCAGTGTCTTTTTATTGTCGTAATGTTCCGAACCTTCTGGACAGTTTAGACATCCAGTGATTAGCCTTTTTTTTTGTCTTTACTCAGAAAGTAAGTTTGGCTACTTTTTTATTTTTATTTTCAGTGAGCCAAGTATTAGTAGTAGTAGCAATCGTGCGTGCAAACGTACGATTTCTTCTTCCTCTTCGTCCTCCTCCTCGTCGGCCGGCTTCGACTCCTTCTGTGTTTCTTTGGCTGTAGGACCGCTGTGGTGGTCCTGATGTCCCAACAATCAGAACCGACCATGATAGGGCGTCCCCCTTAAAAGGTACGTTATCTGGCTATAGCAGCTGCTAGAATCGTAACAGTGCCCTACCCCCACTACAATAAACTGTTCTTATCATTCCAGAATACAATCGCAAAACATCAATTGATTCGACCACCACCGCTTCGTCTGAATACATCGATCTAGACTCCACCGAATCAACCGTTGACTTTATGAACCAGCATGAAGCCGCTGTTATCCAGGAAGTTCTAAACCAACCATCTCCAACGCAAATTACATTGAAGTTGTACGTAACAGAGCAAAAATTCAGCACCTGGGAGACGGTAAGTTGGCGACACACTGTTCGCGTGTCTGCTGTTTCGTTTGTGTTTGGCGAGCTTAGAGAAGTTTTTACTCTGAACTCAAATTATGCTATAGAGGATAACCCCTGGAAGTCAGTAAACCTAGAAAAATGATCAAACATAAACAAATTTAATCGTTGGTGCAAACTTCGATCTTAATTACCTGGGGGAAACATTAGTTATTTTTATCGAGAGATCTAGCGTCGTAATCAATGATAGGCTGCTATTGTTGATTGCGACAAATTTTCTCGCGAAAAAATCTTGTTGAAGTGCGCGGGTACGTCCAATCGCGGTAATATCTTCTACAAAAAGTGCGGAAATTGAATTTGCGCACTTTATGTAGAAGACACCAACATGATTGGTTATTCCCGCGCACTTCTACGGCGTTTTTCATGCACCTTGTGAGATAAATTCTCCCGCAATCAACAATAAAATGCTGACGAATGACAATTTGTTGACATGATGATGATACATAACATTATATTAGAGCAATTCTCGCTGAAACTAGGCCACTAGGTGCACAAGGTCTTCAAATTTGATATAAATGCACATAGTTATTAGAAATAGAGAAGAAATGATAATGCCATTTTTGTTTGATCGAATTTGTTGACCCCTTGGTCACCAAGGGGCAGAACAGTTTTCAGAAAAGTTGAAATTTTTGCAATTCTTGATGTATTATTTGAGCTGTATCTCTAAAATTCGTTATGTAAAGTACTACAAGTAGCACCATTCTGTAAAGAGGAATGATAGAGTTTTCATTTGAATCCAGCTTTCCAATGCTGGTCTCAGATCGGAAATCGGTAGTTGCGAACACGGTCAAAATTGCATTTTTCTGATATAATCCAAGATGGTGGCCAAATTCAAGATGGCGGCCTAAATTCTGATCACTTCAAATGAAAGCTCTATCATTCCTTTTTACAAAATGGTGCTACTTGTAGTACTTTACATAACGAATTTTAGAGATACAGCTCAAATAATACATCAAGAATTGCAAAAATTTCAACTTTTCTGAAAACTGTTCCGCCCCTTGGTGACCAAGGGGTCAACAAATTCGATCAAACAAAAATGGCATTATCATTTTTTCTCTATTTCTAATAACTATGTGCATTTATATCAAATTTGAAAGACCTTGTGCACCTTGTGGCCTAGTTTCAGAGAGAATTGCTCATTAATGAATCACCGCATGCAACAAAGCCAAGGAACGGACGCAAAAAGTAACTCGATCTTTTTACAAAAAACATATTACAACTTTTTTCAATGTAGATTTTATTCGGACAAGAACTCGTAACTGATTTTAACAAAACAACTGAAAGTCAGTGATATTTCAACTCCTAGTACTCCCACAATATATAATTTTGCATCTCGTGTTTTTAGCGTTCAGACCTTTGACTCACAGGGAAGCTGTTACAGATAACAATGATAATAATACAATTAAATGCCAATGAATGATCGATAACAAGAAACTGAATCAGGGCAAAAGGTAGAAAAGTCTATAGTCGTCTACTTTTTCCGAACAATTTTGTGGATCGATTCAGAATGTTCTGGGGAATAGTTTTCTGGTTAGCAAATCTTCTGATCATTTTTTGGACGGCTCATTTCTTACTATGTACTTACAAATGACATGTAATTTTTACCAGTCTCCATTGTTACTTATTTTTCTAAAAATACAGGGTGGCTAAAACCTTGAAAAACCTGGAAAATCAGCGAGCGTCAGGGAATTCATTTTTCGATCAGGGAAATCAAATAATATCAGCGAAAATTGAAAAACAATCGGAAAAATTTTTAAGCGAGACGCGATTTGTTATTAAAGCGGCTCTTTATCGCTAATGCGGATTCTTCCAGCATTGAAGTTTGGTTCATATCCGGATCGATTTATTTTTGCACTAGGTTTCCAGAGTTGGGTTCATTTACGTTGCACTTTTTTGTGCTGAATACTGAAAAATATCAGTCGAAATAGTATTTTATTTCAGGGAAAACTAGAGAATTTTATCTCGAAATTGCTACCCTGTACATACATATTTCATGTAAATCAACAACAATTTCGTCTTACATATAGCACCCTAACACATAATATCCTTTACAGGTCTTCAGCCCAATGGATAACATGTTGTACGTGAACCTTCCGTCAACCATGTCCCACGAGGCATCGAAGCATTCGTTCATGTCTTTGCTGGAGTTTGCTGAGGAAAAACTAGAGTGCGATGGTGTCATCCTCTGCATACGCAAAGACCGGCTCGATCGCCCCAATCTGGTACGCACATTTTCCTTCGTCGGATTCCAGCTGGTTAGCCCGAAGTCACCGTTGACTCCACCGCATATTGAGATACAACAGAAAAATGATTACCTCTTCATGATATACAGCATTGAGGAGTAGAACAACATCAACGCGACAACATTACAGACGAAGATGCGTGGGTGTGTTTTGATCAAAATTAAATCTTCAATAGTCGTAGCCGAGCCACGTACTCTCGGAAAAATATCATTCCGCTTACCGAGAACGTCGATTGGGTGGCTGGATTATTCAAAAGTAAGGATTCATAGCCCCACCGAGCTTCGATAGGTGGCAGATCGTTGCATCCCAAATCAGTGGGCGCTATGGTTCCGTTTTGATCAATACACATTTTCCTTGCGACTACTAATTGAAACAATAATCGTATCGACAGCAACATCCTATAAAGTTAAAAAGAAAACATCTCTCTTTTCGAAAAGATTACAATACCAACATTAAACTAACAGTATAAACTATCATATAAGATACAAAACTTATAATCTGATTATAAAGGGTCGATCACTTGCGATTTGTAATTGTTTTAAAGTGGAATGCTTCTATAATTAAAAAACTAAAAAAGCAAAAAAAAAATTAAAAACATAAAAATCTTTTTCTAAAACATTATTTGTACAAAAAAGACCCAAAAAAATGTATGAACTTATTGAATATCTATAGTAGGAACTAATGCAAAGAAAAAGAGCTGAGAACATTATCCCAAATTTTGTAACCTATTGAATTTACTTAGTTAACAGTGAAAATTAAAAAAGTGTTTGAATAAAAAAGAATATCTTAATAAGCAAGCAAATGATTCCTTCGCCAATGAGCGAGTTTTGAATTTCGTATTGGCAGAAAGGTGGTACCGAGTTTCGAGAAAAAAAAATGGTTCCAAAAAACGCTTCAAGCGTACGGGGACAAGACAACTATTTGAGCGAAGGAAAAATTGTGTGAACTTGATAAAATATATTGAACAGAGTAATACAACAATTGCACACTTCTGCATATATTATTGCTTATTATTGTACTTATTTTATTAAACTGTAATATCCACCGATAACGGAGGAACTTTTAGCGCAACCGATGGTATTGTAATTCTTCTACCAACCCTAAACCTCCCGGGTCAGAATGCAACACATACAAATTGAAGCAATTGAAAAGAGAACACATTCAGTTATATTTTTAACTTTATATGGAGAATGGTTACAAGTGAAGAAATGTTTTAAAATAATAATTGGGATGGTATATATTATTTCTATCTTATACATTTACCTATGTATTTTTGTTAACGAATATCGTAAACTACAAAATTTTATTATTTTTTTGCGCAAATACACCAACTCTTTGCACTTCATCGGAATAGAAACAGGCTTTGTCCAGGTTTCAACGAAAGTCAGAGACAGTTTACTAACATAGTAAGTAGTAGAGTTACTATAAATGTGCATACCTTTACGTATCCTGTATTATTAACATTTATAAGTGTTTATCCAGATCATTAGAATGAATTGAAAGAGAATAAAGAACACAATATTTTTTTGTTTCCGGCATGGGAATTACAAAAACAGACCATTTGATATTTTAATCCGAAAAGTTTCCATTGCCTTTGCACTTTGCAGAGCTAAAAACACCATTCCTACTTAATTCGCGACAGCCGATTTAGAGCATTTTCGTTTCTATAAAATTGGCACTGACTTTTGGTAAAAAGTTAGCGTGTTCAGTTTTGAAATTAGAAAAACAATCACAGGTTGATGAAAAATCAAAATAACCATCCCATTCGAACTAGATTTCCCCAAAATATAGAAACGATATATCTTTTGACTGAAGGGTAGTCTACGGAAACCTGTAGAAGCTTTCAACGGCTGACCGACTCCGTTGAATCGGATTCAATCAAATTTTTGAATTTTTTTCCGAAAACTTTGGTCAAATCAAATCGATTAATTTCGATATACGACAATAGAAATTTATGAGCTATGAATGTTTAAAGTAGATAATGTTCAATAACCTCATTAGATGTTGTCCGAGAAAATCGGGATAAAATCATTTAGGTCTCTCCAAGAAAATTGGATTTTTTTTTATATTGGGTCATCGATAAGTTCAACTGCAACCTTGGGAAAAATATAAACTTGTGAGACCTACCGTACAATTTTATACTATAAAAATACTTAACCCTTTATAAATCCGACGCAAGTTTAGTGAAACGTAAATAAAATGTAAAAAAAGTCCCCAAATTAACATTGCACACTTCTAGCAGCTTTGTTTGGGAAATTTGGAGTGTTGCGAGAGACCGTCAGAAGACCTTGTTTAAGCAAAATTGATAAACGAAATTTATGGCGCAACCAAAAAATTTCGGTACCAAAAAATATAGGTAGTTGCCACTGCCTGGGTTACAGCTATAACATTGTGCTTTTTTCATCTACGCATAGTATGTTAGATGTGAACATCAAATGTTTAACTTTGTTAATGGCCGCATTCTACGTTCGTGCGAAAAGATCGACTTGAACGCTCGACATGGCAAAAAAAAAATACTAGAATTGAATTCGAACGCCCTTTGTTTAGCTTTTTCAAAATCATTGGTTAGTTTGTTTTGATGCGGGTTAGGAAATTCCTGGTAAATGAAATTTCAAACGTGTTGTAAGATTCCAATCATGACGCACTCGTAAAATTAATGATTTCGGATTATTCTGGAAAAGCTCGGTACTTCGAACCATAACAGCACTGTTTTTTACTAACGCATACACTGGTAATATTTTCAATTCATCGAGTTCTTTTCAAAATATAACTGAACGATTAAGATGGGCATGATGCTTTCAAAAGGAAAACGAAACAATCCTTCCAGTTCTGCTGGACTGCTTGACTTAGCGAACTCGCTTCAATTTCATCTGATAACCGACATGATCTTATAACTGGTGTACCGGGATCCACGCAAACGGTTCTCATGCTCAGTAATCTTCGCCACGGGATACGACTTCTTTGCAGGTGGGACGTAGCATGATCGTGTGCTCATATTGCGCCGTATAGCAACCCTTAACATCGCATAGCGGAGGATAGGCTTCAACCACTCCTTTATCGCATAGATCCTTCAATGCCATCTGATACTTGGTAGCACCAGCGCGATCCAACCACCGCTTGCAGAAGGCCAATGTACCGAAGTTTTTGTTAATTAATCCCAGCAGTTGTTTGGACGACTGTAAACGCAGTGGCACAAATGGAGCATCGAAATTTTTCATGTAATGAGAGCAATCCATGTCGTCATGCACCATTCCACGTCCAGTCGAGCCGAAAGTTTCAATGGCGTAAAATTCGTTCTCTTCCATGCGGGTCGTTTCGCCGCCCTTTACAATGGGTACAGTTTTTCCCGAATGAATGCGATACGGACTTATAGAATGACCATTCAAATTGCGAATACTTTTTACTTGATACGTTTTGCCGTCGAGTTCCACTTCGTACGATTCCATCACCTCCTGAATAGCAGCTCCAATATCGCATAACCTAAAGCAAATAGTCAACATCATTGTAAACAACTAAACATTACATACGGAAGGTGGCCATTGTTAAACCACAGAAGCCTACCTCACATCAATACCAGCCTCCCGTATTCCAGTATTTGTGGCATCCTTAACAGCTTCGAGCAACTTATCGTATTTTGAATTGAACGATAGCGTGAAAGCGCAATCTATTATACGACCCTTGATATGAGTACCGAAATCGATCTTGGTTACGTCGTCAAACTCCAGCACAGTTGGATCCCCGGCATTTGGTGTATAGTGAGCGGCACAATGATTTCTAGAGCACCCGGTGGGAAAAGCTAAACCTGCTTCAAGTCCTTTCTCCCCTATTAACCTCCGAGCGGTAGATTCCAGTTCTTCGCAAATTTCGATCATCGTCATGCCAGGCTTAATCCACTTTTGCATGTATTGTCGCGTCTGTCGATGCGCTTCAGCAGCCAGCCTCAGTTCGTTGTAGATATCCAAATGCATTCGGTCAAGGGCTCGTTTTTCCTCGCTCGTAAAACGGTCCTTGGCGGTGGTCGCGTCCGGGTATTGCATGATTTCACCTTCAGGATACTTAGAATTTTTGAATTGTTCTGTTATTGGGACAGTCGGAGCCACAAGTTTGCCTCCAGCAGTCCCCGTTTTTTTCTTATTGCGTTTCTTTTTCTTCTTTTTGCCATCGTCTGCACCCCCTTCGTCGTCGTCGTCTTCTTCCTCAGCGACAGCAGCTTCCTGTTTCTTTTGCTTTTCAGCTTCCTTAGCTGCAGCTTTTTCTGCCTTTTCAACTGCTTGTTTTTCTGCAAGTGCTTCTCTCAGTGCGGCAGCTTCCGCTTTTTCAGCAGCTGCCGGTGAACATTGAAGAAAATAAAATAACGATTAGAAATATGCACCAATGCATTGCATGCGTGTTTTGAGGTTGGAAGTTTCGGAGATAGCAACCGCGTTGACAAATTTTCAGACGGCCATGAAAATATATGCAAATTAGTCATAAACCTACCAGATTTTTTTGGCCTTTTAGGTTTCTTTTTCTTCTTTTTATCCTCGGGCACATTTTCGTCTACAGTTTCATCTTCTAAATCATCTTTTTTGTCGTTGTTGGCCAAATTTTCCTTAGACACTATGGGTTTTGTTTCAACAGCCGCCATTTTTCGCTAAGCAATGCACTTTCGCAATTTTTTATGTTTCTTGATTGATTAAACGTCAGATTCAGTGATGCCAGTAGCTATGAAACATTTTCCGGCAGTTGTCACAAAATCAAAATAAGGGATCATTCATATAATACATAACGCGCTCAGGGGTTGGGGAGTATTCAGCGAAGCGTTACTTTGCGTGTGTCAAACGTGTAAAATTGCGTTACGTGGGGGTGGGTGGGTATTGAAAATCGCCAAATTCCGCGTTATGTAATATTTGAATGGTTCCTAAGTAAATACACAATAAAAAGTTTTATATCGGGATATAATATTAATCAGGACTACTTCGTGATTAGGGCGAATCTTACAATGACTACAAAACTCAAAAGAGACAAACAAAGTTTTCAATCGAAAATTCAAATCCTATATAACGGTGGAACAATATATTTATCAACCAAATACTCTAATGAAAGAAAAATTGCTCTAGCTTTGTATATGGTAAACCTAAAACTTGAATTAGTCCTGTACGCCGCCACACCGCGCCGCCGCCGCCGACACTTTTACGTACGCCGCCGCCGCCGATGATTTTGAGTCGGCGCGCCGCCGAAGAAATTTTTATCGCGCCGATAGTCATTTCTTTGCCGGTTGTTAAATTGTTTGTCTATTTGATTTCTAACCATTCTTATTTCTTCTTTTAACATTCTGTCAACCCGGAGGAACATATTTTTTTTATTTATGTTAAAATAAAAAACCGAACATAAGAGTGTACTCACATACATAAGACATACGTAACACTCAGGAAGAAATCTTCCAAAAAAGTTGGTACAAAATGAACTACTCGAAAGTACCAACCTCTGTGAAAAAAAACCTCTGTTTGAGTAGTTTATGGAGGTTGTGTACCTGCGCAGCCCTGCATTTGTCTCGTTCCCATTCGAAAAATGCAGCATTAATTTTGTAAACAACTTTTTGACAGTTTCTTAAGGGATTTTGTTATGGGCTCGAGTAGAGCCGCGATGAAGAAAATTCATTCCGTTTATTTTCGTCGAGCAGTTCAAACTGGTGTTGGTACCGGGTGATGTGGGGCAAAGAGTACCAAAATAAATACTCGCCAGTGTTACGTATGTCTAAGTATGTGGTATACTCATTCTACGCAATATTTTAGAATTGGAAATTAGCCGGTAAGCCGGTAAACGCCGCCGCCGCCGCCGCTGACAAATACCAACGGCGTCACGCCGGCGCGTCGATCGCCGCCGAGATAAAATGCTTTCTACGCCGCCGCCGCCGAAGATATGGTCGGCGCACAAGTCTAACTTGAATTTCAGTGGCTTCATGCCTTGTTCAGACTACGCCGGATATCACCTGATATCGCCAGATGATATCGGATATCACCTCGAGCGTTCACACCTCAGTGAGCTGATATGATTTGACATATGCTTTGGTAATTGGAAAGAGAAGAAAACAAAAACAGGTCAAAGCTTAAACAAGACAACAAGAGCAATGGGATTAGGATAGAAATGTCAGCGAGCTCGCACCAACGCGACCTCTCATATGCAATTGTCAACATGTGCTGGTGAAAATAGCAAAAATATTTCCTTCCTTTTTTCTCGCATGCAACGCGAATTTCGAAATTTGTAGGGTTGCGTCAAAAGTCTTTCGGCCGTGTTGCCAACTGCTCGAATTGTGGTTATTATTGGTTTTCGAACATGAAAACCGCGATAGCATGTAGCCGAAGTGATATCCGTTGACAGCTCGATTGTATGGGATATCAGGTAATAGAGATAAGTGACTTTTCACCTACGCACACTAATGAACGTGTAAACTCATGTAAAGTTGCTTTTGTTTCCTCCAAACTGTAAATCATCGCATCTCGTTGCTCCGACTTTTTATCACTTTTTACCACTTTTGGTCGATAATGTTCAGCAGCTTCCCCCGATTCATGATCACGAATTAAAAACTCATTCAGAAACGAGTTTAGAGCTTATAATAAGTATTCAACTGAATATTTGTCCAGCTGCCAAAAACATAGCATAGCAAACAAAAAGGCGATTTGTAAATACTTTCCTCAACTAGGTGCACTAATACATTCCTACGTAAAAAGGTCTATATGGATGGTGATATGGCCTCGATAGCACGAATCGCCTGATATCAGGTGATATGCGGTGTAGTGTGAACGGGGTATTACATTGTATTATGTATTAAGTTGTCGACTAGCGACATTCGATTTTACTCTCATACCATACATTATACTTAACGTCGGAAGTAGTAGTATCCGCGTTTAGGGCACAACTAACAAAATGTAAACAAATCGTTTTATTACACCATTGGTTTCGAAAAGACTCACACAATTGGGTCCTAAAGTTTTAAACGGTTTTCTGGTTTTTATATATCAGCTGAAAGAGTGCATTTTTCTGAGCGAAACGTGATTTTTAAAAAATGTTTATCGTTTTCCTTTGATTTTTAAATGAAGAATAAAAAATCTGCTCAAAATGCCTTAAATGACAGTTCTCTCATATACCGTACATGGGCGAAACGTCAACTAAGACCTGTCGAGCAGTTTTTAATTCTTCATTTAAAAATCGAAAGAAAACGATAATCATTTTTTGAAAATCACGTTTTGCTCAGAAAACGTGGCTTTTTCAAATGATGTATAAAAACTGGTAAAGCTTTAGGACCCAATTCATGGCAAGAATTCTTTCTTTTGTATTGCATGACTATTTGGACTTCTGTGATAACTATTAATTGCCCCATTTCTTATTTCGCTCTATCAAATTGACACCTCAGTAGCGCAGTGGCAGTTTTTTTTGGGTTCATTGTTTGTTTTGTTTTTCATTTGCAAGTATTAGTATATATTTTTCAGCAGCTTTAGATGAAAATTAGGTTGAATATCAAAACAAAACTAAGTGTTACATGCAAGGATGGAAAAATTCGTATCGCATAACAATTATTCGGGTATCATTTCTGAGCGTGCTATTTATAGGCTTTCAATCCTAGCAAACCATCGCTATTAAAAGTTACACATTCTCAAGCTTGCAAGAGACAACTTAGAGCAAAGAAATATATGCTAGCTTTCTTTGATGATTTTGTTTCAGTATTGCCTGCTTCAGGCGGAGCGAGCAACATATATCGAGTGTTTCGCGAAAGAATCGTAAACGATTGCACTCAAGCGATCGCAATGATTATTTCAAATGTTGGTTGCTTGTAGGCGGAATTCAGCTACTCCACGTCGTGCTTCCACCGTGATATAATGTAGGTACTTGCAAATTTTCAAACAGATATTTCCCAATGATTATCTTTTGCCAGTTGCGCCCTTATCGCAAATCACTCCGGATATGTTTGTCTGCGTAGCGTGAGCGAAATTTTTTCGAGTAGATTTTTTCCCGATTTCGAGCAGATTCTCCGGTTTTGCGAGTAGTTACAGACATTAAAAAAAACATCCGGCATTCCTGCTTTTATTTACATCAGTTCCAGTAGACGCAAAAGGTATTAAAGCAAAACAAAAATTGAAAATTGATTAATGTTTCTAGGAACTAGAATTATTTAGCAGATATGGCACAAAGTAACGACATGCCATCCGCCATGGAGAATACTTACTTTGTACAAGATGATCTGGGTAAGTAAAGCTGTGAAAAATCGGTCGATTTTAAATTACCTAAATAAAAAAATTTCCTCATAGATGGAATCAACTCAGACGATTCAGGTGCTGAACATTTGCTGAAACCGGGTGTTGCTCTAAGGGAACAAGATCGTTTTCTACCTATAGCGAACATCACCAAAATTATGAAAAAAGGAATTCCCTCCAACGGGAAGATAGCAAAGGATGCCCGCGAGTGTGTGCAGGAGTGCGTTTCGGAATTTATTTCTTTCATTACATCAGAAGCGAGCGAAAGGTGCCACATGGAAAAGAGGAAAACAATCAACGGTGAGGACATTCTGTGTGCCATGTATACACTAGGATTCGAACATTATGTTGAACCGTTGAAATTATATCTCTCGAAGTATCGTGATGTAAGTACATATTTTATTTTTGCTACTTTTCGTTCCAAGCTTGTTTTTTATCCTTTTTAATAGAGTCTCAAAACTGAACGATCTAGTCCAGAGCCATCGCCTGACCACGAGCAACAATACGAACCAATTGAGCAAAACTTTAACCGTAAGTTTTAAGACATGTGACATATCACTAGATTAAATAATTGAAAATATGAAAATCAAAACGTTTTATCAATTTTTTCACAACAGCCGTACCAGCCTCGAGCGCTAGAACGAACGTAACTGCAGAAGTCATTTACGAAGGCTCAGATGGCACATACTATCTCAAAGGTGATCCTTTCCATTGATTAGAAAAAAGTGAAAGTATTTTTTAAGCACGACTCGATTGTATAATTGTTTGAAAAATATATTATGCTTTTTCTAGTAAATGTATGCTAAATAATTAAATCCAGTGAAAAAAAACTAATATAGTTTTTCGTTTCGCTCGGGCTAGATTCATTTGCTCTCTTCTCACCCTGCTATTGGATTTGCGTGAATTGTAATGCTGTTTATTTTTTTCTCTATTACTGGTCGATATGTTTTCGGGTTAACGGTTAACTTTTCAAGCTCATCCAGCGCTTCAAAACCATCAATTACTCTGTAAACATTATGGATAAGTGAAAAATGTAACAAATTTTGCATTGCTCTTTTACCTGCCAAAAAGCGTATATTTGAGATCCAGCGCTGGTTGAGCGGCATACGTTATAAAAAATTGACTAGCGTTGGTGTTCGGTCCACTATTAGCCATCGAAATCATTCCCCGCTCGTTATGCTTCAAGCTGTCCTTGAATTCATCCTCAAATTTTCGTCCCCATATCGATTGTCCACCTTTACCTGTGCCAGTAGGATCACCGGTTTGTACAATGAAACCTTTGATGTTCCGGTGAAATATGCTTCCGTTGTAGTAATCACTAGCGCACAATGCTAGGAAGTTCTCGCATGCTTTCGGGCATTCCTCACAGAACAGTTCCAGTTTTATATCGCCCACGTCAGTATGTAGAGTAACGGACTAGTAGTTCGAAAGTTGAAAATAAATTTCGGTTTGATTTTATTTTGCGATATTGCAAACTTGTAATGTGCATAAATTTTATAAATAGATATGTTTGTATTATTGTAAATTGGTCGAAGATTATTGATAGAATTCCTAAATATGAATTCCAAAACAAAAAATAATACCACTTGAATAAAACAAAAATCTCGCCAAACATGTGAAAAGGGCCCATGTGCCATATGTAAACAAGCCAAATTTTCTCGTTTTTTGATCAATACAAGCGAAATCTGCTCTTATCAATAAGATTTGTTGATAAAAGAACTCACTTTTTATCAAAAAATCTTATTTGTACGAGTAGATTAAGCTTGTATTCATTGAAAAACGTGAAATTGTGGCTTGTTTACATATGGCACATGGGCCCTTTTCACATGTTTAGCGAAAAATATTATTGTTGAATATTTTCACCAACACGGTTTGCTCTAGAGGCAGATGCGGATATGAAATCTGCAGCTCCAATAACAGACGATACGGATAATATGAATAACAATGCTATTGATGACAAAGAAAAGTTGGGAAACTTACCATTTTGATGAAGGATAACGAACATAACATTCATAATCGAATACTGCAATAAAACATTTTATTAAATGCCGCTAAATTAGCATTAGTATTAGCATAGTGCTAATGTTCAGACAAAGCTAAGAGCAGAGATGCCAGATGTTTTTGAAAAATGACTGCAACTGCTCGAAAAACCGGGAAAATGTGCTCGAAATCTGGAAAAAATCTATCCGTGATCCGAAAAATATTCGCTCGCGCAGGCAAAAGTCTGTAAAAATCTGCACACATTTCAAGAAAATCTGCGCAAATATAAGGAGATTCTGACAAAAAACTGCAGAAACGTGGAAAAACTGCAAATATCTGCTAATCAATAAATATCTGCACACGGACTCGAAAAATCTGCGTTTTGCAGACAAATCTGCACATTTGGTATAGGGTTGCTGATATTTTATCGATATTTGATATTATCGATATTTGCCCCTCACAATATCGATATTTTTGAACGATATTGGCGCATTTGATATTATCGATATTTCGATATTGCGACTCGATATTGCTGTCCGATACTCTCGGTTGTCATCAGGGGAGTGCTGCCGTCGAAATTTTGCCTACCAATCATAAATTCATCATGGCATCAGAATTAAATTTAAAATGCTTACACGCAATATGAGATATTCATTGAAAGTGCACATTATACTGAAAACAAACGTTAAGGCTTGGTTTCTCCATTGATAAATATATTTATTCGAAAATAGGTCAATAGCAATTAAAGGACGTTTACTCTATTTCAGCTATTTTAGGGCAAATCAACTAAAAAGTATAGGTACCAGAATTGTTGGTACTAAAATCAATAAGTGATAGATGGAAAATGTGAGCAGTTCGACAGAAATATGGTTGCCATATCTCCATTTTTATTGACAGCATGCTTAGAGCGAATTTCCAGAAATTTGGGTGTGGAACTTCTCGGGGCAATAACCATCACATTAAACCAATCAAATGCGATGCCTTGGTGTTGCATTGGGATGGCAGAATCGATGAATTTCAGTAAAGAATCGGTGTTACATAAGCGATAACATGAATGTTTAGGCTTCAGTAACTGGCTGGTGATTAGTCAATGGATCAGTGACGATTAGGAGACGCGACTCACGAAACATCGGTTTAATCTGATTGGAAAATGCACCTTGCGTAAAGCGATCAGCAATCGGCCCGCTGTCGTAACGGACGAGATGAAATAGTAAACACTTCGCCGGAATATTCAATACTAAGGCATGAAACATGCTGAACGCCAACGCGACCGATCGGATGAGATTCTTGCCGTAGGTTAATTAACAACTCTACTCACGGCTGTTTATTAACCTTCGGCAAGAATCTCGCCCGATCGCTCACGTTGGCGTTCAGCTTGTTTCAGGCCTAACAGAAAGGTTGGCATCACAGACGTTTACGTTCAACACAGGGGGGATCTATCTGTCAAACATCGTGTAACCAGCATATTCGGCAACATGGTGTTTGTTTTGGTTTTTGTTCTTTTTGGTTATGAAATTGATCGATGTGAAATATTATAGAATTGGAACGTTTTTTTTATCAAAACTCGAGAAACCGCGGAAAACTTTTATGAATGTGTTGTGTAGTGATTTTTTCCTCATTATCGTTCATAGTTACAAACGTCACGGACCAACAAACGTCATGGACCAGAGCTGATCTGCGATAACGCATACATATATGAAATTTGACAGCAGTGAATCCCCTCTGGTTCAACATGAGTGAATCCAGCATTAGCTGGATCACTGGATCAGTTTTACATGTAATTTGACAGCTGATTCATCGAAACACGAAAAAAGCAGTGTTCATACGTGCATACAGTATCGGTGTTCAGTGGCAGTGTGCTTTTGTATTGTTTTCGGGTGATGTATTTATTGCACGTCGAGTACTTTGCTTGATGAAACAAAACAAAAAATACGTTGCATTATTTTAGAATGTACACAACGTTTATTCTTGCCGATTGCGAACGGCGGTGTTTCTTGCAGGCATCGCGCGATGATTTAAGGAATAACATTTCAGCGTACGTGTAAATGAGATAGCATATCAGCGCCACTTTTAAACATTTACAAAGCTAAGTTAATTTTTTTTCTAAATAATTAAATTGATTCAAGTGCATAACTCTGTGCAACATATATTATGCTTCGCTCGTTGCGCTCACACTGCTGTGTGAACAAAGTCGCTTTTTACGCGGGGATAACGTGCCGCGTGAAAAACCGCGTGAATTCCGGAATCCGCGTAATAAAAACCGCGTGAATTCCGGAATCCGCGTAAAAAAACGCGTAAATTCTGGAATCCGCGTAAAAAAAGCCGCGTAAAAAAACAACCTTAGTGCATAGAGAAAAATATCGATAAAATATCGATATCGGCGCGCAATAAGGCAATCCACGGGTAACGTTTGTTTTGCTTGTACGTTTGTTATTGTTGCTGTTTTTCAAGCTGTAAAATCAAAACACGGCCAAAACCGAACTCTTTTAATGTCGGCAATAATATCAAAAGTGATTTTATATTGTTGTATTTAGGATTGGCACTCGCGATACTAGAGCTACCGATCGGATAACATTTGTTTTTCACGCTTCTGGATCCGGATTGCATGCAAGTTGAGACCGATCGAACATACATAAAGCTGTCATAAGTTGAAAACAGACTGAAATCAGCTGATCGCAACTGTCTCGTGGATTGCCTTATATCGAGTTCAATATCGATACCGCTTTTATTATCGATAAAGCAAATATCGATATTCTATCTTTAATATCGACAACCCTAATTTGGTATCACTGGCTCAGGGCTGCCAAGTATACAGATTTTTCTGTATTATACAGACTTTTTGACCACGATACAGAAATGATACAGAATACAGAATTCATACAGAATTTTGATTTTTAAAACAGATTTGTACAGAATTTCAGCAAGCGATATTTTTTATTTTCCGTCAGTCTGGCTCCGCCACTGTTGTTGTGCCAATCACTAACGCCCAAGGAGGCGACTCCACCCAGGACCCTTACTTACGAACCGTTGTTTAACGGACCGGCGTCAACGGCTTTACTTCCACATGCGATGGAAGGCGTGGTCCCAGAGATTTTTCGCTTCAGAAAATCTCCCGGTGTCGGCTAGGACTAAACCTAGACCATTTGGGTTGGTTGTGAGTAGATCACGCCACCCCACAACAATCGACACCTATGTCGGCGTTGGGATTCGAACCCAGGCGTCGAGCGTGGTTGTTCGAGTTCTGCTGGGCGTCTGGCATTTACTAAGTGGGAAATTCCTTTTGTTTGATTTCTTCTGGACATTTGACATTTGGCTAAGCGGGAATGCTTTGGAACAAATATACCCGATTCGATTGCTTTCATAGAAAAAAAAGTAGGAGGGTGGTATTCAAGACACGACCGCATGACGTTGACTACCGTATTCTTATAAAAAAAAAAAATCCATTGAAGCAAATAGTAGAGGGAATTGCAACGCTTCTTTTACAAAACTTCTGTAACAAAATTTCGAGGCACCAAAAGGTACCAGTTGCCGATTATTCCCGTTTACTGGTTAGTCCGTCCAGAATTCCAGCCATTTAAGTGTTTTGCAGTAGCCATTTACTACTAAAAGCCACCAGCATAACGGGTGAAACCGGCACGAGATGACCGGTACTATTTTGTCTTTCCTCCTTTCAGCTGCTAACACCTAGCGCTGTCGTGAAATTAACATCAACATAAACATGCATTTTTGCAAGGTTTTTTTCCGCTAGCAGCAGCAATTGTAAAACATAAAATTCAACTAACCGCTTCTATTATAAAACTGCGAGGCACTAAAAGGTGCCAGTTGCCGATTTCTTGTTTACTGGTTTCCGTCCAGAATTCCAGCCATTTTAGTATTTTGCAGTAGCCACCAGCATCACGGGTGAAACCGGCACGAGATGACCGGTACTATTTTGTTTTTCCTCCTTTTAGCTGCTAACACCGAGCGTCCGTATGTATCCGGTACGGTTTAATAATGAAACTGATGGGGTGAAATGTTCGAACGATACGTTTTATACCAAGGCTTCGTCAGATAATTAGAATGAAGGAGGGGCTACATAGATGATGGAATGGTAGAGACAAATGTTTCTTGAAAGCTGCGCCGGCCGCTGTCGTAATATTAACACCAACACAAACATGCACTTTTGCAAGGTTTTTTCCGCTAGCAGCAGCATTTGGTAAAACAGAAAATTCAATTAGCCGCTTCTGTACCAAAATTTCGAGGCAGCAAAAGGTGCCAGTTGCCGATTATAGTTTCCTGGTTAGTCCGTCCAGAACTCCAGCCATTTAAGTGTTTTGCAGTAGCCATTTACTACTGAAGCCAGCAGCATAACGGGTGAAACCGGCACGAGATGACCGGTACTATTTTGTATTTCCTCCTTTCAGCTGCTATCACCTAGCGTCCGCATGTCACTGGTGCGGTTTTGGAATCAGAATGATGGGGCGCCGGCCGCTGTCGTAAAATTAACACCAACAAAAAGATGCATATTTGCAAGGTTATTTCCGCTAGCAGCAGCATAAACATCGGAAACAGAAAGTGACAACAATAATAACAACAAAGTCAGATCGATTGTATCCGTTAGTGTCGACTGTGCTTGGGAAGAGAGGTAGTGATTGACTGCGCGGTATGATTTAGACAATCAATATTAATTACCAATTTTTCAATAGTGTATCTCAAACAATAGTTTGTTTTTGTTACATAAATTTAACCGTAAAAGAATTTCTGATCGATTGATGCCAAAACCTCGAAAACCTGATTATAGATGACTGCAAAATAAGCGCTCAAAACCTGACCACTTTTCTCTGGATTTCCCTGGTTGAATTACTAGATTTTCAAATTCAGGGGCCTAACTTCGATATAGACGTTAGTCAACGTCAAAAAAACGGTTATAGACCTAAGTTTTCTTTCAGGAATTCTACCCAACCTTATTACGGTTTCAGGCAAAGTTTAAGGTTGGATGCCAAGCCCGGTTACCCTAAACCAGAGCACTTGTAGGCAAAATACAGAAAAATACAGAGTTTTTTAAGGGTGCATACAGATTTACAAAATAAAATCTGGCAGCTCTGCACTGGCTTAGAGGAAGAGCAAAGTTCAGAGATGCCAGATGTTTTTGAAAAATGTCTGCAACTGCTCGAAAAACCGGGAAAAATCTGCTTGGAATCTAAAAAAAATCTATCCGTAATTGGGTTGTTTAGCTATATCAGTTTTCTATATCATCTGAAAGATTTGCATTTTCTGAGAAACCGTGATTTAAAAAAAATTTCCATCGTTGTCCTTCGCTTTTTAAATCAAGATGTAAAACTGCTCGAAATCTGCTCGAAATCGCTACAATGACAGTTCGCCCATATACCAAATGTCATTGTAGCGATTTGGAGAAAATTTTAATTCTTCATTTAAAAATCGAAGTATAATGATATAAAGCTTTAAAAAATCACGTTTTGCTCAGAAAATTACACTCTTTCAGATGATATATAAAAATCGGAAATCCGTGAATAGCTAAACAACCAAATTCGAAAAAATTCTGCTCGCGCAAGCAAAAGTCTGCGAAAATGTTGAGAAAGTCTACGTAAATATAAGGAGACTCTGGCAAAAATCTGCAGAAACTATTTAAAATCTGCAAATATCTGCGAATCAATAAAAATCTGCGTTTTGCAGATAAATCTGCAAATCTGGTTTTCCTGACAAAGATGCCAGTTGTTTTCGAAAGTTTTAAACTGCTCGAAAACCGGGAATATGTGTGAGTAAATATCTGAAAAATATCAATCGCAGCTCGAAAAAATGGAGCTGTAAACTGGCAAAAATCTGTGCACATCAGAGTCTATGTTTATATGGTTAATATAGAGTCGCGCAAAGACAAAATCTATCGTTTCGGCAACACAGTTTTTGTGCCGTTTGTTGCCAAGAACTATACAGTTCTGTTTTTCACGAGCCTTTGGCATCCCTATACCGAGTAACAGTGAATGACAATGAACTCATGTCCTGGTCTCAAATAAATTTGTGCTCGCTGTCAGCAGTAAGATAAAGATGTATGAAAAGGGGCGGTGATATGCTATCTCGTTTACACATATGTTGAGATGTTAGCCCTTTAAACATGGCGCGATGCCAAAGGTGTGGTTTTTCACCATGCATAAGCGAATATCATTTTTTGAAATTCTTCACAAGGTACACAGTTTTGAAAGTTTACACCGGTGATGTTTTGTTAAATTTAAGTGAGCCAGTTTACAGGTTTAATGTTGGATCAAAATGTGTAAGTAAAACTTCGGAAAAACACATATTCTTTATTACGCTCAATTACAACACTATTCATCCACTCCTAACATTATCACCTTGTTTATTTACATTGCTCGATTGGTACTCGTTTGACACTAATTTGGTTCCTTTGGTTTCATCTTTGCGGGACTCTTATTATAAACATAGACAAATATGCGGAGACTCGGAGACACCAACCAGGGGAGTGCTGCTGTCAAAATTTTGCCTACCAATCATAAATTCATCATGGCATGAAAATTTTATTTCAAACGCTTACCCACAATAGTTAATACACATACATAAGACATACGTAACACTGGCGATTGTCAAACTACTCGCGAATGATGAACGAAATGATTTTTTTTCGGCTTAATCGAGCCTCAATGAAAATCAAAAAAGGAACTGTTAAAAAGTTTTTTACAATATCAATGCAGCATTTTTCGAGTAGAAACGAGACAAATGCAGGGCTGCGCAGGTACACTGCCTTCATAAATTATTCAAACAGTGATTTTATTCATAGGGTGGTACCACATACATAAGACATACGTAACACTGGCGATTTTTTTTCTGGTACACGTTGCCCCTAAGTACTCCGTACCTAGGGATACCATCCGTCCTGATTTAGCAGGACATGTCCTGATTTTGAGATATGTTTGGAGCGTCCTGATTTATTTTTCATATTTTAGCATTTGTCCTGATTTTTCTGGATGATGCCGGATGTTCAAAAATGTTGAAGATTGTTCAGTAATTTTACTTTGACTCCGGAACGGAACAGACTCATTTTGAACGATTTTTTTTTTCTTTGGTTGAATTTTGTCGAGAGAAATTGTCTAGTTCATGCAACCCTCAACTATCTGACTTTTGGGTCCTAAAGCTATCCAGCTTTTTTCGCACCATAATGGCGGTCGCTATGATGCGTGTTCGTAATATGCGAACCTCTCTGCTTACGTAAGTTTTGGGGATTTCTGAGGAATTGGCCCAAGTATGATGACAGTTCTACAAGGTACGCTATTCACGTCGATGCATTAGTATTAGTGATCGTTATGAACTTTTTCCAATTTTGTATGAAATTTGAAATGATTTTGCATTTTAAACTAAACTTATAAAACATACTTTCCTGAAAAGTTATAGAAATGATGTTGAAACATGTTTTATTTGTGGGGAATACATAAACATGCTGCGATTTAGGTAAAATATGCTGTTTTTCATCAATTTTCCGGTAACCTTTTTGCACTTTTCGTTTTTTCCTTGTACTCTAATAGGGCTTCTAAATAGAGTCGCTTATGTTTCATACAGTGACAAAAGTCATGAGCTATGACAATGACTAAGATTATGCTCCAACTATTAGAAATATAGCATTTTTATATATTTTATTTCGACATATTGTCACAATTTTTCACACTAAATCTAAATTAATATCAATTTCTAGTGTGTTTCAACTGGAGATTCACTCTCCAACCAAAAAAATCAGATATAAAACAACATCAAACAAGAAATTTCCAAAAATGTATTGAATTCCATACAAAACGCGAAATTTTTCATAACGAGATTTGTTTGTGTGCGTGGATAGACAAAAATGTAGCATACCTTGTAGAACTGTCATCATACTTGGAGGAATTGGCAACACAAATGTTGCCAGATTCATTTCTCTTTTGATGAAATAAGTGAAGACTTCAAATTGACATGAGCAGAGTTGTCAAAAGGGCGGATGATTTAATACGAACTTTGCATTTTAGCCTCCGCCATTATGGCGCGTTAAAAGCTGGATATCAGTTTTTATATATCAATTGAAAAAGCTGCGTTTTCTGAGCAAAACGTGATTTTAAAAAAAATGTTTACCGTTTTCCTTCGATTTTAAAAATGAAGAATAAAAAACTGCTTGAAATGTCTTAAATGACATTTCGCAAACGTACGGTATATGGGAGAATGGGTCCTAAAGCTATACCAGCTTTTATATATCATTTGAAGAAGCCGCGTTTTCTGAGCAAAACGTGATTTTTAAAATTTTTTATCGTTTTCCTTCGATTTTTAAATTAAGAGTGAAAAAACTGCTCGAAAGGTCTAAGTTGACGTTTCGTCCATGTACGGTATATGAGAGAACTGTCATTTAAGGCATTTCGAGCAGTTTTTTATTTTTCATTTAAAAAATCGCAGGAAAACGATAAATATTTTTTAAAAATCACGTTTTGCTCAGAAAATTGCACTCTTACAGCTGACCTATAAAAATCAGAAAACCGTTTTAAACTTTAGGACCCAATTGACATTTAAGGTATTTCGAGCAGTTTGTTATTCTTCATTTGAAAATCGAAGGACAACGATAAACATTTTTTAAAAATCACGTTTTGTTCAGAAAATTGCGCTCTTTCAACTGATATATAAAAATAAAAAAACCGTGTAAAACTTTAGGACCCAATTTTGAACAGTGTACATTACTCCATTTTTAGGTGTCTGCCACATACATAAGACATACGTAACACTGGCGTTTTTTATGGTACACGTTGCCCCACAGTACTCCGTACCTCGTCCTGTCAAACTGCTCGATAAATAATGAACAAAATGAATTTCCTTTGTAACCGGTGCGGTTGCAATTTCAGCATCGAGTGGAAATTTACCTAATTTTGGTACTACCGCGGGAGAGTGTATGAGTAAAAATTACCCTCATTTAGACACTCCAGCAAGAGCGTGTACCCAACATGACAACTGTCACCACTTGTGCTGAATATCGTTCACATAAGTTTGTTTATTTTCGTTCAAATTCGTTCGTTTTTTTGTTTGTGAACGATATTGTCGCGTTAGTTAGGTTCGATAATTTTTTTGAAATGTTTGTGGAATAATTATTAGGGATAGATAGGCCGGTATTTTCCTCTAGCTGCGAAAAAGTGGTGCTGTATCCAGTCTCGGCGGGTATGTTGTGGTCGGCAGCTATCGCGGGATGATCAGTTTATCCTCGATCTCGGTACAGGACACACGTCGCGTTTTGTGTTTATTTTTGTGCACGTTTTAACTGCTGTATTCTTGCAGTCTGTGTCCTGTGTGTCTCGCGAAGGTTGTTCCGCGGATACGTGTAAGACCAGCGAAGGTTGTTCCGCTGGCCCGTGAGTGCGAGTGCTAATACAGGTGTTTGCTCGCCGGATAGGGTAAGCTGCGCTATTGGCTACCCCCGGCTAAGTGCCAAGGAGCAGAAAAAAACACCGCCCCGCCGAGGACCATTGCAGCAGAAACGATTCGAGCTGCAGGAGCAGCAGAAAGCAGCCCCGGACGGCCACCATCGGCGACCGTCACCGCAACTGACAGCTAGAGGAACCGGAATAAACGGATGAGTTTTTGTTTATTTTGATTGTTTTTCTTTAGTGTTCTAACAAAAGTCCGAAATCCGTTAGAGGTATCTGGCCGCCCTGTAAGGGTTTCGCCGGCCAAATTTTCGTGTGTACAGGGTGACCCCGTGTTACAATTGGCGCACAGCGCAAAAACCGCACTGAAAAAAATATTTTTCTAAGGAAAAATATTTTTTTTCTTTTTGAGTGTGGGGTACCTCTATCAAAAATCGGATATTTGCTAGAATTTTTGTTACGCAAGTGGTGAGGTTTCTTCCACAATATTGTTCGCGGTCGTATTGTTTATTTATTTATTATTGCTATTTATATATTTATTAAATGTTCATTGTATATTTATATATATATTTAATTATTTTTGTTTTTCTGAATCGGTGATTTTGCGTTGGTTTCGGTTGAACTGCCGAGTTGTAGAAAGCTTGAGTCTTTCCCAGTCAAGGTGGTTGCCAACCCTAAAATTTTAATCCGATTCGAAACATTTTTTAATTCAGCTCAAATTCCTAAAAAAAAGGGAATCGTTAGTGAGCGAAATAAATACAAAGTTTCATACCGTGTCAATACTTAATGCTTTGTGCTTTTGAGATCTTTTCCAAGAACATTGAGAAAATGGCAATGATGGTTGAAGAGCTCAACAGAGCTTATCGGTTGATGCGGGTTGATCATTTGCATTTCGACGAGCTAGATTTTGAGTTGAGCTCGCGGAATGTTGTCGTCTCGGCTGATTCGAATCCATCTGGGGTTCAGCGGCAGCGTCGTTTACGGGGATTGTTGGCCGAAGAACGGTCGTCTCCGGTGGAACACTTGCGCGTGTTTCATGGGGATGCTGCGGAAGAAATGGAGATCTGCCTTGGGAAGTTGAGCTCCATTAAGGAAGATATCCGTTATAGATGCCCAAACAAGGAGGTTTACCGAACAAGGTTACTCCATCTGGGGTCTAGACTCCAGATAATCCACAAATACACAGCAGGGGAGGTCAACCAGGAAATTTTGGGTTTGTTGGCGGAAGTTGCTGCTACATATCAAGAACATTTTGATTTGTCGGCAGTGCTTCCTCCAATTGAAAATACTGGGGAAGGTGGAGCAGGTTTGGGAGATTTTCTGGACACGAACGTGCCACCAACACAAACGGCACCCATTTCTCTGCAAAGTGTAGGATCTGGTCCGCTCGTAGGAGAAGATGTTGGGTCTGTCTTGAGCGAGTTAAGGGACGAGATTCGATTTTTACGTCAGCAATCCCAAAAGGATAGAGCTCTAGCGGCTGAGAGGTCTGATAGTCTTTCGGAAGCTACTCAGACGCTAATGGGCGGGATTGCTTCACTGAACACGATTGCTTCAGTTTTAAGAAAGACGGTTCAAGAAGTTGTCTCACTTCGTGAATCCGTCAGTGAACTTCGGGCGCTGGTACATTCTAAACCAGCTGGCGTTCCCGGGATTGATCTGCAGACCGATCTGGACGAAAGACGTATGACGGACGAAATCGACGAGCCAGAAGAACCGGAAGTACCTGATCCACCACTGGCGCCCACATTAAACCAAACCGTGGTGGAAAAGTTACTCCTGGACTTCCTGAAAGAGCGATGTCCGTCACTTCCGATTAAGAACACGGAACCAGCTTTACCAGTCATTCAGTCCCAGGCCCCACGACACCATGTGAATGGAAGGTCAAGCCCGACAGGTGGACGTGTTCCTTTGCCCAATAATACGGGTAATGAAATACCATTCTGCTCGGGCTACCATTACAATCGTCGACCTCAGCGTGTTTCCGATTGGAAAATCGAGAAATACGCTGGGACAGATGATGGGCTAGGACTGAATGAATTTCTGGACTCTGTTGAGAATTATGCTCAATGCGAGCAAGTTTCTGAGGAGAAGCTGTTTATTTCTGCAATGCACCTACTCACTGACAATGCTCTAACTTGGTATCGGGCTACGAGAAGGCAGAACAGGCTTTACAACTGGAACCATTTGGTTTGTGAGCTTAAGGCAAACTTCGTTCATCCGGAACTTGACGCCGCTCTCAAATCAAAGGTTTCCCAGCGCCTGCAGATGCGAAACGAGTGTTTTCTGGATTATTTCCAGGAAATGGAAAAAATATTTCGTGCTATGACGGTTTCCATGACACCGAGCGAAAAACTCGACGTGCTCAAGCGGAACCTCAGGCCGGACTATAAACAAGTTTTAATTTCAGAGCCAGTGAGTACAAAACACCGATTTACCGAAAAGTGTTCGGTTCTCAAAAAGAAGTCGCTGCTTATTCGGTAAATCCACCAATTAACACCTCGAAAAAGGACCAACCAAACAGAAAGGGAGGTGGTTCGAATAGTAGCCACGTTGAAACCAAAACATTTTGGAGCGAAAATTCTAAAAAGGATAATTTTGCTTCCAAAACGCCATCTAAAAACACGAAGAAAAAGCCAGGTGTTCAGACGGAAAAGAATCTTGTCAAGAAAAATTCGGAACCGGAATCCAAACAAAAGCCGGTGATTTGTCTCGACAATCTGGTGGAACAGCATCGACCTGCTAGTCTCGGAGTCTGTTACAACTGCGGTGGTACTGGACACGAGCATGAGGCGTGCAGAAATCCAAAACGAGTCTTCTGTATTTTGTGTGGATTCAAGGGTTTCGATGTCTCTCGCTGTCCCTATTGCTTAAAAATCGGGACTCGTACCAACTAAAGTCGCAGTTGTGTAAGGATGTGCGCCCCATGAAAAGCCTAAAATAAGACCCCCAAATTTACAACAGTTTTCGACCAGCTCATGATGATCATGATTATCGTGATCCGTTGTTTGTTGAAACCATCATCCTCGATGATCCGTCCGATAATCGGCCTTTCGCTTTTGTCGCGGTATATGGCCATTCCTTCAAGGCTTTGCTCGACAGTGGTAGTAATGCCACCATTATCACCAAAAAGTAGTACCGAAAGTTTTCCAAAAGTCCATTGAAAGGTTTGGAAAGGCCAGTTGAACTTCGTTCAGCAAATGGACAGACCTTACCGAACCTTGGACAAATATATCTTCCGTACACTTTCCAAAACAAGACAAAGGTTATTTGCACCCTTGTAGTGGAGCAATTAACGGTTTCTTCAATACTCGGTATGGACTTTTGACGCGCCTTTGGAATAACACCCGAGCTGCAAACTTGTGCTCTGTTGAACTCAGGTTCGGAACGGGACGAAGAAGTAGAGATTGATGCTCCGAGTGAGTCTATACTTACTCCGGAACAGATGGCCTGTATCGAACAGGTTACGACCTGTTTTCAGGCGGTAGAGCCCGGAAAATTGAATACGACCTCGCTAACAGAGCACAGGATCGTAATTAAAGAAGAATTCCAAAGTGCCGCGCCTGTTTGCCGATATCCGTATAAAATGAGCCCAAGAAAACTGTCTAAAGTCTGGAAAGAAGTCGACCGTTGGCGTTCTATGGGTATTATTGAAGAGTCAGATTCCGATTGGTCTTTGAATATTGTCGCTGTGACCAAACCAGACGACTCTATTCGGATTTGTCTAGATGCCCGGCCTCTTAATGAGCGTACAGTACGTGATGCATACCCTATGCCCCATCCCGGGCGCATTTTAGGAAGCCTGCCCAAAGCCAAGTACCTGTCTACAATAGACTTAAAAGAGGCTTTTCTCCAGGTTCCGTTGGCTAAGGGCAGTCGTAAGTTTACTGTTTTCAGTGTGCCCGGCAGGGGTATGTTCCAATTTACTCGTCTACCCTTCGGTCTCGTTAACAGCCCTGCCACTTTGGCACGTCTGATGGACCAGGTCTTAGGACGAGGAAAATTGGAACCGTACGTCTTCGTTTACCTCGATGATATCATCGTGGTAAGCGAAACGTTCGAGCATCACCTACAATTACTCAAAGAGGTGGCCAAATGTCTAGCCAAAGCCAATCTGACGATAAACCTGGCAAAATCCCGTTTTGGGGTTCCAGAGGTAAAATTTCTTGGCTATTTGTTGAATCAGGAAGGTCTAAAGGTCAATCCTGACAAAATTCAGCCGATACTCGATTACGAGCGGCCGGTGACGGTTACTAAACTGCGCCGATTCCTTGGAATGTGCGGTTACTACCGGCGTTTCATTGATCGGTTTAGTGAGGTAACCGCACCTTTGACCGACCTCTTGAAAATAAAGGCCAAGAATATTGGCTGGAACTCCGAAGCAGAACTCGCGTTCCTGAAAGTAAAGGAACTTTTAGTCACTCCTCCAGTGCTTTTTTTTTTATTCTCGCTTATTTTCCGTCGGTCTAGTTCCGCCACTGTTGTGGCCAATCACCGACGCCCAGGGAGGCGACTCCACACCCAGGACCCTAACTCACGACCCGTTTATTAACGGACCGGCGCCAACGGCTTTACTTCCTCATGCGATGGAAGGCCTGATCCCAGAGATTTTTCGCCTCAGAAAATCTCCCGGTGTCGGCTAGGATTGAATCTTGACCAGTTGGGTTGGTTGTGAGTGGATCACGCCACCTCACAACCATCGACACCTATGTCGGCGGTGGGATTCGAACCCAGGCGTCAAGCGTGGTTGGCGGAGACGTTAGCAACCACACTAGGCCCCCGCCTTCCTCCAGTGCCCGCCAGATTTTTCGAAGGAATTTATTCTGCAGACAGATGCCAGTGACACTGCTGTCGCGGCTGTTCTGGTGCAACAACATCCAGAGGGGGAAAAAGTGGTAGCTTATTTTTCACATAAGCTAACCACTCCCCAACGGAATTATCACGCTACCGAAAAGAAAGGTCTTGCGGTGATCAGTGCTGAAAAAAATCACCACCTAGAAACTCAAACAGACTGATATCAAGGCAACCTTTACGTCGAACATCTCTTCTATACACAAACATAAATTGTTACATGACAACGGTATCTAGACAGATCATATTATTGATTTTCGATTAACACATTTGTTGGTATTCATTCCTTAGTCAAAGTTCATTGTCGTTTGTATGATGTCGAAACCGAAAATCATTTTCACCTTCACGGAACTGAAATTGAATACTACTGTTCGTAACTTGTACTGAATAATTGCGTTGAACTCAGATGCAATAGGCAATGGTAACTTCTAGATAAATATTCATAGATAAATAAATCATAAATAATCAACTGAATAAAAACAAATAAATATAAGTGATTGAATGCATGCTTATTATGATAATTGAATAGCCTCATCATTTTCAAGAAAAAAGTTTTCTGCACTGGTTTATCCCGAAGAGCAAAGCAAAGTTTAAAAACTAACATTTCACTGTTGGAACTTGACCTTTTTTCTGGCACAAACTTGGTTGCAAGACAATTACAAGGCTACCCGGACGAACACATACGATTCGCATAGATTCTCTGGGATTCCTCACATTGGATTCGTGAGCGTCCTTGAAAAGGACTCCTGAAAAAAGGATCCTCAGGAATGCACTGTATATGGCTCTAGGATTCTTGAATAAGAATCGTGAGTGGGAATCCTCCGGATCGTGTTTGCGATTCCTTTCACGATTCCGTCATCGTGTTAATCGGTATCCTGGGGATTCTTACTCAGGATTCTCTGCGTGTTAGTAATGCTATGATCCTACTAACGATCTCCTCTGTAGTGGGATTCGTGCATATGATCTGCAACCGACTGTCTTACATCAGCTCTAAACATATAAAAACATAGCAGCGATCATACCATTATAATTTATAATATTTATCAAAGTTTTTCAACTAAGTCTTTACGTTTTAATAAATAATATTTCTTATTTTAGTTTTACCATATATTACAATTACAAGTTTAAATGTAACTCAATTTATTGAACACCATTGGTATTCAAAAATATTCAGGCTGCCTTTCAATATTTGGACTTGGACAATTTTCTTTCGATATTTACAGCAAATATCATTTTGTTTATCAGTAAAGTCGTTCTGATTATTTTTTTAGTAATTTGTGTCAGGTGTAAATATACTTGTGGAGCTATTCACTAGAGGACATTGCATAATTTTTATATAATTTAAAAATTCTTTTTCATATAGAAACAAACATAACATGGAACGGTAGACTGGTTTGGACAGATTATCTGAAAAATAAAAAACAGGAAGAGTGGATCTGTTCGAACACCTCCCGATTCAGCTTCGCCAAAAGAATGTTTTCTAGCGTTTCTTCTCCAAGAGTTACTCTGTAAGCGGAGAAAGCTCGTTCCACAGACACTTGGTTAGACGGGGTTGCCAAAACTACCATCGCCACTTCAAACAACTCAGGATGGCTTATTCTTCGCTTAATCCAATACTCCCAAACATCTTCAGTATAGTTCAAGCGAGGCTCTGCATCTTGAACTTTGAGCTGTTGTATAAAAGTTAGCTTCTGTGATATATCATCGTCGGATGTACTACCTAAAAAATCTGTTAGAAACTCATGAAAATTATTGGTGTCGCTGGTATCACATTTTTCGGTTTCAGTAGAGTTGAAAGAAGGTCGGAGTTTACAAATTCGATTGTGTCCATGTGTCCATAATACTGTTCTACAAAATAGATATGAAATACTATTTGTAATCATTCCCTTACTTGGATATAAGATGTTTTACAAACTGATAAACGTTTTTACCTGTATAAGTAACTTTTCTTCGTCGTTAAATAGCTTCGAATGGAGGAAATTTAGACGTGGATTCAAGTATAAAGCCATTTGGAATGCACGAGACTATTTCAAGCTTTCCAATCGCTTTTGAATCGGCTCGATTAATTTTGGTACGAAAGGGTTGAACGGAATGCTTTTGAGCTCATTAATTGTCTTCAACCAAGCCAAATAAAAATCCGACAACGATACGTGCTTATCTTGCATTCGTTTAGTGCAAACAAACAAAGGCTTGAAGGCTTGAACATAATCTTCGATGAATAACCAGTTCGCGGCCGAGACATCTAAAATTACCAAACATTTAATTGAGTTTTATTCCATGATGTAAAAGCAATATTTATTTTCTATTCACCTAATTCCGGAAACTCAGTGGCTAGTTTCTGAAAAACTTGCTTTCGCCGTTGAAAGTTTTCCATCATTTGGAATATGCCTCCCCATCGGGTTTGACACCATACTGGTGGAATCGTAACGTTGTGGAATTCGAAGTGCGTTTTGTATTTGGCATGTCTGCATTTTTTCGCGACCGCAGTGATTTCTACAACTGATTTGTTCGTCTTCTTAACCACATCCAATATAGCCAATTGTAAGGTGTGCACCGAGCAACGGATCAAACTCAATTGTTCTTTGAACTCTACTGACAAACTTTCTGTTATTTCATTATTTTGATCTTCCTCCTCGTAGTCATCGGGAATTTCAAAACCGACAGCTTCCGTCTCAGAAATAATGCTATTGAGTTCAATTTTCAGCTCCTTCACGGCTGCAATCATGTTTGCACCGTTATCCACCGTAACCGAAAAAATCTGCTCAATAGATACGCCATATGGAGTTAAAACTTCTAAAATTGTCTTTTTGAGAAATGTAGCAGTTTTTTAGTTTTTAAATAGTTTATTTGACACGGCACGATACAATTTATGTTTAACTGAGCCAAGTACATTTTTTTTTAAATTCTAAATTAGCAGGGAAAAGAGGGAGGCCTTTTCTTTATTCTCGCGGCCGACTACGAGCTAGTGGGGATTTAAGGTGAGAGGAGGGGAGTTACAATTTTGATTTTAACTATATTGAGTTATACGATTCATTTATTTGTACATGGCTAAGCAGTGATGTTCTATTTGAGCAGTTTGGACTGAGGTGTCTGCGTGAACATAAAGATGCCGAGTCTTCGTTTGAGTGTCTCCAGCTTAGTGTATCATCTTCTTTCAGCGTGTAGCGGGAATGGTAATCTAACAAATAGATAGAAGAGTTTCATACTTTAATACCAGCGTGTTTTATGAACACGTATAGCTGTGTCATGTACTGGAGATCACCGCTTTCCAGAATGTCTCTAACGGGTACGTTCGGTTGTTTTCCTCGGGCCCGAAGGGAATCTATAAGCTCAGACCTAACACCACAGTATTCGGTACACGACCAGACAACATGCTCGATGTCATGGTAGCCATCGCCACAAACGCAGTGATTACTGTCTACAAGCCTTATACGAAAGAGATGCGTGTTTAACGTATAGTGATTGGACATAAGTCTGGACATCACGCGAATGAAGTCCCGACCTACATCCAACCCCTTGAACCATGCTTTCGTCGATAACTTAGGAAAAATGGAATGTAGCCACCGTCCCAGTTCATCTGAGTTCCATGATGATTGCCAACTGTTGAGTGTTCTCTGACGCAAAATGCTATAAAATTCATCATAAGCAATTGGTCTTTCATAAATATCGCCGTCAATAGCACCCACCTTAGCTAAAGAGTCAGCCTTTTCGTTACCCGGAATCGAGCAATGAGAAGGGACCCACGCTAAGGTAACCCGGTAATTTTTATCTGTTAAAGCACTTAAAAACCGCCGTATTTTCCCCAGGAAATACGGGGTGTGCTTCACAGGCTTCATTGATCGCAGAGCCTCAATGGCACTGAGACTATCTGTGAAGATGAAGTAGTGGTCTATGGGTAGGGTTTCGATGATTCCAAGAGAGTACTGAATAGCAGCAAGTTCTGCGACGTTCACGGAAGCAGGAGCATCGAGTTTGTAGGAGGCGGTAAAATTTTCGTGGAAAACACCGAAGCCAGTGGACTCATCTAGATTAGATCCGTCAGTGAAAAACCTTTTATCATAACTAACATGTTTAAACTTATTGGAAAAAATCTTAGGGATCTCTTGGGGTCGCAATTGATCCGGGATACCAGAAATGTCTTGTTTCATGGTTGTGTCGAAGAATATAGCATTATTAGAAGTAGCTAAAAGTGCGACATTGGAGGAATCGTATGAAGAAGGATTGATATCTTGAGCCATATAGTCAAAATATAAAGTCATAAATCTGGATTGAGATTGAAGGTCGACCAACCTCTCGAAATTTTCAATTACTAATGGGTTTATAACTGTGCATCGAATTAGCAACCGGTAAGAGAGATTCCAAAAACGATGTTTCAACGGAAGAATACCCGCTAACACTTCAAGACTCATCGTATGGGTCGACTGCATGCAACCCAAGGCAATACGCAAACAACGATATTGTATCCTCTCTAATTTTATAATGTGCGTGTTCGCGGCGGAGCGAAAGCAGAAACAGCCGTACTCAAGAACTGACAATATCGTTGTTTGGTATAACCTTAGAAGGTCTCCTGGGTGAGCACCCCACCAAGTTCCGGTAATCGTACGAAGAAAATTAATCCTCTGTTGGCATTTTTGTGTCAGATACCTAATATGACAAGCCCAGGTGCATTTGGAGTCGAACCAGACTCCGAGATATTTAGCGACTAAAACCTAAGAGATCGTTTTACCCGTTAGTAGGAGCTGCAGCTGAGCTGGGTTATGCTTCCTAGAAAAAACGACCAGCTCAGTTTTCTCCGGAGAGAATTCGATACCCAACTTAAGAGCCCATTCAGACAAATTGTCTAAGGTATCTTGCAATGGTCCTTGCAGATCGCTAGCCTTGCCACCAGTAATGGATACAACGCTATCGTCTGCAAGTTGCCTTAGCGTGCATGAATTTGCAAGATATTCATCGATGTCATTGACGTAAAAATTATATAAGAGAGGACTTAAACATGAGCCCTGGGGGAGGCCCATGTAACTAATTCGGGAAGTTGTCGAATCGCCATGTGAGAAATACATATGCTTTTCTGACAACAAATTGAGCAAAAAGTTATTCAAATTTGGTGAAAGTCCCTGCGAATGAAGTTTCGCGCTTAAAACTTCTACAGAGACAGAGTCAAAAGCCCCCTTAATATCCATGAACGCAGAAGCCATTTGCTCTTTTCGAGCAAAGGCTAGTTGAATTTCAGTAGAAAGCAACGCTAGGCAATCGTTCGTCCCTTTGCCCCGGCGAAAGCCAAATTGAGTATCTGAAAGTAACCCGTTTGTTTCGACCCATTTGTCTAACCGTAAGAGGATCATTTTCTCCATTAATTTCCGGAGGCAAGAAAGCATCGCAATCGGCCTATATGAATTGTGATCAGAGGCAGGTTTCCCGGGTTTCCGAATAGCAATGACTTTTACCTCCCTCCAGTCATGCGGAACAATATTTAGCTCAAGAAACTTGTTGAACAAATTCAACAAGCGTCTTTTTGCAGAGTCGGGTAGATTCTTCAACAGGTTGAATTTTATTCTATCTAACCCTGGAGCCTTATTGTTGCACGACAGGAGAGCCATTGAAAATTCCAACATCGAAAATGGAGGCTCTTCCGTAGTTACTAATAACGCGTCGCGAAAGGTTTTCTGTTCCGGTACAGAGTCTGGACAGACCTTTTTGGCAAAATCGAGTATCCAGCGATCTGAATACTCCTCGCTTTCATTCGAAACGTCACGGTTCCGCATGCGCCTGGCGGTATCCCAAAGAGTGCTCATCGCTGTTTCCCTGGACAACGCGTTTACGAACCGCCGCCAGTACCCGCGTTTTTTCGCCTTTACTAAGCTCTTCATCTGCCTGCCCAGTGCCTCGTACTTTCGAAGCAGGTTGACAGTGCCGTACTCCCGGTAGTTCTTATACGCCGCGGACCTTCGCGCGTACAGCTCAGAGCACTCTTTGTCCCACCATTTGTTGGGAGGGCGCTGTCTAATCGTTACCCCGGGCTTCGGTTTCGTCTGAGCTTGAGTCGCGGCGTCGATTATCAAGCCAGCTAAGAACGCGTATTCTTCCTCCGGAGGAAGTTCCTCGTGAGTCTCGATAGATTGCGCTATAATAGACTCATAACACTTCCAATCAATATTACGTGTAAGGTCGTAGGAAATATTGATTGGGTTCGGGGGAGTTGAACCATTAGCAATTGATATAACGATTGGAAGATGATCACTACCGTGGGGATCGTTGATTACTTTCCACCGGCAATCTAACGCTAGTGATGTCGAGCAAAGGGATAGGTCAAGCACGCTTTCACGTGCTGGAGGATTAGGTACACGTGTCGCTTCCCCAGTATTCAAAACTGTCATATTGAAGTCGTCGATCAAGTTACAGATTAAAGAAGATCGGTTGTCGTCGTACAGCGACCCCCATAGCGAACAATCAGAATTAAAATCTCCCAATATCAAAAAAGGCGCGGGAAGCAACTCTGCTATATCAGTGAGATGCTTCTGTTCAATCCGCGCGGATGGAGGCATATATAACGAAACAAGGCATAGGTCTTTTCCATTCATATTCGTTTGAATGGCAACGACTTCAATATTCGAGATCGAGGGGAGGTCGATTCGGAAGAAGGAATAGCACTTTTTAATCCCTAAAAGTACCCCTCCACCGTGTGAGTCTCGATCTCGACGAATAATGTTAAAATCGTGGAAATTGAGTTGATCGTTTGAATTGAGAAAGGTTTCACAGAGCGCAAATGCGTCACAATTGTATGTATTTATTAAATGAGAAAATAGATCGAATTTGGGGATGATACTTCTGCAATTCCACTGTAATACAGTGATAAAATTCCTAACCTCTTTCGCCGTATTAGTCATCGAAAGATATGATAGCTGAAATGAGGGGCCAAGTTGCTGCTAGTTGCATCAAAAAGGTTTTCACTGTAGGAAGAAGGGCAAGAAGAATATTTTGTAGGGGATCTGGTATGTTGAATGTTTTAAATATCCAGTCCACAATATCAGAAAATTTTATGAACCCTGTTTCTATTTTATCTTCTGATCGAGAAATGGGTGCACGAGGGGTTTTTGGTGCCCCAGGAAGCGGTGGGTACTCCTGGTTTGATTTAAAATTAAAACCGGGAGGTACTTGCTTCGGTTTTTCTTCACCGCTTCCTTTTTGTGTTGGCTTATTGGTCATTCCGCTAGGGGTTATCTTGCGACCTTTGCGAGAAAGATTAGGAGAGTTGATCATTCTCCTCTTCCTAGATCCTTCTGGCATGGCATAAGAACACCCTTCGACGGGGTCGTCAGATGTACCCTCATCGGTTGGCAAAAAGGAAAAGATGTTTCCTGTCGAGGGTGGCTCAGCACTCTTCAGCATTTCTGCGAAAGAGCGCTTTGATCGTTCCTTGAGGGAACGCTTTATTTTTTCCTCGCGCTGTTTGTACGCGGGACACGCCGAAAGGTCATGCCGAGTTCCCTCGCAGTAAAGACACTTTTCAGTATCCTCACTGCAAGCGGTCTCAGCATGATTGCCTCCGCACTTGCTGCAGCGTGCCTTGTTGCAGCAGTAGGTGGCTGTATGACCTAACTGCTTGCAGTTTTGGCAATGCATGACCCGCGGTACGGACAGGCGTACAGGCAGACGAACCCTGTCCAAAGAGATGTAGTTCGGCAGTGCGGATCCAGCGAATGTTACACGGAAGGAATCCGAAGGGAAGAATTTCTTCTTCCCTTCTTCGATGGATTCTGAATGCAATTGCTTGACATCCAGTATCTTTACATCTTGAATCAGGGGGTTCTTGAAGCAGCCAACCCCGTGACGCAAAATGTCATCGACCGTGAGGCTTCCTTCGGTAACCACACCGTCGATCTCCACGTCCTTGGCAGGGATGTACACGCGGTACTCTCTCGTGAAGAGCTCGTAGCTAGCAATTGCGTTTGCTTGCTTCAAGCTACTCACAACAACTCGCAGTTTGTTCGGTCTAACCTTTGTAATTTCGGTTACGTCCGAAAACTGTTTTGCCAGGTCCTTGCCGATTTGAATTATATTTAGAGGCTTCTTTATGGGCCTGAAGTAAACTACGAACGGACCTTTCGAAGCATCTGGGTAAGCTTTCACCCGTATTGCTGGTACCCTTGGTACGGGGCTAGGTAGCGGGGAAGGTAGAGGGGAATTGATGGGGGAGATCTCAATCTCTTCCCCAGTTGTTTCCACATCCAGGAATAGTTGCACCTGCATGTCGTCCATTTTGCGGGAGCGTTACGCTCTACCGCACACAAACGATAAATATTCGAATGTGGAGGGGGGTCAAGTAGTTGCTATTAAATTTTAAAAACAATTTTTCAAACTACAATGGATCAAAATTAAAAAAAAGGCAGTAATACTAATACTAATAACAATAGTAATAATAATAATAATAATAATAATAATAATAATAATAATAATAATAATAATAATAATAACAATAATAATAATAATAATAATAATAATAATAATAATAATAATAATAATAATAATAATAATAATAATAATAATAATAATAATAGTAATAATAATTATAATAATAACAATAATAATAATACTATTAATAATAATGATAAAAATTCTAAAGTGAATACTTCACCGAACGTCTAAGTCACGACCTCACGGCTGATAGTAGGATTAATCGAGCGTCTCCGCAGAACAAACAATGACGATCCAGCTTCGTGTTGTGACACAGTGGCCGTATCCTACACGCGACCTTGTAGATGCCACTTGTAGTTGACTTCCACTCGCTCGATCGTATGATGGTCCGTGCTGCTAGCGGGGTGACAGCGGTGCGGGAGAATTATTCTTGCTGATATATCAGCTGCGTATCGGATCACTGGCGGGGTAGCCTGCCCCTACCAGTGTGCAGAAGATGTTTCTGCCGATAAACTACCGGCTATTGTTATCGCGCAGCACAAGAACTAATCGACAAAAAACACCCGTACGATAACTCGTGTATTGTTATTTTGCAAACTCAATCGGAGATGAACAATTTGCGTCTAATCGAGACGAAAGCAAAACAACGAATGAAATGTAGCAGTTTGTCTCTCTTTGATTTCAATCATGCCTACAACATGTGTTATTAACTAGTACACAATGTATTAACTGTATAACACAAACTTCCTACCCAAAAGCTCACGTCATTGGTTGGAAAGTATTCTTTTGGTGTACTTACCAATAGTCCGAATAACCACTCGGCCGTCTAGAGCATACTGAATGTTTATTCCCAAAATGCTCCGGTTATATCGAGATGCAGAATCCACTTTTACTGAGATGAGTTTTCTTTCTTTTTTTTTCGCTATAGCAGCGCGGATTTCCTTGGCGATGTCGCTGATGTGGTGCTTTAAATTATTGCGATTAATTTTGGCTCCAACCGCGTCTACCAAAGCGTCAAACAACTCTTTAAACCCCTCCCATTCCACGCATGACAATGGTAAGTGGTGAAGAGTCACAACCTTTATAATAGATTCCATAAACAGCTGCTTATCTACAGCGACCTGTCTCTTCGCGATGACTCGTGGTTTCTTTTGGGGAATTTTATCTTCCTTGAGTAAGCCGTGTTTAAACGCTTCGAAAGGATGCTTAGTACGGAAATGACGTATAAAATTCCCGACGTCCAAAACCGCTTGGAAATGGTTGCATCCGCTTTCGACATCAATTTGACATCGCCCAGCATTTCCATCACGTGCAATGAACGGTAACGCAATGTCCTGTAACGTACGCTTTCCTAAAACACGGGTTTTGATGTTAAAGCACTTTTTCAAAACTTGCAACCAGTAAACATACCTGCACTACGCTTCCTTGTTCTGATGTCACCATTATCACAAGGAAAGCTTCCACTATCGATACTCATTTTAGGTTTTTTTTTAGAAATGAAATAAATATTTTTTAAAAACACTTCGAAAAAAGTCAGCACCGCCAAGCGAAATTGATTTTTTTATCTTTGAGTTTCACTTTCCCGGTTGCTACGTTTGAATTGATGGATGAACCGATCCGAAAATCTTCCGTTTCATTATCTCTCATATTGTATGTTCACTTTGAGACGCCGAGTAACGATGAACAGTTTGTTTATATCGTATATCAGCTAGTGAAACCGATGGTCATGACAACATGTATCAACTACGCGCAGAAATTGCAGAGTTTCGTTGTTATGAAACTCAATTGATAATTTTAACCACTGGCGGTGATTATGGCGGTTGAACACTTTCGAGGTTACTTGGAAGGTTATCATTTTCGACTTGTCACTGATTCATCAGCCATTACCTGGATACTGAAGACCAAATGGAAAACCAGTTCGCGCCTGAGTCGGTGGAGTTTGGAACTACAACTCTACGACATGTCCATTGAGCACCGGAAAGGTAAAGACAATGTCGTTCCGGATGCCTTATCCCGTGCTGTAGCAGCCATTTCGGCATTGTCCACTTCAGACTGGTATTGTTCCATGAAGTCTAAAGTTTCAGATAATCCTGATGATTATCCTGACTTTAAAGTTGAAGATGGTAAACTTTTCAAATACGTGGCCTCGAAAAGTGTACCATTCGACTCTCGGTTTAGTTGGAAATAGGGTGGTTTACCGGTAAAACAAAAACCGTAAAACCGGTAAAACCGATAGTTTTTTCAATACCGAAATACCGGTATTGGAGAGGCGAAAAAACCGGTATTTTCGGTATTTTGCTTAAAATTAGAAAAACTTGTTAAAATATTCATAAATCATTGTAAGGCTAATGAATGCTACCCACGTAGGCGTAGGTGTTACAAATCACATGACGGTGTATATAATAAATATTAGAGTGCCAATGAAAATCGATTTTTCGAATATCGTTTAGCGGTAGGGCTCAAAAGTTTCGTCTTCTTGAAAAAAGTCCCCATGCGAAATTTCAGCCCGATCGGACAATTGGAACACGTGTCTCCAAGCGGTCAAAGTTTCACGAAAAGTATCGATGAAAAAAAGCAGGTATTGATACAAGGAATTGCTAAAATAATTTTTTTTCAGATGCCATATGGCTTAGAAATGCTTGAAACATAGAAATTTGGTGTTAACTCGAAATAAAAAAAATCTATGGAATCAGCTTTCTAGGTCTTAGAAAATTTTTGAGCTTAGACCGCTTTGAGGCACGTGTTCCCGATGTCCGATCGAGCTGATCGAGCTGAAAGTTTTTGAAACATTTATTTTCTAAAAATAGAATAGCTTATCTCTTTTCACACTTACAGAGCCAACTCGTGGGTTTTGAACTTACCCAGCTCAACTACAAATTCTGAAAATCATAGTTTAGGGCAGTAATCACAATCATGTCCGCGAAAGAACGCAAGTCATTATTCGTTTCGTGCTATTTAAAGTAGAACTAAACAAATAATCTGTATATATAACTTTGAATTGAAAATTTATTTTTTGTTCGGTGTCTCCGTGTGCTTTGCACAGGTTGCACCTAGTTATGGACAAGTTGCTCCTGATACAAAATTTTTTCAGGATGAAATAATCAATCAATAAAAATTTCATCCTATAAATTACTGCTGTTTATTCTTGAAAAGGTGAATTTAAAATAACTGTAGCATGGTCAAAGCTTCGTCGCCCAAACCGCAGCGGATTTTATTAGCAACGATTCTAGCTGAGACATATGCTTTCTCAGGTTCAACTGAATTTAGACAAACTGTTTAAAGAGCATCGTACAGAATAGAGAAGTATTTGCCTTTGATTCCTTCGGACACGTAAAATGTAAATTCTTGTCTGATCATCATTTCATTTTCATCTTCATTTATTTACTCTTTTCAACAGTTTCAGGTATTGTTTCTCTAAGAATTTTAAAGTTATTCATATATAAGTTTTGCGTTTTGTAAGAAAACTTAAGTAAAAATCTGCATGTTTTTTGTTGACTTTCGAAATTATGTTCTACGTAATTATATGACTGGATTTATTCATTAAAGTTTACAGAACACTGTTATATTTTAACCACAAAAGATCAAGACAAATGGTCGCATAATGCAGCGACATAATTATGCAGCGACACGTCCATAGATGCAACATGAGAAGCTAGGCTATAAATAAATTTCAAATCCAAGTTTATGTATATATTTATATATTTCAGTTTTATTTTTCAATAGTTCAGAGAGAATGACTTGCGTTTTTTTCGCAGACATGATTGTCCAAAACGCCGTCTGAAAACACGAAGAAAAAGCCAGGTGTTCAGACGGAAAAGAATCTTGTCGAGAAAAATTCGAAACCGGAATCCACACAAAAGCCAGTGATTTGTCTCGACAATCTGGTGGAACAGCATCGACCTGCTAGTCTCGGAGTCTGTTACAACTGCGGTGGTACTGGACACGAGCATGAGGCGTGCAGAAATCCAAGACGAGTCTTCTGTATTTTGTGTGGATTCAAGGGTTTCGATGTCTCTCGCTGTCCCTATTGCTTAAAAAACGGGATTCGTACCAACTAAAGTCGCAGTTGTGTAAGGATGTGCGCCCCATAAAAAGCCTAAAATTAGACCCCCAAATTTACAACAGTTTTCGACCAGCTCATGATGAGGATTATCGTGATCCGTTGTTTGTTGAAACCATCATCCTCGATGATCCGTCCGATAATCGGCCTTTCGCTTTTGTCGCGGTATATGGCCATTCCTTCGAGGCTTTGCTCGACAGTGGTAGTAATGCCACCATTATCACCCAAAAGTAGTACCGAAAGTTTTCCAAAAGTCCATTGAAAGGTTTGGAAAGGCCAGTTGAACTTCGTTCAGCAAATGGACAGACCTTACCGATCCTTGGACAAATATATCTTCCGTACACTTGCCAAAACAAGGCAAAGGTTATTTGCACCCTTGTAGTGGAGCAATTAACAGTTTCTTCAATACTCGGTATGGACTTTTGGCGCGCCTTTGGAATAACACCCGAGTTGCAAACTTGTGCTCTGTTGAACTCAGGTTCGGAACGGGACGAAGAAGTAGAGATTGATGCTCCGAGTGTGTCTATACTTACTCCGGAACAGATGGCCTGTATCGAACAGGTTACGACCTGTTTTCAGGCGGTAGAGCCCGGAAAATTGAATACGACCTCGCTAACAGAGCACAGGATCGTAATTAAGGAAGAATTCCAAAGTGCCGCGCCTGTTTGCCGATACCCGTATAAAATGAGCCCAAGAAAACTGTCTAAAGTCTGGGAAGAAGTCGACCTTTGGCGTTCTATGGGTATTATTGAAGAGTCAGATTCCGATTGGTCTTTGAATATTGTCGCTGTGACCAAACCAGACGACTCTATTTGGCTTTGTCTAGATGCCCGGCCTCTTAATGAGCGTACAGTACGTGATGCATACCCTATGCCCCATCCCGGGCGCATTTTAGGAAGCCTGCCTAAAGCCAAGTACCTGTCTACAATAGACTTAAAAGAGGCTTTTCTCCAGGTTCCGTTGGCTAAGGGCAGTCGTAAGTTTACTGCTTTCAGTGTGCCCGGCAGGGGTATGTTCCAATTTACTCGTCTACCCTTCGGTCCCGTTAACAGCCCTGCCACTTTGGCACGTCTGATGGACCAGGTCTTAGGACGAGGAAAACTGGAACCGTACGTCTTCGTTTACCTCGATAATATCATCGTGGTAAGCGAAACGTTCGAGCATCACCTACAATTACTCAAAGAGGTGGCCAAATGTCTAGCCAAAGCCAATCTGACGATAAACCTGGCAAAATCCCGTTTTGGGGTTTCAGAGTTAAAATTTCTTGGCTATTTGTTGAATCAGGAAGGTCTAAAGGTCAATCCTGACAAAATTCAGCCGATACTCGATTACGAGCGGCCGGTGACGGTTACTAAACTGCGCCGATTCCTTGGAATGTGCGGTTACTACCGGCGTTTCATTGATCGGTTTAGTGAGGTAACCGCACCTTTGACCGACCTCTTGAAAATAAAGGCCAAGAATATTGGCTGGAACTCCGAAGCAGAACTCGCGTTCCTGAAGGTAAAGGAACTTTAAGTCACTCCTCCAGTGCTTTTTTTTTCATTCTCGCTTATTTTCCGTCGGTCGGTTCCGCCACTGTTGTGGCCAATCACCGACGCCCAGGGAGGCGACTCCACACCCAGGACCCTAACTCACGACCCGTTTATTAACGGACCGGCGCCAACGGCTTTACTTCCTCATGCGAAGGAAGGCGTGATCCCAGAGATTTTTCGCCTCAGAAAATCTCCCGGTGTCGGCTAGGATTGAATCTAGACCAGTTGGGTTGGTTGTGAGTGGATCACGCAACCTCACAACCATCGACACCTATGTCGGCGGTGGGATTCGAACCCAGGCGTCAAGCGTGGTTGGCGGAGACGTTAGCAACCACACTAGGCCCCCGCCTTCCTCCAGTGCCCGCCAGATTTTTCGAAGGAATTTATTCTGCAGACAGATGCCAGTGACACTGCTGTCGCGGCTGTTCTGGTGCAACAACATCCAGAGGGGGAAAAAGTGGTAGCTTATTTTTCACATAAGCTAACCACTCCCCAACGGAATTATCACGCTACCGAAAAGAAAGGTCTTGCGGTGATTATGGCGGTTGAACACTTTCGAGGTTACTTGGAAGGTTATCATTTTCGACTTGTCACTGATTCATCAGCCATTACCTGGATACTGAAGACCAAATGGAAAAGCAGTTCGCGCCTGAGTCGGTGGAGTTTGGAACTACAACTCTACGACATGTCCATTGAGCACCGGAAAGGTAAAGACAATGTCGTTCCGGATGCCTTATCCCGTGCTGTAGCAGCCATTTCGGCATTGTTCACTTCTGACTGGTATTGTTCCATGAAGTCTAAAGTTTCAGATAATCCTGATGATTACCCTGACTTTAAAGTTGAAGATGGTAAACTTTTCAAATACGTTGCCTCGAAAAGTGTACCATTCGACTCTCGGTTTAGTTGGAAATAGGATGGTTTACCGGTAAAACAAAAACCGTAAAACCGGTAAAACCGATATTTTTTTCAATACCGAAATACCGGTATTGGAGAGGCGAAAAAACCGGTATTTTTCTTAAAATTAGAAAAACTTGTTAAAATATTCATAAATCATTGTAAGGCTAATGAATGCTACCCACGTAGGCGTAGGTGTTACAAATCACATGACGGTGTATATAATAAATATAAGAGTGCCAATGAAAATCGATTTTTCGAATATCGTTTAGCGGTAGGGCTCAAAAGTTTCGTCTTCTTGAAAAAAGTCCCCATGCAAAATTTCAGCCCGATCGGACATTTGGAACACGTGTCTCAAAGCGGTCAAAGTTTCACGAAAAGTATCGATGAAAAAAAGCAGGTATTGATATAAGAAATTGCCAAAATATTTTTTTTTCAGATGCCATATGGCTTAGAAATGCTTGAAACATTGAAATTTGGTGTTAACTCGAAATAAAAAAAAATCTATGGAATCAGCTTTCTGGGTCTTAGAAAATTTTTGAGCTTAGACCGCTTTGAGGCACGTGTTCCCGATGTCCGATCGAGCTGATCGAGCTGAAAGTTTTTGAAACATTTATTTTCTAAAAATAGAATAGCTAATCTCTTTTCACACTTACAGAGCCATCTCGTGGGTTTTGAACTTACCCAGCTCAACTACAAATTCTGAAAATCATAGTTTAGGGCAGTAATCACAATCATGCCCGCGAAAGAACGCAAGTCATTATTCGTTTCGTGCTATTTAAAGTAGAACTAAACAAATAATCTGTATATATAACTTTGAATTGAAAATTTATTTTTTGTTTGGTGTCTCCGTGTGCTTTGCACAGGTTGCCCCTAGTTATGGACAAGTTGCTCCTAATACAAAATTTTTACAGGATGAAATAATCAATCAATAAAAATTTCATCCTATAAATTACTGCTTTTTATTCTTGAAAAGGTGAATTTAAAATAACTGTAGCATGGTCAAAGCTTCGTCGCCCAAACCGCAGCGGATTTTATTAGCAACGATTCTAGCTGAGACATATGTTTTCTCAGGTTCAACTAAATTTAGACAAACTGTTTAAAGAGCATCGTACAGAATAGAGAAGTACTTGCCTTTGGTTCCTTCGGACACGTAAAATGTAAATTCTTGTCTGATCATGATTTCATTTTCATCTTCATTTATTTACTCTTTTCAACAGTTTCAGGTATTGTTTCTCTAAGAATTTTAAAGTTATTCATATATAAGTTTTGCGTTTTGTAAGAAAATATAAGTAAAAATCTGCATGTTTTTTGTTGACTTTCGAAATTATGTTCTACGTAATTATATGACTGGATTTATTCATTGAAGTTTACAGAACACTTATATTTTAACCACAAAAGATCAAGACAAATGGTCGCATAATGCAGCGACATAATTATGCAGCGACACGTCCATAGATGCAACATGAGAAGCTAGGCTATAAATAAATTTCAAATCCAAGTTTATGTATATATTTATATATTTCAGTTTTATTTTTCAATAGTTCAGAGAGAATGACTTGCGTTTTTTTCGCAGACATGATTGTCATTATTTCCACAAACTATGATTATCAGAATTTTGTAGTTGAACAAGTAGGTTCAAAGACCACGAGTCGCCCCCGGTTTGTATTGATCTGAAAAAATAAAAATACTGGTTTTTTACCGGTTTTTATTTTTATGAATACCGAAATTCCGGTTTTTCGAAAAGTCGGTAATACCGACCACCCTAGTTAGAAATTGGTCCCAACCCCCGAGTGTCGAGAAGAAATCGTGCAGCGTACTCACGATGAATTGCTTCATGTGGGATACGATAAAACGATTCACGAGGTTCAAAAACGCTATTTTTGGCCTCGTATGGGACCAGAAGTTCGCGAATATATTCGCCAATGTGGGACCTGCAAAGAGACAAAAGCACCATTTACCTCAGTCCAACCTGAAATGGGTCAGTCACGCACAACTGGTGCACCGTGGCAGATGATTTCGGTGGACTACATAGGCCCATTTCCTTGAAGCAAACGGGGCAATCAACACTTGCTAGTCGTCCTCGACGTCTTCAGCAAGTACGTAATGTTGACCCCCGTTCGCAAAATTTGCAGTGCCTCACTTTGTGCGACCCTTCGCGAACAATGGTTCAACCGCCATGGAAGTCCGGAAATCCTGTTGAGCGATAATGGTTCGACGTTCATCTCCAAAGAATTCAGCCGGTTCCTAAAAGAAACGAATGTTACACATTGGCTGAATTCGAGATATCATTCGCAGGCTAACCCGGTAGAACGAACGAATCGATATTCGGCAATACGCGCGTACGCCCGCACGGACCAGCGCAACTGGGATGCCCGCATTTCTGATATGGAACGCATCCTAAATACCACGGTTCATTCTTTTACCGGGTTTAGTCCTCATTTCGTCGTCCATGGTTGCGAAATGGCATCAGGGGATGACTACTCCAGGATTTCCGGGGAGGGTGATCTAAAATCAAGACAGGACCAATTAGAGACAATTCGGGGTATTGTGGTTAAAAATCTTAGTAAAGCCTCCGAGGGTGCTCGACAGCAATACAACGGGCGACATCGCCAACTTGCGAAGCCATTCGCCGTCGGTCAAATTGTTTACCGACGAAACATGAAGCTGTCGAACGCTCTCGAACCTTTTAACGCTAAAATTGGACCACAATTCTTACCGGCGAAAGTTCTCGCCAAAAGGGGGTCTTCGTCCTACGAGCTGGTTGATCCTACCGGGAAAAATCTTGGTATTTGGCCAGCAAATCTTCTCAAACCAGCATAAACTGCTACAACTTTGTACCGGCGGCCTGCTTTTGAACGGATTGTTCATTTGGGAACTTTCCAAGGGCGACCGCCGGATTACATTTGGACTGTCGGTCCATTTATGCGTTGCTCTACCTTCTTCTAGTGAATAGTAAAAAGGGAGACTTACACTGCTGTTAGAAGGTTCTTCATTACCTCCGTTAACGTTTTGCGTGCTTCGCACTAGTGGCGGAGTAATAAATCGTTCCACTGAAGTTTTGCTTTCTGTTACAAAAACAGCCGTGCTGGTGTAAATATTAATTTTTGCCGGAATAGAACTCGGCGCCTTTTGGGAAAACACCCACGCACTGGCACTTGGAAACAGAAGGCAAACAACCGAAAACACATCACTTCACCTTGTTCGGTGCCATTGATTTAGTTTTCACCCCTCTTCAGCAGGGACTTTTTACAAATTTTTGCCTTGTTTGGGCGTTTATTCTTTGCAAAAAACACTTTTCCCCTCTTCTATGGGGATAAACTCGCACGTGCAACGTATTTTCGCCGCGAGAAACCGTCGCGAAAACCGGAATGTGAACGGCGAGTTTCCATTCTGGTTTGTTTACATAAAATATTCATTGATCATTCCGCATAGGAATGACGCCATCGCCGGTTGACGTCTCCAAACGATGCCGTGCTGCCAGAAACGATAAGATGGATTCGGATTAGATACTCACGCTCAGTTTTTGTTACTCTAAAGTGAGTTTGATATCACTCATTTTTGATAAAAGTGGAGGTACCCTAATTAGAGTACTTTTACGGTTACTCACTTCTGAGTAAGGGCGTCATACGTCAAAAACTGAGTAGAATCTACTCTGTTTATGAAAACTAGAAATTAACGAAAATGAGTACAAGTTACCCAGTATGCGTAAATTTTGAAATTTGATGGTTTCTGTTTTTTTGTAAATACGATTCAATAAATGGAATAAATTCAGAACAATCAAAAACAGATTTATTTTCCATCGAAATATTATAAATGTTTTAAATCATTTCCGTGTCTTCTGCCTTAGTGGCTTCGTTGAATGCGGCAACCAACCGGTTCACAGTTGCCCGTGAACTGTGGCTCATATTTTTGTACAATACGCACGCCAGAAAATCCATCATCATACGCATGTGTACGGGAATTTCTATGCCAAACACTGCGAAGGATTTAAATAGTGTATCGATTGCATGTATTGAGCACTGTACATCAATACAAATATTTCTGTTTATTATCACGAATAAAGGCCCGGCTTTAAACGGCATCGCAGAACATACAACATGCGGTTGTTCATTTTGAAGAGATTCTTTATATGTTTTTAAATCCTCTGCAATACTGATGTTGGGCTGGAATTATTACGGAATATAATTGTATTGATTAAGAAATTATTGATTTGATGACAAATTAGATACTTACTGCTAACCAACGAATGAAAGGCGACGCCAATTGCTTTTCGGAAATTGATAATTTACCGTCAATTCTCCGGCGGAGTCCACGCATTGGCATACTCGAAAACATGCGCAGGAATCCTTTAATGTATTCTAGAGAAAACGAATTTGCGATAGATTATTTAATTAAAATAAACAAATACATATGATTATTTACCATCCTCAACTTGCATGAATTTACTGGATGAGTATAGAAGACACTTCGATAGAACTCCCTTGAAATCCGGCTCAGGTTCACAACACGGAAAGAGTTGAGTAAACGATTTACGGATCTGAAAAAAATAATACTTTTTAGTTTTCAAAACAAACATTAAATAATACAAGTTGTGATTAACAAAGACTAAGTCTCCATATAATACATTAATTAGAAGTCATACAACAGATTCAATAAAATGTTCGATTTTTTTGTCAACAAGAATGCCAATGAAAAAAAAATACTAAAAACGTTACTAATAATTTTTCATGGTTGAAGTTCCAGTTATTAGTTTTGTCAATCAAGAAAACATTACCTATTTTTCAACTGTCATTTCTTTTAATTATTGGGACTAATTTATTGGTAAATATAACTAATAAGCATTTTGAAGGGAGAGAAAGTAAAAAACTTATAGCAAAAGCGAGGTAAGTAAGACCGCCTATTCTAGTGTTAGGATGGAGTATTATATTTATTAATTTTTTCAAAAGTGAATCATCAGTGTGGTCGACGAAGTTTTTTTATCCTTTTTTGTAACTGAATTTGCGTAATGTTCAACAACTATAAATTATTATGAAAATAAATCAATATCAAGACTGTTGCTGCTGATTAGAATAGCAATCGTCACTAATGCGTATCGTTGTTACTGTTAGTTTTATAAACCGCTTCTTCAGAATTTAAAAATAAACTCTACAGCATACTATTTAGTTTATTTTTGAATTCTGAAGAAGCGTTGGTAACTTAGGATTCATTTTATGATTTTGTTTTTATTTAATTTTGATTGTGTGTATATACGTTACCATATATCCGTTGTATGCACTTAGATGTGGAAACATTTGGTGAATTTCGGTTGCACTTTTCTTTGCATTGAGCAAAAATTTTAACAAAGGGAAACATGCCTCCATTTCCTGACAAATCCTTTTTTTATCATTTTTCGTTGCGTCCAACGTGCGTAGAACTTCGGCTTTACTCAAAAGTTCTGTTGGTATGGATGTAGTTTTGTTCACGTTTTTTGATCGCTGGTATTGGTAAATCATACCACTGTGTTTACCCTGTTCCATTCCACTGTTTCGCCAAAAAAAAGCCACTGGAAAAAAATATGAAAATTTGTGTCAAATACAAATAATTTTGGTCACATTACCGAATCTGGAGCCCCTTCAGGTCTGTCATTATCTACAAAACTATTTAGAGATCACCTGACCAACGTACAATAAATCAAATTGACCATGGTCTCATTGACAGCCCGTTCTTCTCAGACATACAAACGTACGCACCAATTGCGGTGCGGCTATTGGCTCGGACATGACCTTTTCGATCGAGTCTAGTGCAAAAAGTTGACGATGTACCTGATACGGCCGGTAGTCCTCTACGGAACCGATACAACGACGCTTATGACAGAAGGCCTTAACATTCTTGGAATTTTCGAACGGAAAACGCTGTGGACTATCTACGGTGGAGTACAGATGGACGACGGATAATGTCGACAGTGCATGAACCATGAGCTGCACGCGCTGCTTGGAGAGAACCCCATTGCATACCTGGCGAAAGTCAATGAGTTGCGGTGGGCCGGTCACGTCGTAAGAATGCCGGACGACAACCCTGAAACATCTTCGAGTCGAAAATTTTACTACTTTACCAAACACATAACGGTCTTCAGGTCGAGCTCGTATACAAATACCAGTCATAAACAGTGTATCTGCCATTACTCGTCAATGGAGGTGAGTATTTTTATGGCTGGGTATTTGTAAACGAGCTCGATATAAATACCTATAATATATAGTCTGGAAGAAAACAGAATCTTTACTTACACGTGACCATCTTTAATCCGTTTTTCGAATGGTTGACAAGCTACTCTAGTAAGGAAACTGATACCATTTTTATCTGGTATGTTACCTCTATCCAGTACCGGCTGCAATACTTTTAGTCGGAAACTATTATCTGAAACGAGCGTTTCTCGGAGTATCTGAAAAGATTTGAACAATAATATTTTACAACATGTGGTTCATAAGTATTTAATAAGGTACCAAAACAAGCATGAACATAACGAAATCTAGATTATATACAGAAAGACGTTTTACTTATCAGTTTTTTTTTTATTTTCTTATTATGTTAGGTACATATTATTTCTAGGTCTGTCTTGATCAAAGTGATATTAGACATTCATTATATATCATCAGATTAAAAATTAAAAGCTGAATGTAAAATATATGATACGCGCGTTGAATTTTTCGGAAAAAACGGTTTTGTATTTACCTATCGACTTAGTTTTGGTAGTTGAGTAAATGTTTGTGTGTATATGCGTGTGTGCATGTGAGTGTATATATGTGTATGTGCATATAAGTCCATCTGTGTATGTATGTGTGTGCAAGTCGCATTGAAAATGTAAGTGTTCACCATTGTATTTAAATAAATGTTTTATCGATTGACATTGTAATTGAAAAATTGAATTTGATGTTCATCGTACCACGCGATTGTTATTGCATTTGTTGTCTTGTTGTTACATTATAAAATTTAGCCATCTTTCGATTGAAGAATATGTATTTGTTTATTTAACAAGCAGCAAAGTTATTTATATTCGTCTGAAATAACTTCTCGCCTGAAATTATCTATGCACCATTTCTTCGCACATCCAAATTTGAAAACCAGTACAGCAAAGTATTTTTTTTCACGATGAATACCGCGTTATTCTGAAAACGACATAAAAACCGCGTTATTTGGAAAGACGTCGTAAAACAATCCGCGTAAAAAGAGCGTGAAAAAAACCTGACTGTATACTTTTCTTGAGCTGCAATTTTCTTTGGTAAGACCGGTTGGAACTTATTACCTAGATAAAAAAGCCCTGTGCAAGTATAGGTGAAATTACTTTTCACAAACATGAGTGTTTTCAGAACAGTTTGCAAATAATGATAAAAATCTAAGGACCGTCCAAAAAAATGCGCACGGTTGGCATGCTTAACCCTTTATAAGGCCGTGGAAACTACGCAAGGAATTGACATAAACTTAAGTAAAACGTTTTCCTTACAGGAGGAACAACAAATCTGTACCTTTGTTTAACAATTCACTATTGAATCGATTGAAAAAATTGGAGGCAATATAGTTGCCACTGCCCGTTAACCCCACAATGTTGGTGGCAATATAGTTGCCACTGCCCGTTAACCGTACAAACGTTGGTGGCAATATACTTGCCACTGCCCGTTAACCCCCAAAACGATGGAAACATTTTTTTTGCAGCTACATTGTAAGCTTCCTTTTTTGTAATAATAAAAAATGAAACATCATGGTAATTAGATTGTAACAGTAGCACTTCATTTATCTTTCATGGTAAAGATCAAAGTGAAGAATTATTCAAGTGGTATTCTGAAAAAAAAATTTGGGAAGAAATTTGAAATTTGTCGTCATATACACCATGTATTTTAACAAAACAACTGCATAATCTAACACAGTAGGTGCTAAACAGAAAGTTTCTAGTGAAGAACTTACCGGTTTGCTGGATTTTTACCAAATTAAGAAGAAATTTCCGAACGACGTTCTAAAATCATGGTTTGTTTACATGAAAATGAAGCCAAAATAAATATTGCACACTTCTAGCAGTTCTAGAAAAAACTAAGGTGTTTTAAGACACCTTTAGAAGTTTTTGGTTAAGCGAAATTTCAAAACGATATTCTTTGTGCAGCGAAAAATATGTATTTTGTTGGTGGCAATATTGTTTTCACTGCCTTATAACGGGTTAATCTTGAATAAAATCATGTATAGTTGAAGCCTCCTGTAAGCCACTGATCAACGTCACTTATGAGCTGAATCTAATCAATTTCTTTTTGCTTCCAGTTCAACTTACTTGTTTTGATGGAGGTATTATCACATTCGTCGTATTCTCCTTATCATTAACGTTATCATGAGAACTGTTCAGATTTTCTATGATCTGCAAAATGACCATCCGAGGTCCTTTCTCGTTTATACCGATATCTCTCAAATCGGTGTCTTTCAGAAGCACCAAGGAAATATCATCAATTTTTTTAGCTGTAAGAATTAAAAGAGTAAAAAGAATTATAATTACCTAAGAGTTAACACGCTATCCAAAAACTGTTTCACATCTTTGAAACTTCAGTAAACACTAAATTACACAGCTAATAAATACATTATATCTAGCTGACCCGGCAAACTTCGTCCCGCCCATTTTTGTATTTAATTAAATAATTTCAAACATTCCAAAATGATTGATTTCTTGCGATTTGTTTATAGTCTGCAAATATACGACGGAGCGGCCATAGGATATGATCAAAGTCAAAAAACAAAATGTTTGAAATGATTGGTTTTATCAAAATGATAACATCCTCGCCTTCTGGCTTCTGTACATCACCTTGATTCTGAAAATATTGGGTGGTATTCGGTCATTTTCAGCTGTTTCTCTGGCATCAATCTGATTCCGAAAATATCCATATTGGGTGGTTATTCAGTTATTTTGGCTGTTTTCCAGAAACTTAAAGTGGTCATCTTTGAATGTAAAATGGTGTCCAGGGTCAATGCTTGGCTTCTATGCATCATCTCGATTACGGAAATATCCACATTGCGTAGAATTCGGTCATTTTCGGCTGTTTCCCAGAAGTTGCCATCTTACAATTCAAAATGGTGTCTGAGGTCGATTTTTAGCTCCTTGCATCATTCTGGTCTCGGAGATACTCATATTGCTTTTTAGGTCACTTTAGGCTGGTTATTCAGAAACCGGAAGTTGCCATTCTACAATTCAAATGGTGTCTAAGGTCGATTCCGGTCTCAGTGCAACATTAAGATTCCGGAAATACCCATATTGGATTGTATTTGGTCACTTCCCGCTATTTTCCAAAAACCGGAAGTCGCCATCTTGGATTTTAAAATGGCATTTGGAAACATTTCTGGCTTTTGAGCATCATTCTGGTTCCAGAAACACTCATATTGGCAACCGGAAGTTTTAATTTCAAATTTAAAAATGGCGTCTCGAGTCGATTTTTGGCTCCTGAGCCATTTTTAGCTGTTTTCCGGAAAACTGATTGAAATATCTATTCAATTTGTATGGGAGACCAGCCTCCCTTCCAGAGTACGGAGGAGTGTCAAACCACTGTTTAAATTTGTGTTTGATTTGTATAAGAGCCTTCCTATCCAGAAGTGGGAGGGGTGTCGAACTATTATGGACATATTTGTTACCCCTAAAAACATTCACATGCCAAATTTGGTTGTATTTACTTGATCAGTTCTTGAGTTGTGCGAAATCTGTGTTTCATTTGTATGGGCCCCCTGCTTTCAAGAAGAGGGAGGGGTGTCAAACTATTGTGGACATATTTGTTACCCCTAAAAACATTCACCTGCCAAATTTGGTTGCATTAACTTGGTTAGTTCTCGAGATGTTAAGAAATTTGTGTTCCATTTATAAAGGACTCCTCCCCACCAGAAGAGGGAGGGGTATTGATTTATGTTAGTCGCCTTTCTCGGCCCCTGAAATCTCTATATACAAAATTTCACGCCGATTGGTTCAGTAGTTTCCAAGCCTATATGGATCATACAGACAAATAGACAGACAGACTGACAGAGTTGCATTTTTATATGTTTAGATTGTATGATACCGTATGATCAAGAACCACACACACACACACACTACTCGTATAAGCATAAATAAGGTATATTACCTGGTAGTGGACACTTCGTTTTTTACGACTCCTTGACCAATTATTCTTGATTGAGAATACTTATTATCCAAAGGATTGGACTATCGTGGGTAAAATGTGTTTTAGGTGGCTAAACTATTATTCCGTATACTAAACCACAATATTTTCTATATCTCGCAGAAAAGGATTTATAATTGATTAATTTATCAGGACTTTCATTGGATTTTTGTACGTACGTTCTGTACTTTATACGGAGAGGATTTATTACAGGTGCCAGTTTTATAATTGATGATCGTATTAAGGACACTCATGCTTAAACAAGTTTTAATACAAGTTTGAACTATTTTTTGTTCAAGAAAGTTGTGTAATGTTTAACTGCATTTTAGTTAAATATATTAGTTAAATATATTAGATAAATATATTAGCATATTAGTTAAAGATCATCAGAAATACGCTGTTTGAGGGAATTTCCGACAAATTAGTATGTTAGTGTCCATAACATTAGAAGGGTCCACTACTGGTCAATATACCTTACACGAAAAGATTTGTGATCGTAACAGCTTTTTGTATTTGAAACCTTTCTGAAGGGGCCGAGAATTGCTGAATTGCTGATGACTGCCGGCTGCTCGATGTATTTTAAGACAACTACTTAGGCATTGTTTATTTGATTTTGTCTCGGATAAGTGAGAGTTCTGTGGTTTCTTTTATAGTGGATGATAAGAAAATACTCATGTAGGCATCTGATAATTACTGAGGGCTTGATAAATAAGATGAATTTTATTAAAAACATCGGACAGTCAACAAACTCTAACGAAAGGTAAATAATGTTTGACTATCGAAAGTTTTCGGTATTTTTTACTTTTCATTTTTTAGCTATACTATGACAAAAACTGAAGATTTAATATCATCGTGGAAGAATTGTTGTTAAGAATAAAAATGATAAGGCACAATAAGGATATCATCATATTAAGCCATTTCAGTCAAGCAGAGTTTTTAATACGGTCATTCTTTTTAATCAACAATTCGAGATGCATTGAGCCGTGGTCCTATTGATGCCACATTATTTCATACAAATAAGTCTACAGTTAGTGTTAAGCGTAGCTAACAAATATAAATTTCTATTGAAGGGCAGTTGCAATTGTGATAGTTCGCAAATTTCAATGTTACAAAATAGTATATCTTGAGCGATAGGGTAGAGTTATCGTGTGATTAGTCGAATTAGGTTTTTCGGTGTAAAAAATGTTTTAACATTTTTGAACAAGAAACATGAAACAATTTATTAGATATAACTTAGTCGGCTTTAATCATTGTATTTCAAGGAAATGTAATTTTCATGATCGTTTCTAAATTGCCATAAGTTATAGGTTTTCCTGGTAAAAACCTTATCAATACATAAACGTATAATTTTTTTGGTGTGTTCAACTTTATAGCTATTGTATGCCTTAAAAAATGCAACGCATTTTAGTTCTTCAATTAAAAATACAATTGTGTCATCATTTTTACTATATGTTTTGTTTCGCCATAAAATAATTTGTTACACATCTCATATTTAAGTATCAACCCTGGGCGAAAAGTGGTACTATTAATTTTCATGTGATTTATCAATGTTATTGTTTCTGGAAAATCAAAAAGTAGCAAAGAATATTCACAGTGTTGCTTAAGAATTGAAGTTGAAGATAGTATTGTTACATTATTCAGATCGTAAGTATGATTGATGAATGCATAAATTTGTTTGAGATTAAAACGTTTTGTTAGGCTTAATGATAAGTTGCGGAAATTATTACATGTCTTTGTCTGACGTTTGGTCTCTTTAAACTTCGCTTCGAAAAGCATGCACGAAAAGTTAGCCACAGGTCCCTCTTCTTTAATTATCGAAGGGTAATGTACAAGATGGTGCATTTAATTGATGAAATTTACTGTGGGAAAGCAAACGCGAAACAGTTTGTGAAAACTTTGAATTTCTTGCTTCAAGTCACCAATTTGTGCTACATATAGCTTATTAGAAAACGCAAAAAAAGTTATTCTTAACGATGATCCGATTAAATCAACATAGTTGGTATTACTAACGATATTCGCGTGAAACATGAAAGGAAATGCTCTCAAAAGTGTCCAAGTCTGAGCAGCAGATTGTGGAATCGAATAACCTGGTGGCTTAATATTTTTCAACGAAAAGCTCGGCGATGGTTTATCTCGTGATTCAACAAATCCATAGTTGAAGTCCATGATGATCTTATTAATTTCATCTATCGTAATACTTTTTTCGCAATTCACGATATCATTGAAAATTAACTTAATAAGCATTGGTGCAATGCCCTCGAGAATGTCATGCATGGGATCCATTGTGTTATTAGTAGCGATATGAAAAAAATCAGCTTATGTAGTGCACAATCTCCCACAATACCTAAATCTTACGGTAGTTTTAATTTGTTTTGAATTGCTTGAATGTCCGATTGTAAACTTTGTCCTGTTCTTAAAGGAAATGATTCTTGAGAATGTTCCTGTTTTAAAGCATTTCGCGGCATGTAACACATACGGCAAAACATTTTAGCATGGGGTCCCATCAAACGAAATATATCGTGAATAGCCAGTGTATCTCCGATTACATGAACCAATACTGCTCGTAAAACGAAGTCCTTCCCATTGTCTATTTTGATTTTCACGCCAATTTCTGATTCCAACAAAAGAAGATCCTGCATCAAAGGACGAAGCACTCGTTCGTATCCATATATCTTCAAATCAGCAGCACTAACTGTGAGTGTTAAATAAATCCGGTTTAACTCAGAGTTCACGATGGAGTCAAAATTCTCAATTTTAAAACAAAATATAGTCATTTTTTTCATTCCTTTACGGAAGCCCAACGGGTTTCGGTGCTCCACATCGTCAAGATGCAATGAAAGTCTCAGTGCTTCGGGGTAGTTTTGAAGAAACGGATGATGTTGAAATCTAGAACCATCCTTGAACCCGCACAGAATACTTTTTTCGGTTTTTTCTTCCTCAATCATTGCTCTATGGTTCTGCATGATTAGTGCTAGCGTATCTTTTATAGAAATATAATGAGCGACATGCTTCACTACCTTCGTCTTTTAACTTACTCGTGCAGGGTGGCGACTAGCTTTTGATAAACTGCGTGCGATACTCGTAACTTTCCTTCTACCTAAAACCTCTTCTTTTGAATCGGGTAAAGCATAACCCGGCAGTCCAGATAAATACGCCAAACTGTCTACTGGTCTTCTAACCTCGCCAAATACATTTACCAACGACATCTTGTTGATTGTTTCTTGAGCATGAATATCATCATAACTGATGCTTTTAACTTCTAGAAATGATTTGAATAAACCCATGAAGTACATCTCATACCCGTTCAGTAAAGTATGTGCAGTCGTGATGAACTGTTGGATCTTTGACTCCGGTATTGAAACATCACAACGCATTTTCGTGATAAACTCATTGATCATTTCAATTATTTGTTCAGTAGAAACTGTCGTTTTGAAAAACATGTTTGTAATGTTCGAATAGTCTGGGTTCGGATCAGTCTCGTCTGGAATTGTTGATTTTGAGTCGTAATGTTCGGAATTTGATAATGCGTCTGTACGGTCGTCAAGCTGTGGTCCGTGAGATTTTTTTATATGGCATTTCAAATCTTTAAATCGTGAATATAAAATGTTACATTCAGAGCACCTGGATGGTAATTCATTAATTTTGCTGGTGTTTAAATTGTGAACATTTACGAAATGCGATTTTAGTTCATCAATATAACCGGGCACAAGCACTCCGCACGAAGGGAGATGACAACGAAATCCTTAAAACAAAATCGGAATATAAAAAGTGCGCTTAGTCGTCTGACTTTCAGTAACGCAAACGGTAATGCATAGTGAATGTATGCAAGGTGTATGTGTGTATGATGTGTGTATGCATGGTGCATGTGTTTATGATGTATGTGTGCATGAAGTATGTGTGAGAGATGTATGTGTGAAGATTTATAATTTAAAATATATTTTGAACGTGGCCACGACAGGTCAACTATTTTTAAATAAAGTTTTGACTTGGCATTTCATATTCTTACCTTTTAATTTTTGGAATGATTCCGCATCGAGTAAGGCTTCAACCTGTTCCATTCTTTAGCCTTCGAAAACAATACTTGCAACTGAGGAAACTTCTACAAAATAACAATGCAGTTTATAAAACTCTCACTGGAAAGTAACACTTTTTATACAAACAATACCGCCGTTGAAAATTTTTGACATATATATACACTCAGGGGTGAGTAAACATCATGGATAAAAACTCAAAATTGAGTAAACATGGCAATTATGAAAATTTGAGTAAATGTTTCTCAATTATCCAGCACCCGGTTACTCACTTTTTGACATTTTGCATAAGAATACCAAATTGAGTAGATCCTAATCAAATTAGAGTTAAAATAAAGCAGCGTGCTGATCGTTTGTGGTAAGGCAATGTAATGTATGTACGGTGCGGCCGAATGTGGATATGTATGAATGTGCGTCATCGGAGCGAAATGTTGTGTATTCGGAGTCTTGCATAATACTGGGGTTTCAGATTTTAACCTCCAGGGTGATAAAATTGTATTCCTTAGGGAATATTTTTATTATTTACCGCATTATGCGAGAGACATTCTTTGGTCCCTCTCAAACGTCTCAGTATGGGAGATGCTTTTGAGATGAACAGGGACAGAAAGACATGGTCCAGAATGTTGACGATGACGTGGGCTGGGTGCCAGACGGAGTGCGTGAATGTATGATTGGATATGCATGAGTGAACGAATAAAAGTTGGTGTGGTTGAATGAGAAGCAATGTTCTCTAGAACTTAATTCAAGATGTGAGTCGAATTGCAAATGGCGATTGGAATGAGAGGATATGTTTGAAAGAGAAAATAGAATGAGTGGTTCGTAAATTAACTCTAGCTCTAACCGTACAAAACTAGTACTGGGACTTGCAGTATTTTGGGAGGATGAGTTGTCTTGAAGATTGGGTCAGATGATAGCTGACTGCTTCTCGCTTTGCGAATGCTTTCAGAATTAGCACTTCACATCAAGACCAAACAATTTCAACGATTCGGAACTCCGATCGATTAGTTTGGAATTGGTTATTTATAAATTACGGAAGGAATGATAGGGATAGCAGATTTTGTACATATTTATTTATTTGTTTGTTTATATATTTATTTATTAATTTATTTATTTATTTGTTCATTAACTTATTCATTCCCCGTTTATTATTGTTATCGGTGTTAGGTGGTGGTTAGTAAAAAAAAATTGTTTTTCCACTCGGTGTGGGCGAGATTGTAACCGGTGCGGTTGCAATTTCAGCATCGAGTGGAAATTTACCTAATTTTGGTACTACCGCGGGAGAGTGTATGAGTAGAAATTACCCTCATTTAGACACTCCCGCAAGAGCGTGTACCCAACATGACAACTGTCACCACTTGTGCTGAATATCGTTCACATAAGTTTGTTTATTTTCGTTTAAATTCGTTCATTTTTTCGTATGTGAACGATATTGTCGCGTTAGTTAGGTTCGATAATTTTTTTGTCATGTTTGTGGAATAATTGTTAGGAATAGATAGGCCGGTGTTTTCCTCCAGCTGCGAAAAAGTGGTGCTGAATCCAGTCTCGGCGGGTATGTTGTGGTCGGCAGCCATCGCGGGATGATCAGTTTAGCCTCGATATCGGTACAGGACACACGTCGCGTTTTGTGTTTATTTTTGTGCGCGTTTTAACTGCTGTTTTTTTTTTGCAGTCTGTGTCCTGTGTGTCTCGCGAAGGTTGTTCCGCGGATACGTGTAAGACCAGCGAAGGTTGATACAGGTGTTCGCTCGCCGGATAGGGTAAGCTGCGCTATTGGCTACCCCCGGCTAAGTGCCAAGGAGCAGGAAAACACCGCCCCGCCGAGGACCATTGCAGCAGAAACGATTCGTGCTGCAGGAGCAGCAGAAAGCAGCCCCGGACGGCCACCATCGGCGACCCTCACCGCAACTGACAGCTAGAGGAACCAGAATAAACGGATGAGTTTTTGTTTATTTTGATTGTTTTTCTTTAGTGTTCTAGCAAAAGTCCGAAATCAGTTAGAGGTATCTGGCCGCCCTGTAAGGGTTTCGCCGGGCAAATTTTCGTGTGTACAGGGTGACCCCGTGTTACACCTTTTTCTCGGCTATATCGAGCCCTAAAGAAAATCCCATAAGGAACTGTCAAAAAGTTATTTACAAAATCAATGCAGCATTTTTCGAGTAGGAACGGGACAAATGCAGGGCTGCGAAGGTACACTGCCTCCAAGAACAACTCAAACAGTGATTTTATTCAGAGTGTGGTACCATTCAAGTAGTTCATTTTGTACGAGGGGCGAGACAGCTTTTATCTGAGTCACTCTTATGCTTGGGAGTAACTCTACTTCACTCAATATTACTCCGAAATTTCCAGATGATTCACATCTTCGATTACCTTGAGAACAAGAAAAATATATGAGCGGTGAGACCAGTGGCGTAGCTATGGTTTGGTAGGCCTGGTGCGGTTACAAAAATGTGGGCCCCTAATGAAAATGACTGGGCAGTTTTTTCTTTCATGAAAGGAATTAAGAGAAACAAAAAACTTAGTTTTTTTTATTTATTTATTCCGTTTTCCGCAAAATCGAAAATAAGGTTAATTTAGATACTCACTGCCCGTGCTTTTTAACTGGCAAAATCAGAATTTATATAGCCACGCGCGAACGCGGATTATTTCCCTCGCTCTGTTTTATGTTAGCAACACAGATATGGGAACTGTTCCATTATTCATTTCAGCCCATAATTATAAAACGAAAACTCAATTGAAAACTAGGAAAAAAACGCATATTTTCTAACTAAACAAATCAACTAATCCATGGAATGGTTTGTCATTAGTTCACTTTAGATATCTCATGAAGTAGAATCCTCAAAAATTTACCTAAAATCTCTGAATTTGTTATTATAGTCGATCATCTAACCAAGAAAACGAAATCTACCCATTGCTCTACACGGTAAGAGTCGAAAACCCATTAATAAGTATTGTTGTACACATTTTTTTCTGGCATATGCGGCTGTCAAAAGAATGGGTTAATTTAAAAATGTGAAATGGGTAAAATTGTACGCATTATAAAGACATGTTCTTAGAAAAAAAATGGGTCATTTGTTTACCCATTAATGGGTGAAAAAATACTTCCAGCATCGTTTTAGTTTACTCTGTCGATTTGTTCGCACGCGTTACTTCTACGATCTGTTTTGTTTATTATTTGTCAACAATTGCCATGGAAGGACTTTAAAAGAGATTCGATACTGCGTCGTTTAAGAAGTTGCAAGGTAAACAGTATGTTATATCAAGTATTGAATTTTACAATGTGAAATTTTTTTTATATTAGGTCTAGAATGTTCACTATCCGTCTGGTATTGGCTTTGTTGCAGAGAATAGCGATTCTGACAATTGATGATAGCAGATAAAATACTCCTGTTTTCGTAAATAAGATGCATTTTTGCAAATAATTAAAAATAATTGATTTCACTTTCGCTTCTTTTCATTTTTTTGAGTGATAATCACAAAGTTTCCGTTTATTTAATAATGGGTAAAATTTCACCCATTTCCTTGAGAAAATTCATTTCTCAAAATGAGTGATTTTGTACCCAGTTTTTGACGTTTAATCGGTTTACCCGTTAATGGGTAAATCGAGTTTACCCACTAAATGGGTTGGCTCACTTTTTGGCGAAATGGTTGAAAAAGTACCCATTAATGGGTTTTCGACTCTTACCGTGTATACGGCTACAACGGGATTCATTCAGCAGCCAACCAAATTTTTTTTTCATCATTTGCGGACGACATTTTTATTAATCACTAAACAAAATCAAACACTACACTAAGAATACTTTAATTTTCAAAATGTTCACCTTAAAATTTCCAAAAACAAGCTTTAACGTTTACTCTGTCCGTGTGGATCACGAGGGCAGAGTGGCGAGCATTAATACATGAGGTTGAGTTCAGATGGGCATGTTGACCGGTTCAGTGTTCGCAAGATTTTGGGGCCCCTTTGAGTGGTGGGCCTGGTGCGGACCGCACCAACCGCACCCCCCTAGCTACGCTACTGGGTGAGACCGAGTAACATTCATATTTATATTCGCAGTGAGGAAAAGGTTTAAGGATGGATTTTCAGAGACACGAGAGTTACTCAGATTTGCTCTTTATTTTTCACGTTTTTTTAGAAAAACTCAAATTTTCTCACTTTTATCTGAGTTGCTCTTTTACTTGGGAGTTACTCTAATTTACTCAATGTTACTCCGAAATTCTCAGATGATTCACACCTTTGATTACCTTGAACACAAGAAATATATATGAACGGTGGGACCGAGCAACATTCATGTGTATATTTGCGCTGGGAAAAAAGTTTAAGGATAAAAATTCAGTTTCCTCAGAAAAACTCGGCAAACCTCAAATTTACTCAATGTCTTATCCCTCGATTTTGTACCAACTTCTTTTAGAAGATTTCTTCCTGAGTGTTACGTATGTCTTAGGCAACATCCATAAATTACGTAACGCAAAAAACCCAATTTTTGGATCCCCACCCCCCATATGTAACGAAACGTAACGCCACCACTAACCTCCCCATAAAATTTGAGTAACGCTGTAGAAGAATTTGCTTAATATAACCACAGACAAACAGACGTACCACTGCATACAAAGTTCTAAGAAAATTGTGGTTCCGACTAACTTGTGCGACACCTACTGGACATATTCCGCAAAAGATAAACTTTTAGCTTTTCTGCTGATTTTGGCAGCACGGTGCTCGAATACTGTCAACTGAGTTCAAAGAAAAGGCACATCAGCGCCACCACCGCTACGGCGGGAATATTCCGCATAACTGAAACTTTTGAAATGACCGTTATTTTGATCCACGGAAATAAATCTCGTGGTACGACTGTTTGTCTGTGGTATCTATACACCATGGTAGGGATGGGCGATACTGACGAAAGTACCGATACTTTGGTATCGCGATACTTCAATGAACTTCGATGCCAGGTATTGAAATATCGGCTGAAGGAGTATCGATTATCGATGTTTCGATAGTATCGGTATCGGACCTGCAATTTTTTTCAGAAATCATCATTTAGAAAGTATCGATACCGGTACTCATCTCTCACGGCGAGTATCGATGCCAAAATACTACACGGAAAACAAAATCTACCCAACCGGAGGGTACAAACTACCTGAAATGATGTAAACCTTATACAACTTACGTGTTGGGTAGTTTTGCAATGCTATCGCTGAGTCATTTCAACTTAATTTATTTTAAACATGCTTTTACTTAATGATGGTGTTTTGACAAAAAGTCAACATTGAGTAGTTTGAACCCAATATTGGATGAAAAATCAAACTGGTTGAAAATTCATAACCCGCGTGATGCAATTGATTTCGCGAAAGTGGCAGAGTTTTCTTTGATATTGGTAGTTTTGGTATTAAATTGGTGATGTTAAGTGAAGAACGTGATTTTGTGCTTCTGTTTTTAAAAAATAGCTGCCAATTAAGAAGAAGATTAAAATTGCATTGTGAGAATGGAGCTAGGAACAGAGGCACTTAAAGGGGAAATTAATGAAGCCAGTTACACCAAATTAGAAGGTACATGAGTAGGTTTTGAAATAAATTTTATAGATTTTTTTCAATGATCCGCTTTTTTCAACTAATATCAATTCAATCGAATGAAATTAGCTGAACTCTACCCAAGGCATAGTTTTAAAGATTGAACTAAACGTTGGGTATTTGTGACGTATTATTACTCTTAGTACTATATACCTTCTATTGAATTAATCTATAACTACTCAAAATTGGCTTCCTGCACGGAACGACGCCGTTGGGTGAAATCGATATGAAAATGGGTACTTTTCGTTTTCCGTGTAGATACCGCGACCCCTTGTATCGATACCGTTGGTATCGATGCTGACATCGCCCATCCCTACATCATGGTACCCAGAGATGCCAGATATACAGACAAATCTGTATTATACAGACTATTTGTGTTGCGATACAGACACGCATAAGCCTACAGATTTTATACAGACATTTAGTATAATACAGATATTACACAGATATCTGATATTCTACATAATGGTTTTACCAGTATACACAAAAAAACGAACACAAAAACCAAAAGTCACTGTAGCCGTTGCTGGAAAAAGTGAACTAGGAACTGAACACTTTGCTGAACATATTAATCTTGCGTTTTTGAGAGTGAAATCATGACAACGGGAATCGAGTCAGGCTATCGGGGTTTTTATCGGCCCCGTGGGCACTAATCTGCCTGTTTCGCTCCCAGTAACAAACAGCTGATTGTCTCGATCGATTGCCATGCAGGTTATATTGGTGAAAAGACCGTTTGTTCTATTCGGAGCAATATCCAACGTTGAAGAATTGCTTAAAATGTCCCAAACCTTGAAGGTACTATTTTTATAACCGCGAGACTTCTGCCATCATGTATCAGTTTAGCTACATTACGACGAACGAAGATTTTTATCACGGGAAAGACTCTTACTTCTATGTGTTACTTAGATTTAAAAGATAAATTAGTTATCGATTAATCGACCAACTATGATAGACTCGAAAAAGAACAATCAAAACAAGCAATAAAACAAAACAATCTGACAGGTCGACAAATAATTAGGTATCAATGTATCGGTAACTTTTTTTCGCAGCGGTATACAGACTTATACAGACATTGTTATGGATTATACAGACTTGCCAAAAAAAAGTCTGGCATCTCTGATGGTACCGATCATGATGTATTCGCGTTGACGGTGCCAAGTATGATGACAGTTCTACAAGGTATGCTACATTTTTGTCTATCCACGCACACAAACAAATCTCGTTATGAAAAATTTCGCGTTTTGTATGGAATTCAGAACATTTTTGGAAATTTCTCGTTTCATGTTGTTTTATATCTGATTTTTTGGTCGGAGAGTGAATCTCCAGTTGAAACACACTAGAAATTGATATTAATTTAGATTTAGTGTGAAAAATTGTGACAATATGTCGAAATAAAATATATAAAAATGCTATATTTCTAATAGTTGGAGCATAATCTTAGTCATTGTCATAGCTCATGACTTTTGTTACTGTATGAAACATAAGCGACTCTATTTAGAAGCGCTATTAGAGTACAAGAAAAAAACGAAAAGTGCAAAAAGGTTGATGAAAAACAGCATATTTTACCTAACCCGCAGCATGTTTATGTATTCCCCACAAATAAAATATGTTTCAACATCATTTCTATAACTTTCCAGGAAAGTATGTTTTATAAGTTTAGTTTAAAATGCAAAATCATTTCAAATTTCATACAAAATTGGAAAAAGTTCATAACGATCACTAATACTAATGCATCGACGTGAATAGCATACCTTGTAGAACTGTCATCATACTTGGTTGACGGTGTTGCTGATATTTGTTTGGTTTTTGCATGCGAAAAAGAAGGAAGAAAAAATTTTTGCTTTTGTCATCACACGCACATTTTGACAATTACATATGGGTGTTCACATAAGTGCGAACAGCCTTCAAAATCTCTTTCAACGCGAATAACCCAGCTAGCCGGCATACCGCCATGTTTCGAGGACTAACATCTCAGCTTGTGTGTGAACGAGATAGCATATCACCGCCACTTTTCATACGCATAACATAGCATCTGTCAATGAGGCCCGCAAATCGCGGATCCACTGCGATGTTAGCTGGAATAACCCGAATAGATTTTGCTGTGACGCAAACATCAACTGGGTCGTTCCAGAAAATGCTTTCTTTCAATAAATAAGTATGGATAAACCCGTGGTATTTATTATAGCATTCAATACGAGCCACACCCAATATTTCCTTCTTTTTTTAACTACCATGTAACTTGATAACGGTTAGTTTGAAGAATTACTCAACACAATAACACCAGAATATAACCGCAACAGCTTAGCTTACTTCTGTGTCTTTTTTGGTAAACTGCTTCTGGACCGTGTGCTCCAGAATCTGAATCTAACGTCAACATTCTCGGTTATCTTTTTTCGGGAATCGAACCCGATATCACAACCGTGTGGGAGAGCTAGCCGACCGACATCGCTAACCACAGAGCCACGGGGATCACTCTCACCGCGCGCCTGCTGTTTGCTTAAACCGTTACACCATGTATCTATACATCAGGGTACCGATAAGGGGTTGAAATATCTTTTATCTTCATAGTCGCGATTCGATGCCTTATAAAAGGGTAATGGTCAATCGATTTAGAGTTGTGTTGATGTTAAATCGAATCGACTTCGCAGTCAACTGTTAAGTGTACAGGACTTCAATCCAAAGAATAATGCGAATCGACCTAGGCAAGTGAAAAAGGACAATGACTGGAAACTTGCACTTGGAATATTAGGACCATACTGGAACCGATACGCACGAATAGTAGGACACAAGATGGCCAAAAACGGGACCACGAATTTCGGGCGGTAGACTCGACCACAGGCATTTCTTTCAGGTATTATATCTACTACAGTAGCGATGACAGAGCGGCTACTATGAAGCCGATGTGGAGACCCATTACTGACCGTTTATGCGTATTGACGATCAAGGACAGCTTATTCAAATACAACCTTATGAACGTGTACGAGACGACAAGCGATAAAACTGGGGTCAGGGGAATGTCGAACAATAGTAGGTACCTATTTTTCACGTCGAGACATTTGGACGCACGTCTGGAGACACCCCAATGGAAAGGCCGGATTTCAGATCGACTACACGCTTATGTACGGCCGGCACTTTCCAGACGTTATTGATGTGCAATCTTTTCCGAGGCCAGGTTCAGATCATTATCCCGTGGTAGGTATGAATCAGTCAAGCACCAACGTATTCAAATCAGGGTCACAGAAGAGAATCCGTTTTAACATCCAGCAGCAATTAACGGAAGGAATTGCACGCGGAAAGTGGATGGACGGATTGATGAACCACTGGAAGAAGACCTGAACGAGCAGTATAAGCACTTCCACGTAGCTGTCAGTGAAACAGCGCGAGGAGTGATAGGCTTGGCAGCGAAACAGGGAACCACGCGTAGTGAGTGGTTTGATGCTGAATGTCTAGGAGTAGACAGAAGACAAGAACCGGGCCTTCGCTACCACGTTAGGAGCAACAAACCATGCGACGCATTATACGCGGAGACATACCAGAAAGTTAGAGCTGCTGAAAAAAGGCTTTGCCAGCGCATGACAAGAGGAGCTTTCATTAACGAGCCGTTTCAGGCTCTGGCATGTAATGACGAGGAGCCTGATTAACGATAAGTCGTAGGTGGCCAAACGTTGGAAACAACGCTTCGAAGAGATGCTGAACAGTGAGGAAGATAGGAAAGTCGTCGACGGAAACAGGAGGTAAATTGGAGAGCATGGAAAAGTTGTAAATCCGCCAACATTAGACAAGATAAAAAAGCTTGCGGAGAGCTGAAAACCTCAAAATCGCTTGGAAGGACGGCTTACCGGCCGAACTTTTCAAAGTCGGGAGGGAGCCACTATATAGTGCAATTCACCAGATTATCTTGAGGTAAGTACCTACGAACTGGATGAAGGTTTCATATGCTTTATATAAGAAGGGATACAGACTTGACTGTAGTAACTCTCGAAGCATATAATATTTTCTCCCGCATTCTATTCCATAGATTAAGGCCGTTGCAAGAAGCCTCCGTTTGTGAATACCAATGCGGGACGATCTACAACGGACACGGCTGACAGAAGAAGAAGCTGCGAGAATTAGACTTACCGTAGACACTGCCTTTGTTTTAGTGCATGATAGCTGGCAGAGAGTGTGGTAGTCCTACGGGCGTTGGCGCTGCGGTGGTGATGAATTGGGATAATTTCGAAGTGGTCAGTGGGTTTGTCTATCTTGCGACACTTGTAAAGTATGATAAAGAAATGCGCCGCGAGGAGAAGAGGTGGATTGTGGCAGCGAACAGGGCTTATTAAGGATTGTATAGTCAGCTAAGGTCCGCACGGAATTTGCACTCTACAGGACGCTGATCCTTCCGCTGGAATTCTACGGGCAAGAAACGTGGCCTCGGGAAGAGCATAGTACCTGGTTATGATACATAAATGATAAACTTCTATAGTGGTAATTCAAGTTGCTACGTAGAAGACGGTAAATTTCGGCAATAGAAAAACACATGTTTATGGTTTTCTTCTTTAGAATCAGTTTATTCATATTCTATATATGCTTTGTAATGAGAATGATATATAGGTATATATATAAAATCAAATCTATATATGTATAATAGTTAACAAAAAAGTTCTTCCTTATGTTTTAATTATTTTTATTTTTTTATTTCCATTTTACTTTTTTATTAAAAATGAGACAGCAAACGCAACATACTACGCGAGACAATCTCATTTGTCAACAATCAATATCTTTCAGTATATAACTCTGTATTTTAATTTTTCTTGTCTTTTGTGTGTTTTTCTGTAATGCCTACATCATTAAAAATTTATACATACATACGAATTTATGCTAATAGTTAATTTTTGTTCTGTTTTGCATGTTTCATTTGCTTATCCGCAGATTCAACTCATACTTACAAACGCTGACGAAATGCTGCTACTCTACCGCAAACAAAAACAACATGTCACGATAAAACAGAAAAGTTTGCGATATTTTTTTTATATTCGTTGGCTTGGTTAGCCGAACGTCGTTTTCGTATGCTATATTTTTTTTACATAAGAACGAACTGATGCCACTAGTTTTTTGTTCTGTGTATGTGATGCTTAGATGTTCAATGCTGGTTAAACTGCTATCGTTTATGTTTTAAGTTCTACGCTTTATGTAAAGTTGGTTTAATAACTATAGTTTGTTATTAATTATATTACTTATTGCTTTGTCGTTTAAAATTGTAAGTGAGCGTTTGCAGCTAGATTTCCAAAAACTTTTCGCCAATAGTTTTTTTTCTCCTTAAATTGTTTTTTAAAATTCCAAAGAAAGAGAAGCAAATGAAGCGGATTTGCTTACTGTGTCGGTGTTTCACGAAGTGCTTCGTTCTGTCTTTGTACTCGAATAAATGACTTGCACGCGGACAGTGTTTAACTAAATTAGCCCAATCAATCGCTCACTTGACGATTTTTTTTTCATTTTAAGCTTGTTCGGTAGTTTCTTGCGTACAAGGGATTTCCAAAAGAACCTCCCTGCATTTTCGATCTCAAGTTTGCTGTATGTTCTTTTTCGGGTTTATTAATTATGTGGGTTTGTTAGACATTTTAGCATTGCGTTCAATCTTAGTTGTGGTGTAATAATAATTACCAGATTTATTTTCGCTCGTTTATGTTTTCTTTAACTGGGAAATGCTCTGTTTCAAACTCGATTATATATCCTCAAGTACGTGTGTTGTTGATTTAACTTTCATACATGTTTTTCGGCCATGTTGTTAAGTATATGCATTTCTTATAAATTTACCACTACTGTTCATTTTACTCTTTCATTGAATTTTGTTGGATTACTTTGAAACTTTATATGCGTGTATGTGATTTGTGTTTTGGTTTGCCAACGCTTTTTGCTCAGCAGGTATGTTCAGCAATCTCCTTCAATTTTATTTTTTTGGTAAATTTATAAACAAATTAATACCTTTTTATCTACAAGGTTTTCTTCGTGAATAGTTCATTTGTATTGATCTTTCTCAATCCATTTGGGAATGAATACTTTATACTGTTTTGTCTATTTGTTTACTTGAATTATTCGTCATAAACTGGAAGTCTAAAAGCGTTTGTTTTTTTCTGATTCAGTTGTTAAATTTGATCTTTTATCCACTATAAATAACAATATACTTAGTTTTGCTTATGTTCTTCCCATAAAAATTATTTCCCAATTTATATAATTCTTGCTCCAACATATCTCTTTTCAGCTTGAGTATTCATTTTTATTTATATGTATAAATAAAAAACGTGTATAACAATCAACGGTCAATACATGCCTTTAAGGGTTAAAATTGTGATTTTGTTTCCGTCGTCTAAACAAAAACCGTGTTTTATTACCAAGCAATGCCTTAAATATACCAGCCAAACAATTGATGCGAAAATCTGTGCTTGTGCTTACATCATCTTGTTTCCTTATAGGTAATATTTTTATGCATTTGACAACGACAAAAACTATATGACCTCGAAATACGATTGAATATATGAAATTGTACGACCCATTCGTGGATGTCGATTACTGTGAGTAAACGGCGATTCTAAGCAAGTGATGATATTTTTTTTGTTTGCTCCAGCGTTTCGAGGGTTCCTCTAGTGGGTTCAACATGACCCTTTCGCTAAAGTTTTTCCTCGAGCAATATCCGGTGACTGATGTCTGACAGTCAAATTAGCAAAAACTAACCCCTGGTTTTTTGGTGTTTATCAAATGCACCCTGCCAATATCGCGTGCAAATAAAGGATAATAATCATCACTTTATAGTGCACTGAATTTGGAAGAATTTCATAAGACAGAAGTGTGATAAGAAGCTAGCGATGGTTTAGAAACCCTTGGAATTTGCCAGCGATTCCCGTTCCTGTCGAGAGTTGCGATGTATTGTTGCCTCATGAGATACATTGAAAGAAAAATTAAAGCTTGTTTTGCGTACGTAGATTATACGAGAATACTTCTGCTTGAAAAAACCAGCAGTTAGAAGATTTGAATTTATGATGAACAGATTGCAGATTGGAAAAATAAAAGATCAGCATATTTTCTCCAACTGTGATTCTAATTCCGCAGACCTTAACTTTATAACATAGTCACAAACAATATGTGATCTATAATTTACTAACGTACATCATTGATAGTAAAGGGGCAGCAACTGGTGGGTTGCAAAATGTTTGAGCCATTCTGATGATTTCCTTATAAATCTGTTGGCATTACCCTTCGTATGTTGGAGGAACTATTTTATGTGGCATTTCCGAAATTTCTAATGTAGGCCATATTACGAAAGGTTGATGCCTGCGCACAGCAGAGATTATACGGTAGAATGGCTATCATTTATATTACTGCTTGTTGATAGTTGATTGCTGATCTCTTGAAAGTTCTTCCCTCGAGTGGTACGTATCGCTAAGCCACTTATGCTGTGTACTTGTGAATCATCATGCTACTGAAGAATTAGATGAAAAAGCATCAAAACAAGAACGATCACTCACTGTTGGCTGCTTCACTATATTTTCGTGTCATTATTCTCTACCGCACTGAACTTTTTTTTTGGTTTGCAAAGATTTGTATTGTTTCTTATTTTTCTTCTCAATGATTTTGTTATTTACCGCGAAAAGTTCTTCATTGATGTAGATGATTTTTCCTCTCGTCATAACCTACATGCTTTTTTTCGTTTTCCGGTCCTATTTCAAAGTTCAAGCACGCTTTTTTCGATTTCCAGTTTCTTTATCCTTAACATCATTTATTGATTCTCGATGGTTTGTGCTTGAACTCTTTGTGTTGTATTTGTTTATGAATGAATGTGTTGTTGTTATTACGGTTCAAGGTGAATACGCTAGTTGGTTGTTTATCTGTCACGGTACTCCTGGGTTTACGTTTAGCAATTAATGCTGTTTATTCGATTCATGTGCAAGGTATTCGGTTCAAGAAAAACATTTGAAATCGAGGCTAAGTAGTAGAGTTTTGAATTGAAGAGAAAGATTTGTCAAGTCTACATCAGGGAAAATTTATTAAAATTAGCGATCAGCAGCTGAACTTGTTACATCTATTTGGAGTTCGATTGATTAACTTTGAAGAGTTCGCTGGTTTTGAAAATGTTTATAGTCAGAGGAGAGCTGAAACGAGTTTCTGTCTATTTCTCTCAATTTGGTTATAGCTCTTGGATTTGGAGTTTTCTTGCATAATCTCAATCGTATTGATTCAATTTTGTTCATGATTGGACGGGAGAAATTTGCTTTCTCTTCGTAGATGACTTCCTCGTACGCGTTTTGCTTCGTTTGTTTGCGCTTGTTTACTTATTATTCAATAGTGGAAATATTTACAACTTTACGCTAAAGTATATTAGCACTGCAATTTAATTCGTCTTAATGTGTCGAATACCATCGATTTCATTTCGTCCTTGTTATTTTTGTAAGTATATATTTTGACATTACTTTCCGCATTTAACGAAGTCGACAAGTAGATAACTGAACCATATTTTACAGGCTGGTGGTTTTGTTTGATAGCATGGCTCGTTTCGCTAAGTAACATCTAATAGAGTTTAGAAAAAACGACGAGTAAAAAACGAAGAAGATATGTAGGTTGTTCGAATTAGGGAGAAAAGACCAACAATTGACACATTCGTAGAAACGTTTTTTTTTCGGGTTTCGCTAGAGCTCGAATCTATTTGTTCGATATTAAATGCTACGTTGTTTACGAATGATTTACTTTGTTATTAGCAGTGTTCGCTTACCGTTCTGTTATCGCTTCTAATCTTACCGTCCACCCTTTTAATTCTTCATTGTGTAAGTCATACTTTCAACTATGATTTATACTTATATTTTGGTTTTCAATTTATTCACTATTTGTTTCCACCACGTTGTTCGTCAATACAAAATCAAAAATAAGAAAAACCCTCAAAAATTTGTTAACATTTCATTTTATTATCATTGATTTTTTTTTCATTTATGCATTCATTTATTTATTTTATTTTGCTTTTGTGAGATGCTTACGGTAGATTGTTTATTTGTATAAATGTGGTTGTGTTGTCTCTGTCTTCATGGAAAAGGAAAGATAGTGTTGGATGCTTCGAACTGCTTGTTTAATGTTGGTATTATTTCTGCATGTCAATTTTCATACCGAATCAATAATTTCTACAAAAAGAAAGCTAAACTTTTGGTTAGGGGTCGATAGGTGGTAAATTTTTTAAATAGAGAATGGTAAATAATTTCGAAACAAAGTAATTATTGTATATTAGGCATATTAAAGACCGTATAGTTATTTATTGGTATGATGTGAGATAAAGACAATGACATATTCCGTAAAAAATCGAGCTCAAAAGTTTCACAACGAAATTCTGACCAAACAGCAGATATTTTTTTTTCTTCACAAATATACCACACAGCAGATGTCCAGGCTGAAAGAGATTTCAAGGGCTCACACTCACGTGAACTCTCACAAAGATTATCGGAATAAGCGTGATGACAAAAGTAAAAACATTTCCTTTATTTTCATATGCATAAAATCAAACAAATATTGGCAAATTCGGAGTTCCTAATACTGGAATTCAAAACATACGATTATTTAGTCCCTAGATAAGTAATATCGCTGGCGTCGCTGAATTTTTACAGGTTATGTATAGAGTTGGTCTGCTTGAAAACGTAACGTCAAACGTCGTTACACTGAACGGAATCGTCGAGCCTTTATTAAAAGATTTATTATTCAGAAGTATCAGACGGGTGAAATTCCGAAAATCATGAAATACACGATACACTGATATTTTACGACAAATGATACTATTCGCTGTGCACACTGGTAATGGTTATTGTCAATAAAAGATTTTGCATTTATATTCTGAGTGATATTTGTCGACAACATGAGTTCAAGCGCATATGTGAAAGAAAATCATCATGGCAGCTCGATTAAGGAAATCATATACAAACAGTTTCCCTCCGTTTCACTTCCGATGTGCTCATCCATAATCTTTCCATTGTTAATAACAATAATACAATTTTTAACTGTTTAGTGTATATTTTCCTTCTGGAAAGAATACTTTTTCTTATTTGTTTGAACTGTGTAAGAAAAGGATGATAAGCAGTTCTAAAATGACGCTAAAGTCAAACAATTATTATACATTTATGTACGACCAATTTGGTTCAGTGTAGCCTGCTGTTTTCTTTTGGTGGTTGAAGCCCCATATAAAAGCTCAAAATAGAAATAGTGCTACTAGATCATGATTTTCAAAGCATTTTTTGAGTCGGATCACGAAAAATCCACTCTAGTGCTCAGGATCTTTATGTAACATGATTTGTCTCAAGCACAATAGACCACCTCACCGAATCTCTTTAGCCTCACTTTTCTGACAGTTAGTGGTAACTTTTGCAGACGATATCGACATCATTGGTATCAACCGTAGAGCAGTGGAAGAAGTCCTCGGACCTCTCAGGAGGGAAGCTGCGAGGATAGGGCTCATCACTAGAGGCTAGACAACTTTACTTTTGAGAGAAATATTTCGGTATAATATTATACGATATTGGTGAATATATTTTGATATTTATCGTTTATCTGTCACCTTCATATTACTCCGACAGACTCCGATGATAATGTGCTGTCAAGGAGTTGTGATATAGGTAGACATGTACCTGAAAATGCAACGATAAATACTTTGTAATATCGAATATTTAAACATTTCGCAATATATCGATAGTGTCTTGCCCCTAGGCTCATCATTAAATCATGCTAAAACGAAATACATGGTGGCTGGTAGAGAACGTGGTAGTCCGACGGATGTTGGTACTGAGGTGGTATAGCTGGGGAAACCTTTGAAGTAGTCGACGAATTTATTTACCTGGGTACATTAGTGACATGTGACAACGAGGTTAGCCGTGAGATAAAAAGGCGGATAGCAGCTGCAAACAGGGCCCTATACACGCAAAAGTTCAAGCTTTAATCATCCAATGTGTTCTTTCAATTCGCACAGAATTTGCTCTGACTTCGCACAACCAATGCGTGATAGGCATAACGCAAAAGTTGTACAAGGAATACATTGACAGAGATCAAAATCAGAATATGTATCATATACACAAAAATCGTAATGTCTCGGTAAACTTCGGCTTCGGGCGAACGATCAGTTTCGAGGCGCTCAAAAAACCGTTCTTTACTTTCGCGAGCCGGTGCGTATCAACGGCTCGTGCATCCCTAAAAATCGTCAGCAACCGAAATAGCCAATAGCGAGCCTTGTTGCCGCGGAAGTTATTGACGCTGGTGCCAGTAACGCATGTTTTTGTTTTTTGTTAATGATTGAATGATGTTTTCAAATGACCTGATTCATGAAAGTGAATCGATCAGACAATAATTTCTTCAATGGAGTCAGTACCCAACTTATCAGTATTGATTGCTGGCTCGCTGTTTTAACGATGCCAACCTTCTGAACATCGGCTGATGCTTTAAGTGTAGTGGTTTGGAGCTGCGCAATACATTCAAAATAGGCTAGAGCATCAAATGCGTTATGCCCAACGTACATGCGTTGTACTGGTTCCAATTTTAATCAGTAAATGCGCTAATTTTGCTCATAAATGATCTGGTTACGCACACTCCAACTTTTGCGTGTACGGATTGCGTAACTAACTGAGGTCCCTTAGTCTGCAAACCCGTACTAAACTTGCACTCTACAAAACACTAATTTTTCCCGTGGTCCTCTACGGCCATGAAGCATGGACGTTGAAAGAGGCCGATGGGAGAGCTCTTGGTGTTTTTGTGCTTAGGGTTTTGCGTTCAATCCTTGGCGGCAAACTAGACAATGGTGTTTGGCACAGACGCAGGAACCATGAAGTGTACCAGGTGTACAAATCGGCGGATATAACTAAGCGGAAAAACACGGTAGGTTGCAGTGGGCTGGGCATGTAGCTAGAATGCCGGAAGAACGATCAGCGAAGACTGTATTTAGCAGAAATCCCGATAGAGGTCGTCGACTTTGACGAGGATGCACGCGAAACATGTGTTAGGGGAGATTGGAGGATAGCAGCCCAAGACCGAGTGAGAAGACGACGTGTTCTGAATTTGGCATTGGATCGATAATCGGTCTGTCGTCGTAAAAGTAAAGTAAGTAAGTGGTAACTTTGTTAACATTTTGGGCTATGCGCATATTTCTGAAGCAATCGTGTGATTAGTGGAAATGCTGCTCAATTTCTAATCGTTCTTAGTGTACAGGCACCTCAAACTTAACATTTAAAGGGCATTTCTGTCAGAATCGAAGCGATCTGATATAATTGAGAACCAAACTGCATCGCCCAAAGATAAATAAAGTTACCAGTAGTTGTCAAACTCAGATGCGTGGTGTCACCGTGCAATGGTGTACGAGTACACTAGCGACATTACTTATCTAGGAACTAAATAATCTTATTTCAAAACACTTCCAGGGATCAACGCTAATATTTTCCAGCGCTTTTTCAAGAAAGTGAAAAATAGCCAAAGTGTTTCCTTCTACCATCACGATGAAATATTATTTTTTTCATTTTTTGTTACAAACGAATGTCAACTTATCCTGCAGTCACAGTGAAAACAGGTTCGTTTGATGTTCACTGTTTCAAAATTTCTGAAAATTTAAAATGTACTCTAAATTTCATTGTATAAACTGTAATTTTGTAAATCCGGTTTATGTATTGTACAGTGGCATCATGCTGCTAGTAATGAATAAGAAAAATACTACTCCGAAAGGCCGTTTTTGGATCAATTTTGGCGTTTCATTTTGATAGCTGTTTGATTCCCATTTCACCAAAGAAACGATGAAGATCAATTGGTTGGATTTTCAGAAAGTTTTATTGCAAGACCGTGAACGGCGCTCGTGAAATATTTCATCAGAGTATGACAGATCGTTACAAGGATGAAAATTAGAAATTCTGATAATAAAAATTATTTTTAACAGCACTGCCAGGAATACAACTGCACACCGCAGAGCAACAAGCGGAAGTTTCGAACTAGAAGGAGTCCTTTTTAAAAAGGTAAAAATTACTGGTTTGACAATCAATTCTCTACCGGAAAAAATCTTCTCAAAATGGTCTGCCACCTCTGTTTCAAAAGCACACATAATTCCTTTCTTTTAATCTTTTCATACTCATACTCGGGTTTGTGAATATAATATGAAAATAGCACTATAGAAATATTTTGTCTAATGTCGCAAGCAGAATATTTAGCTGATGTTCAACAATTGCACATTCAGGTTTACCGTTGCAATTCGATCCATATTGATGTAAAACGAATGATTCCAGTATGAAATCATTTTTGGCAATTCAAACTCAAACCATCAATACGCGCTCGTGACAATTATTGATAAGAAAATAAATTAAAATATCGCAATACAAAAACGAGCCAAACTTAAACATCTCATTTGTTTCAAACTACATTAGGTATACCTCTCGACCACCGCCGACTGAAGTGAATCAAGAAATGGGTAACGATAAAAACCAAACGAAAAGCAGATTTCCTATATTTGATTTTTTTTTCTTGTGGGCAAACCTTTCGAAAGCACATCTGTGAATACATGATATGATGAATTTGACGGTCACCTTCCCCAGCCGCTACCGGATAACAAGTCGATGCTGCGGGTGCACTAGCAGAGCTTTAGCCGTCATGGGCTTGCTTTGATACCTACACATATTGTTTTTTGCTTTTTTTTTGTTTTCAACCAGGGATACAACACACACGCAGGCCAGAATAGTAAATATGCATTGTGTCGCTGTTACATATCGAATACCCAAAGCGTGATGCACGTGCACTGTCGGTACATGAGTGTTGAGTTTATGCGAGTATGTTTATGTGTGTGTGTGTGCTTAACAATTGTGCTTAAAAATCTCTCAACAACACGAATCGGTGTGGGAGGGGTGGGGACTGTGGGGGCACTCGCACGCGCGGCTATGTCTATGAATCGAGTGACAATCGGTGATTGGTGCTATGTGACAATACAGCAACGAATACGAAAATTCGTCAACATCTTATACAAATTTTGGAATTCAGTACTGGGTATGAAGAAAAGATGAATGACTATTGGTCTGGATGGGTGAGGATGACATATCTGAGTTACTAGTTAGAGTAATACATCTAATGTCTTTATAACATGTCAATATTTAGAGTTAGGAAGGTAGGTAATCTTTAGTCTAGGAAAGGAAATGGGGAAACGAGAAAATGCATTCGAACAAATATAGATATTTGTACATAAATATAGAAAGTATAGAGAGATTTCCTACGAGTAGAGAGTAGAAGGAAGGGATGACTAGAATGTCAGAACTAGATTGTTTACATGATTATATATTTTGTAAATGTTTCTTCATGTCTTACGGTTCTAACGTTCTAAGAAACTAGGTCCTGTTACTAGCGGCACTATCATGAAACATGTGTTGTTGCTGTGTGTATGATGTAGTATGAGTGGAAAGATAAGTTGGTGTGTTGACATGTTGTTGTTTCAAGTTACCTACGGTGTTTTGTTTAAGTTCGAGTAATAGATTTTTGCTGTTGAGAATTGTTGCTTAAGTTTAGATGCTGTTTGTTTAGATCTATATCTTTATAGAAATTGTTGTTTAGAAGAGAGAGATGCATGCTTAAATACAACTTTACTGGCTTAATTAGTCGAGTTTTTTTGTTTGTTATTAGCTAGATGTATTGTTAGGTAAGATTTCGTTCGAATACAGGTTTTGGTTGCATACAATTTAAAATGTATAATAATAGATTCGTTACTATAGTAGCATGAAGAACAGGAGATAAAAATCTAAAATAAGTAGTTCAATAGAAGATTCTTGTTGTTTCATTTCTTTCGTACTCCCTCTGTCTAATTTTTCAATGCCACTGGAACAATTTGTTTCATCTTTTGCACAATTCTTCGACGCTTCTTTCGTTCAACATTTCCTAAGTTGTATGAATTTTACTTACCTACGCGTCAATCACTTATTATTCTATTGTTGTTTTGAGTGTAATATCATCTTTGTTTTATATAACTATACATAATAATATATTTAACTTAATTCTCATTTGTTTCATCCTGCTCACCAGGCAAAATAAGCCTAGCTTAATGTGGGCTTGATTTTAGCTTTAACACTACAGTATTTTTTGGTTCACTTTTTTCGCCTTTTTCGTCTTTTTTTATTTGTTTTGTTTCGTTAACGTAACTACTATAAATTGATGATTCTGTCTAGTAACCACTGGATGTCTAGCGTATTAAGCGTACTTATTTGCTTACTCACTTGTATAATTACTTAAAACGGACACACCAACACATCGTATTCAAACATGAGTGAAACAGCAACAAATACGAAGTATAACAAAAACATGGTCAGCCCTAGGCCTTTGTTCATGCGCCAGTGGAAGAAGGCTATCGACAAGATGACAAACACCAACATTAAGAACAGGATTGTGATCGAACACACCATGCCGACCGAGTTGACCTCCACTGGCTGGCCGTAGATAATGCCGTAGAGCAGCCACGGAATCGGAAGACTGAAAGAGACAAATGAAATTCGATTAAGGTGCATGTAGTTGATTGTGCCCCGCCTATTGTTCTATTTAATTTCGAACATGGCATGTTAGGTAAATATGTTATACAGTATTTTGGAAGCTCGAAACTGTTCGCACAAGCTAAACTTTACATGAATAGAGAGTTTTGGTATTGCCATACTTTTGCTAAGCTATTATCATGTTTCACTGCTTTCATCAAATCAGGAAAATATCTAAATCTCATTCGAAAACTTATAATCACATACAACTTTTGCTCAATGTTGAACTGACAGAAATCATTCTTTTATTGCAAAAAAAGAGAACTTGGAGAAATGAAAATATCATTTTCTCAAAATACATTTGGTGTTTTTTTCATTTTTTTCGCAGTGTCTGTTTTTTCGCAGGACAAAATTATTTTCCACAACTTTGCCAAAGACACTTACAGATCAAACAAACCATTGAGATATTAGAAACATTTTTAAAAATAAGTATTTTTTATATAAGTATTTCGCAATCCGTGAAACAAGTTAGATGGCAAAAAAAGATGGTTCCTTGTTGAATTAAACAATGTCGTTTTCGTACTTAAAATTCATAACGGCAAAAATTGCTTCATTGTCATTGTATAATGATTTATTACCCGTATTATGATTAAGTAACTCTAAATCGGTTGTTTTAGGAGATAGAAAAAACTTTTTTTACAAACTTGCTTAGAATTAATGGAAAAGCAACATTGTAGAACAATCTTCAGTTTTATCTTAAACGATACGAAACTAAGATTTCGTAGAAAATTTTGGGCACATTTAATTTTTGCTAACATAAAAATAATTGCCTCATCATATGTAACAACTTTGTAGGAGAAAGTTTTTCTGTAGAATATTGCTGTCGGAATTTCCCCCTACACTCGTTCCCTGGAACCCTGTGCTATGGTTACTTGGCGTCTCCATCGATTGAACAGTGGAAGGAGGCGCACGGTGAACGTTCGCGTTAAAGTGGATATGTGATTTTGACGCGTTTTTCTAATGGCTCAAGAGTTGCGCGAACTTGACGGAGCTGCAAGATTGTAAAACATCATTTAACTCTATCTGCAATGATGGGAACGTTAGATGCTGTATTTCATTGAAACTTCTGGTCACTCTGACTTGTGATTACAGGCAAATGTGCGCTCCATAATACGGCACAATTTTGTAAAAGAAAGTTTTTCTCTGGAATATTAGTATCGAGGTCTAGATCTGAAATTTCCGCTAAACTCGTTTCCTAGAGCGCTGTGCAATGAGTATTTGGCGTCTCCATCGATTCAACAGTTAAAGGAGGCGCACAGTTAATGTTCGTGTTAGAGTGAGTGGAAGATTTTGACGCACTTTTGAAATGGCTAGGGGCACCGAATCTCACAGGGTTGGGTAATTGGTAGCCATGATCTTTCTTTTTTTTTCAGTTTGAGCTTTATGGCCACACCTGCAGTTTTCTTTTTGTGATCTTGTGAAATAGCTCTAAATCGGTTATTTTGAGAAATATAAAAAAATCTTAAATTTTAGAACATCGTTTAACGCTAGTTGCAATGATAAGAAAGTTATTTGCTGGTTTTCATCGAAAATTAGGGTCACCCTAATTCGTGGTTACAGGAAAATGTGCGCTCCATCATATTGCACAATTTGATGGAAGAATTTTTTCTAGAACATTACTATCTATCTCCAGATCCAAATTTCCCCCTAAACTCGTTCCCTAGAACGCTGTGCAATATGGCATCTCCATCGATTCAACAGTTAAAGGAGACGCATGGTTAACGTTCGCGTTGGAGGAGATGGGGGCTTTTGATGCGTTTTATAATGGTTGGTTCACAGGAATTGACTACAACATAACTTTTTTTCTGATTTTTCCATAATCGGACGTCTTATTTGTTTAGGTAATCTTTTGAAGTTTCTAAAAAAATAGGTTTAAAAAAATAGCTTTTTTAGATTCTACCTAAAAAATTTAATTTTTCTTCCAACTTTTAACTTTTTTTCAAAAAGAACCTAAATTAATCCACCTAGCGGTCAGACTCAGCCTTTCTCATTCAAACTTATCATTTGTAAAAATAATATTGTCAAAAATCTGTCCACGTGGTATGTGGTTAGCTCTTTACAATGAAGTTCAATAGGGTGTTATGAGGCCACTAGACCTTTCATTTTCAACTAATTTCGTTAAAACCGGTCTAGCCATTTCTGAGAAAAGTAAGTGAGTTTAAGCAGTTTTTGATATATGCTTTGCTTTTATAACGTGATTTTATATTTTTATAAATAACGGACAAAGTTACAAACCGATTACAATGAAATTCAATAGCAACTAATAAGACAACTTGGCCTTTCATTGGAGACTAGTTTTGTGAAAATCGGTCCAGCCATCTCTAAAAAAAGTGAGTGAGTTTAAACAGCATCTGGAAAACATTTCTGTACATAACTTTTGAACTATATGTTTAATCTTTATGAAATTTATAAGTTAAGAGTTCTGAAGATAGCCCGTTCATTTGACATCAGTTTTGTTAAAATCGCTTGTGTAGTTTCTGAGATATTGATGTTTCGTGATTTTTACATATTGATACATAACCTCTAAACCAAAAATCCGATTACAATGAAATTCAATAGCAACCTATGGGGTAACTACACCTTTCATTTGCAATTAATTTCATGGAAATCGGTCCAGCCATCTCTGAGAAAAGTGAATGAGAAAAAAAAGTTGCACATACATACACACACACGCACACACACACACATACACACATACATACATACATACAGAAAATGCTCAGCTCGTCGAACTAAGTCGAGTGATATATGATATTCGGCCCTCTGGAGCACTTTAATACCTTTAGTTTTTTCAGTGATTGCTATACCTTTCTAGGAGAAAGGCAAAAACTTCTTTCAGACTGTAGGGGAACTGCTCCATTATTCATCTCATTAAGCCGATATTCACGAAGAATGCACGGATTAAACAACAAATTTTCATGAAATCATTGAACAAATAAACAAAATACGCTTACGTACTTTTATAGAATCGTTCAGTATTGTATATTTAGTAAAATTAGCTAGATTTATCCTGAATTTCGTAAAACAAACCATTTTGCATAATGCTTCCATATACATCAAAACTCAAATCACTGCTCAATTGTTCATCTCACGACGACCCCATATTCATCATACTGCAGTGCACTGTCAATCATGAATGAATCACATTATCATGAATGAACGTAGCCGCAGCCCGTCGTAGTGGGTTACCTAGATATCCGCTGTAGTTGTTTACGTGCAAATATGGTAACCTAGGTAACCACAGCAGTGCTGTTCATTTATGTCCATTATGTCGGAATAATTCAACATTTTCAGTATGATTTGTCGTATTAACAGAAACCGATTTGGCAACTTTTGATTTTCTTCAAGGCAGTGAAAACAGATGAAAATACATACAGTTGAAATTTAGGAATTGTATAAATTCATCTCATATATTTCTACTAATTCAAGCTGGTTTTTGGAAATTTGAGGTGAACGTTTCAAAGATTAAAGTACTCTTAGTGTAGTGAGTGATTTTGTTTAGTGATTAAAATAAAAAATGGTCCGCAAGTGATGAGAAAAACTTTGGTTGGCTGCTGAACGAGTCCCGTTGTAGCCGTACAGAACAATGCGCGGATTTTGTTTTCTGAGGTAGGTGATTGAAACAAATGAGTTTTCGAGTGCAGATGCCTGACTATTATATCAAATTTAGAGCTTTCAAGTGAGTTTTTGAGGATTATACTTTATGAAAAATCTAAAGTGAACTAAGAAGAATCCATTCCATGGATTAGCAGATCGATTTAGTTAGAAAATATGCGATTTTTTCTGTTTTCAATTGTGTTTTCATATTGTATGAGATGAATATATTAGCTAAGATGAATAATGGAGCAGTTCCCCTATATTTTTTTCGGAAAGACAAAATTATCTTCTATAATATTGCTGAAGACGTCACACCGATCAAACGAACCGTCTTGGCTCTGAAAAAACGTGACGTGTTCCAAAAAATCAAACGAATACCACAAAATGGCATCTTTGGCCCAAACAACTGTCTATACAAAACTTCAACTAAATCAAAAATGACAGTTGAAAGAAAATTAAAACTGGAACATTTTTTTGTGGAACTGCTCGGTTACCCTATTTTGGAACTGTTCACCCAGTGTTTCATTTGTGCTTAAAATTTCAGGGATTGATCTTCTTCAAAAATAATCAAACTCGTATTTTTTGGGTCGTTAGGGCGGCCAGCTCCGAAATAGGGTGACCATAAAAATTGCTTTGTTCTAAGGATTTAAATTAAAAATCCTAACATCCTGTACAGGGTTTATTTTTTTGGAAGGTCTAAATTATTACCTTCAACTTTCCAAAAACACTATACCAATAGAACATACCGTTAATTGTAAAAGTATTTTAAATTACCCATAAAGTGCTCTATTGGATATTAAAATATTTTCACAGTCCAATTGGTTTCTTTAACTGGCATAGTGTCTTTGGTAAAGGTGTAGATAGTAATTTTGTCCTTCCAAAAAAAAAATATGCTTCTCCTTTTTTTTTCTCGGTTTCTCCATGATCGGACAGTCTCAAATTGTTTAAGTAATCTTTTGTAGTCAAATCAGATTTTTAAGAAATGAACTTTTTTAGATTATAAGTATTTAATATTTATTTTAACTTTTTTTAATAACCAAAAAAAATTTTCTAGAGTGTAAGGCCGTTACAAATTTTATTTTCATTTTATGTCACCCCACCCCCCCCCCCCCTTCAAAAATCTTGTATATTGGAAGGGGAAGAAAAAAAAGCTCAAAACGTTTTGTTCATTTTATTGGTTTTCCGACAAATAAATGCTTTATTTACCAACAAACAAGTCCAGTGACAGCGAGAGTGTCGTCAAAAGACAAGCGAAATAAATAATAATAATAAAAAACTGTAATTTTTTCAACATTTATTTGAGTGCAAGTTACAAACGGCATAACTTGCACGCAAACTTTGATCAAAGATATTTCTATTTTTTTGTCTCGGTGTTATTTATTTTTTTGCCACCCCCTTTACTAACTTTGATAACCTTGGACATAAAACAGAATTCGAATTTTGTATCAGCCTAATTTTTTCGGAAAGATTATTATTTACAACTTCGCCGAAGATGTCACACCGATCAAACAAACCGTTTTGGCTCTAATAATATTTGTAATCATCAATACCTTCCCAAAATAGTATTTTAAATTAGCTTCTTAAAATAGGAGTCGTGTTCTAAAAACAAAATTAATCAATAGCACAAAATGTTTTCTTGCCCATAGAAACATCCATGCAAAATTGCAGCCAAATCAAAAATGGTCGATTAAATTGGTTACACGTTTTTTTGTGAAATTGCACAACCATAAAAACAGCTTTGATCGATATACTCTATTTTCAAAAACTCAACTTTTGAGCAAGTTGTGGATGTTCGATCTTCTTGGATCAAACCAAAGGCAACTATTTCTATTTTTCATAAAAAAGACTAACACATCGAATATTTTGTTCTTAAAATCATTATATCTTTTGTCATGTGCTTAGATTAATTTTCTCAAATTAAAAAAAAAATAACATATTTTAAAAAAATTTCCCATATACAGATATGAATATGCCCTTCACATTGAGATCAAGAGATGTTTTTTATGACCAAATGAAAAGACATATTGACCAAATGAAAGGACATATTTTTATGAAAAGCATCAATAACTGTGAGTAGAATTGAGATATTTACGATTATATGTTTACAAGGGTGCCAACAAAAATGGTCATCTCGAATTTCAAAAAAAAAAACCCCTATACAAAATGTTCACCTGCTCGAAAAAACACCCTGTGCAAAATTTCAGCTCAATCGGACTTAAAATGGGGTGGCGCAAAGCGATTGAAGTTTGGCTTTTTTGAAAACCGAAAAATCACCCAAGGGGGGGGGGGGGTACGTGAAATTTCGGTTTTCGAATTTTTTTTTGATGACAAATCACTTAAAAACGCATGAAACGTCGAGAATTGGTGTCATCTGAATTTTTTTTTTGCAAAAATTTACTCTCTGGGACTTAGTCGTTTTTTCAATTGCGGAAGGCGGAGTTTAAAATGTTGAGAATTTATCTTTTTAAATTGATTACTAGTCTCTCGAAATAGCTTGTATAATGATATACACTATAACTAGCATCGAATACATTATGTTTCAGTAGGGTGGTTCATTTATTCGGCATAGGGTGGTTCATAATATTGTGAAAAATGAGTATAAAATAAAAAAAGCACTTCGGTTCGTTTGATTGGTGTGACGTCTTCGACAAAGTTGTAGAAAATAATTCTGTCTTTCCAAAAAAATTACACTCAAAAAATTATTCATTCAAAAGTTAGAAGAAAGATTAAAAATTAATTATTCAAAAGGGCTCATTTTTTAAAAACTTGATTTTTTTATTAAAACCTACGAAAGATTACCAAAACAATGAAACCAGTCCGATCATATAGAAATCAAGAAAAATAAGTTATCATTTTTTGAAGAAGAAAAAATATATTTTGAAAAAAAAAATTGTTTTCAATTATTTCTTTTTAAATGCATAATTTTTTGGGAGGACAAAATATTATCTACAACTTTGCCGAAGACACTATGCCGTTTTGACTGTAGACATATTTTTAATTTCCAATAGAGCACTCTATGAGGAATTAAGAATATTTCTACAGTCAAAACGGTTTATTTGATTGGCATAGTGTATCTGGCAAAGTTGTGAATAATAACTTCGTTCCTCAAAAAAAATGTACACTGTTAAAAAAAAAAAATTAAAAAATAAAACTTTTTTTCTGATGTCTCCATGACTGGTTTCGTTGTTCAGGAAAACTTTCGTAGTTTTTATTAACAAAAAACAATTTTTTTAAATAGGCTGTTCTCGATAGTTAATTTATAACTTTCTTTAATTTTTTTAAATTAGTAATTTTTTTTTCAGAGTGTATATTTTTTTGGAAAACAAAACTATTATCTACAACTTTGCCGAAGATGTCACACCGCTCAAACGAACCGTGTTGGCTCTAAAAATTTTTGTAATCATCAATACCTATCCGAAATAGCATTTTCCAATAGCTTTCCAAGAATGAGTTGTGTTTCAATAAATTAGCACAAAATGGCATCTTTTGCCTATAAAAACGTCTATGCAAAGTTTCAGCCAATGGGCTCGTTCACGTTCTTTTCAAAAAGAACCTAAATTAATCCACTTAGCGGTCAGACTCAGCCTTTCTCATTCAAACTTATCATTTGTAAAAATAATATCGTCAAAAATCTGTCCACGTGGTATGTGGTTAGCTCTTTACAATGAAGTTCAATAGGGTGTTATGAGGCCACTAGACCTTTCATTTTCAACTAATTTCGTTAAAACCGGTCTAGCCATTTCTGAGAAAAGTAAGTGAGTTTAAGCAGTTTTTGATGTATGCTTTGCTTTTATAACGTGATTTTATATTTTTATAAATAACGGACAAAGTTACAAACCGATTACAATGAAATTCAATAGCAACTAATAAGACAACTTGGCCTTTCATTCGAGACTAGTTTTGTGAAAATCGGTCCAGCCATCTCTAAAAAAAGTGAGTGAGTTTAAACAGCATCTGGAAAACATTTCTGTACATAACTTTTGAACTATATGTTTAATCTTTATGAAATTTATAAGTTAAGAATTCTGAAGATAGCCCGTTCATTTGACATCAGTTTTGTTAAAATCGCTTCTGTAGTTTCTGAGATATTGATGTTTCGTGATTTTTACATATTGATACATAACCTCTAAACCAAAAATCCGATTACAATGAAATTCAATAGCAACCTATGGGGTAACTACACCTTTCATTTGCAATTAATTTCATGGAAATCGGTCCAGCCATCTCTGAGAAAAGTGAATGAGAAAAAAAAGTTGCACATACATACACACACACGCACACACACACACATACACACATACATACATACATACAGAAAATGCTCAGCTCGTCGAACTAAGTCGAGTGATATATGATATTCGGCCCTCTGGAGCACTTTAATACCTTTAGTTTTTTCAGTGATTGCTATACCTTTCTAGGAGAAAGGCAAAAACTTCTTTCAGACTGTAGGGGAACTGCTCCATTATTCATCTCATTAAGCCGATATTCACGAAGAATGCACGGATTAAACAACAAATTTTCATGAAATCATTGAACAAATAAACAAAATACGCTTACGTACTTTTATAGAATCGTTCAGGATTGTATATTTAGTAAAATTAGCTAGATTTATCCTGAATTTCGTAAAACAAACCATTTTGCATAATGCTTCCATATACATCAAAACTCAAATCACTGCTCAATTGTTCATCTCACGATGACCCCATATTCATCATACTGCAGTGCACTGTCAATCATGAATGAATCACATTATCATGAATGAACGTAGCCGCAGCCCGTCGTAGTGGGTTACCTAGATATCCGCTGTAGTTGTTTACGTGCAAATATGGTAACCTAGGTAACCACAGCAGTGCTGTCCATTTATGTCCATTATGTCGGACTAATTCAACATTTTCAGTATGATTTGTCGTATTAACAGAAACCGATTTGGCAACTTTTGATTTTCTTCAAGGCAGTGAAAACAGATGAAAATACATACAGTTGAAATTTAGGAATTGTATAAATTCATCTCATATATTTCTACTAATTCAAGCTGGTTTTTGGAAATTTGAGGTGAACGCTTCAAAGATTAAAGTACTCTTAGTGTAGTGAGTGATTTTGTTTAGTGATTAAAATAAAAAATGGTCCGCAAGTGATGAGAAAAACTTTGGTTGGCTGCTGAACGAGTCCCGTTGTAGCCGTACAGAACAATGCGCGGATTTTGTTTTCTGAGGTAGGTGATTGAAACAAATGAGTTTTCGAGTGCAGATGCCTGACTATTATATCAAATTTAGAGCTTTCAAGTGAGTTTTTGAGGATTATACTTTATGAAAAATCTAAAGTGAACTAAGAAGAATCCATTCCATGGATTAGCAGATCGATTTAGTTAGAAAATATGCGATTTTTTCTGTTTTCAATTGTGTTTTCATATTGTATGAGATGAATATATTAGCTAAGATGAATAATGGAGCAGTTCCCCTATATTTTTTTCGGAAAAACAAAATTATCTTCTATAATATTGCTGAAGACGTCACACCGATCAAACGAACCGTCTTGGCTCTGAAAAAACGTGACGTGTTCCAAAAAATCAAACGAATACCACAAAATGGCATCTTTGGCCCAAACAACTGTCTATACAAAACTTCAACTAAATCAAAAATGACAGTTGAAAGAAAATTAAAACTGGGACATTTTTTTGTGGAACTGCTCGGTTACCCTATTTTGGAACTGTTCACCCAGTGTTTCATTTGTGCTTAAAATTTCAGGGATTGATCTTCTTCAAAAATAATCAAACTCGTATTTTTTGGGTCGTTAGGGCGGCCAGCTCCGAAATAGGGTGACCATAAAAATTGCTTTGTTCTAAGGATTTAAATTAAAAATCCTAACATCCTGTACAGGGTTTATTTTTTTGGAAGGTCTAAATTATTACCTTCAACTTTCCAAAAACACTATACCAATAGAACATACCGTTAATTGTAAAAGTATTTTAAATTACCCATAAAGTGCTCTATTGGATATTAAAATATTTTCACAGTCCAATTGGTTTCTTTAACTGGCATAGTGTCTTTGGTAAAGGTGTAGATAGTAATTTTGTCCTTCCAAAAAAAAAATATGCTTCTCCTTTTTTTTTCTCGGTTTCTCCATGATCGGACAGTCTCAAATTGTTTAAGTAATCTTTTGTAGTCAAATCAGATTTTTAAGAAATGAACTTTTTTAGATTATAAGTATTCAATATTTATTTTAACTTTTTTTAATAACCAAAAAAAATTTTCTAGAGTGTAAGGCCGTTACAAATTTTATTTTCATTTTATGTCACCCCACCCCCCCCCCCCCCCTTCAAAAATCTTGTATATTGGAAGGGGAAGAAAAAAAAGCTCAAAACGTTTTGTTCATTTTATTGGTTTTCCGACAAATAAATGCTTTATTTACCAACAAACAAGTCCAGTGACAGCGAGAGTGTCGTCAAAAGACAAGCGAAATAAATAATAATAATAAAAAACTGTAATTTTTTCAACATTTATTTGAGTGCAAGTTACAAACGGCATAACTTGCACGCAAACTTTGATCAAAGATATTTCTATTTTTTTGTCTCGGTGTTATTTATTTTTTTGCCACCCCCTTTACTAACTTTGATAACCTTGGACATAAAACAGAATTCGAATTTTGTATCAGCCTAATTTTTTCGGAAAGATTATTATTTACAACTTCGCCGAAGATGTCACACCGATCAAACAAACCGTTTTGGCTCTAATAATATTTGTAATCATCAATACCTTCCCAAAATAGTATTTTAAATTAGCTTCTTAAAGTAGGAGTCGTGTTCTAAAAACAAAATTAATCAATAGCACAAAATGTTTTCTTGCCCATAGAAACATCCATGCAAAATTTCAGCCAAATCAAAAATGGTCGATTAAATTGGTTACACGTTTTTTTGTGGAATTGCACAACCATAAAAACAGCTTTGATCGATATACTCTATTTTCAAAAACTCAACTTTTGAGCAAGTTGTGGATGTTCGATCTTCTTGGATCAAACCAAAGGCAATTATTTCTATTTTTCATAAAAAAGACTAAAACATCGAATATTTTGTTCTTAAAATCATTATATCTTTTGTCATGTTCTTAGATAATTTTCTCAAATTAATAAAAAAATAACATATTTTAAAAAAATTTCCCATATACAGATATGAATATGCCCTTCACATTGAGATCAAGAGATGTTTTTTATGACCAAATGAAAAGACATATTGACCAAATGAAAGGACATATTTTTATGAATAGCATCAATAACTGTGAGTAGAATTGAGATATTTACGATTATATGTTTACAAGGGTGCCAACCAAAATGGTCATCTCGAATTTCAAAAAAAAAAAACCCTATACAAAATGTTCACCTGCTCGAAAAAACACCCTGTGCAAAATTTCAGCTCAATCGGACTTAAAATGGGGTGGCGCAAAGCGATTTAAGTTTGGCTTTTTTGAAACCGAAAAATCACCCAAGGGGGGGGGGGGTACGTGAAATTTCGGTTTTCAAATTTTTTTTTGATGCCAAATCACTTAAAAACGCATGAAACGTCGAGAATTGGTGTCATCTGAATTTTTTTTGTTGCAAAAATTTACTCTCTGGGACTTGTCGTTTTTTCAATTGCGGAAGGCGGAGTTTAAAATGTTGAGAATTTATCTTTTTAAATTGATTACTAGTCTCTCGAAATAGCTTGTATAATGATATACACTATAACTAGCATCGTATACATTATGTTTCAGTAGGGTGGTTCATTTATTCGGCATAGGGTGGTTCATAATATTGTGAAAAATGAGTATAAAATAAAAAAAGCACTTCGGTTCGTTTGATTGGTGTGACGTCTTCGACAAAGTTGTAGATAATAATTCTGTCTTTCCAAAAAAATTACACTCAAAAAATTATTCATTCAAAAGTTAGAAGAAAGATTAAAAATTAATTATTCAAAAGGGCTCATTTTTTAAAAACTTGATTTTTTAAATAAAACCTACGAAAGATTACTAAAACAATGAAACCAGTCCGATCATATAGAAATCAAGAAAAATAAGTTATCATTTTTTGAAGAAAAAAAAAAATATTTTTTGAAAAAAAAAAATTATTTTCAATTATTTCTTTTTAAATGCATATTTTTTTGGGAGGACAAAATATTATCTACAACTTTGCCGAAGAAACTATGCCGTTTTGACTGTAGACATATTTTTAATTTCCAATAGAGCACTCTATGAGGAATTAAGAATATTTCTACAGTCAAAACGGTTTATTTGATTGGCATAGTGTATCTGGCAAAGTTGTGAATAATAACTTCGTTCCTCAAAAAAAATTGTACACTGTGAAAAAAAAATAAATTTAAAAAATAAAACTTTTTTTCTGATTTCTCCATGACTGGTTTCGTTGTTCAGGAAAACTTTCGTAGTTTTTATTAACAAAAAACAATTTTTTCAAATAGGCTGTTTTCGATAATTAATTTATACCTTTCTTTATTTTTTTAAATTAGTAATTTGCTTTTAGAGTGTATATTTTTTTGGAAAACAAAACTATTATCTACAACTTTGCCGAAGATGTCACACCGCTCAAACGAACCGTGTTGGCTCTAAAAATTTTTGTAATCATCAATACCTATCCGAAATAGCATTTTCCAATAGCTTTCTAAGAATGAGTTGTGTTTCAATAAATTAGCACAAAATGGCATCTTTTGCCTATAAAAACGTCTATGCAAAGTTTCAGCCAATGGGCTCGTTCACGTTCTGATGATGTAAACTTGACAGAAAATGTATGGCCGAACTGACGAAACGACGCAAACCCAGAAACAACGTCAATTGTGTTGCGTATCTGATTGAGATCCCTATACTCTCATTATCACTGAATAACATCGATACAGTATTTTGTCCGATTATATTAAGCCAGAGCACTGTGTGTTCGGTCAAGTGTTAGCAAAGGACATTATTGTGGTGAATAAAACGAATAAATTGTCTGGTACAACAATCGAAAGACGAGTGCAAGTGTCTTAGAGAGTAGATTTTTCAATCAAAGTAGTATAACATATTCCATCAGTTTCCACCGTTTCATTTGTAAGTTTAAGACACTTGAAATCGAAAACATTTTTCAAATATCAAAATTCCATGTACCTCCCGTGTGTGATTTTGCAAATGACATGAAAGCATTCAACATTTTCCACGAGACACAATCTTAATTTTGGTTGAGATAATTTTTTTTTGCACAGAGTAGTTTGATACACTTTGTAAATTTGTTTTGTAATATTTTGCCATTTTACTTATAATTTTTCCAATTCAATATAGCCACCCTAACGACGATGATATAACGAATAATATATTTTCAGGAATTTTTCTATTGGTATTCAGTGAAAAGTGATTTTTTTCATTTTATACTCATTTTTCACAATATTATGAACCACCCTATGTCGAATAAATGAACCACCCTAATGAAACATAATGTATTCGATGCTAGTTATAGTGTATATCATTATACAAGCTATTTCGAGAGACTAGTAATCAATTTCAAAAGATAAATTCTAAACATTTTGAACTCCGCCTTCCACAATTGAAAAAACGACTAAGTCCCAGAGATTAAATTTTTGCAAAAAAAAATTCTTCAGATGACACCAATTCTCGACGTTTCATGCGTTTTTAAGTCATTTGGCATCAGAAAAAAAAATTTTCGAAAACCGAAATTTCACGTACAATACAACTTAACAACATAACAACTTTGTAAAAGGACGTATTTCTCTACAATATTGCTATCAAGCTCTAGATAAAAATTCTCCCCTGATTCAGTTTCTGAACCATTGTGCAGTGTGATAGAGCAATTAAAAAAGAGGGCAACAATTTTGATCGACTATTTTTTATCTAACCAAAACTTTGCACAGATGTTCCTATGGGCTAAAGGTGTTATTTTGGTCTGTTGGTAGTTTTTTACTTACTACTAGATTGTGAAAAAGTTTTATATGAAAGGGGTATTAATAATAACAAATATTTTTGGAGCCAGAACAGTTTGAGATTTACACTAGTAAATAGTGTTGAATGAGAGCTATTAACAATGAAAAAATAGTCTATCTTAATCATGGCGTATATAATTCATAGAATTCGCGTTCATACCCGAATCCAACAACGCAAGTATTGCAACGAACTGCTACTGCTGCTGAGCTAGGACCGTCCTAGTGGCCATCAACAAGTAAGCTGATTGGTTTAAACAGAAACAGGCTCTTATATAGCCCAAATAGTGCTTTCCCGATTTGCTAGGTATATAACTCTGTCGACCGTGCCAGGGAAAGCAAGCATCAAGTGACCAATCGAAGGTCGAAATCTGCGTTTCAACAAGGCTTGTGTGTGTACTGTAGATGTAAACATGTAAATGCGCGTTTGATAGTTGATTTTAAAATCGTTGTTTTTCGTTGTAAAATTCGTCCGATAATCGTATTTTTTGTGTTACTGTGTTATTTAAACCGATTGTGATCATACTGTGCTGTGGGACATTGAAAATTGGATTGATACGCCGCTAAAAAATCGACATTGAATTCCGCCAAATAAACTATTTCACTAGCCTCTACTCCAACGTTATTACTTGGTGCGAATGAACCGGTAACGATGGCAAAAAAGATGTGCAAACAATGCCAATTGGATGTGAACGAGATCGAACCGATATGCTGTGGCTTTTGTGATGCATACTTCCACATTAGCCAACAATGTTGTGGAATTAACAAACGTACTCACCAGGACCTTTTCACACAAGGTAAGGCAATGTTTATTTGCACTGATTGCCGGACTAAACTAAATGGTCGAAGTGTTAGACAGTACCTGGAAGAAAACTATAATTCCCAGGGTGGTTCTACTGCTGCTACGGATCCCTCGAAAGATTTATCAAATCAAGTTCAGCTGCTAGCGGATGCGGTAGATAAATTGGGCAAGAAATTCGATGGTATTGAACTGTCTCATTCGAATGCAGGTGGTAGTAAAACTAACATATTACTTACACCATCGCGTCGAGCTTGGCCTAAACCCGAAATAAAACGCCCCTGTGTGGAACAATACGACTGCACATCTTTGATAACGGAGCGCGGAACAAGATCTATCGACCTCAACGATCTCTCCATCGGCACTATTGTGCCAAAGTTTTGGTTGTATTTGTCGGGATTTCAGCCATTTATCTCCTCCGATGACGTGCAAAAAATTGTGGCACGGTGTCTTGATATTGCTACGACGTGATTCGTTTGGTACCGAAAGGGAAGGATGTCTCGAACATGTCGTTTGTTTCATTCAAAATTGGATTGGACCCGTCATTACAAGAACGAGCTCTACTTGCTTCGACTTGGCTAGAAGGACAAGTGTTCAGGGAGTTTATGGACCAGTCAAAAAACTCTCATCGACCAGCAGCCAAACCGGTGGATAACGACCAGACGCCAATTTAATGTACTGTACATTGGACGGTGGGGACCAACGGGTTCCCATCACAGGCGAGCACCCGTCTCAAAATTTTCCTTCTCAGCCACTCAATCGTTCTGTGTTACAGCCCGTCGCCATTGCCCCCGTTTTCGCCCCCACTGACTGTGTCTGGATCTACTACCAAAACGTCCGAGGTGTAAGGACTAAAATTGACGACCTGCTACGAACTACGACGTCATCTTACTGGCCAACAATGTTGTGGAAATCTTCGGTTCATAGTACAATGTTTTCCGTTGTGATCGCAGTCGCATTAATAGTAATAAAACGACTTTTGGTGGCGTTTTGATAGCAGTTCATCATCGTCACACTTCCACTCTAGTACGTACTCGTCATGGCGAAATACTAGTGCAGGTGTTTGTTAAAGCTGTGTTTGGTTGTAATCGGTTGCTGATTGGGGTTGTCTACATTCCACCTGACCTCAGCCGTGATCCTCAGTAGATGAAAGAACATGTGACCACGCCTCGTTTGCTGACCAGGTGCTGATATGCGGAGATTATAATCAACCTCGTTTGCAGTGGTGTAAATCGGCTGACGGTAACGTACTTCTGGATGACACATCGACAATATCTTCATCAAGTGCTACTTTATTAGACGGAATGGAATATTTGCACTGACTCATGCTAATTGGCATCGTAACGAATATGATCACACTCTTTTTTTTTTATTCTCGCTTATTTTTCGTCGGTCTAGTTCCGCCCCTGTTGTTGTGTCAATCACCGACGCCCAGGGAGGCGACTCCACCCAGGACCCTAACTCACGACCCGTTGATTAACGGACCGGCGCCAACGGCTTTACTTCCTCATGCGATGGAAGGCGTGATCCCAGAGATTTTTCGCCTCAGAAAATCGCCGGTGTCGGCTAGGATTGAATCTAGACCAGTTGGGTTGGTTGTGAGTGGATCACGTCACCTCACAACCATCGACACCTATGTCGGCGGTGGGATTCGAACCCAGGCGTCGAGCGTAGTTGGCGGAGACGTTACCAATCACACTAGGCCCCCGCTCTTTGATCACACTCTTGATTTTGTGTTTTGCTCTTCTAACTGCAAGACAACTGTTGACATTGCTGCTGCACCACTACTGCCCCTTGACCCACCTCATCCGCCGTTGGAAATATCTGTTCCAGTTCAACAAACGAGCCGGGTTGACTATCGGAATCCATTTCGTAATGAGCGTATTCTGAACTTTGGCAAGACTGATTACGGCGAATCACGTGGTTACCTCTCTACTGTTGACTGGGATTGCCTAAATGCTTGCCAGAATGTCAATGATATGGCTGCCAGTTTCTGTTCGATTGTTCAGCAATGGTTGCAAATGAACGTTCCATCAAAGAGACGGCCTTTTTCGCCTGCCTGGGGTACCCCACTGCTACGTGAACTTAAACGCGGAAAAAAATGCTTGCCAACGAAAGCATCGCGTGCTACGATCTTCTTACAGCAAAATTGGTTTCCAGCGCGCCAGCAAAGCGTATCGAAAGCTGAACTCGGCTTTATACAAAGCTTATGTCATGAAAATGCAGTTTAACTTCCGACGTAACCCGAAAAGTTTCTGGAAATTCGTTAACAGTAAACGAAAAAATTCTACCGTGCCGTGCAACGTGGTCTTGGGTGACGTTGAAGCGGATTCTTCTGCCGAATCTTGCAAGTTCTTCGCTAAATTTTTTTGCATCGGTGTTCAACGAAACTCCTGCCTCTGCAAGCGAAGCTAAGTCTGCTGCATCAGACATTCCTATGGACTGCTTTAATCTGACATCGTTTGTGGTTACTTTTGCAATGGTTATTTCTGCTGCGAAAAAGCTGAAAAGTTCAAATTCTCCGGAACCTGACGGTATATTGTCGGTGATGTTCTGTCGCTGTGCTTTTGATTTTGCTGCGCCACTCGCAGCCATTTCCCCCGCTCCTTCAACGATGGAGAATTTCCCGAAGTTTGGAAGCAATCGTTTATGTTTCCCGTGTTTGTATCTGGCGACAAGAGAAACGTAAGAAATTATCGAGGCATAACAAGCTTATCGGCAGCGTCAAAGCTATTCGAAATAATCGTCAGTGATGTGATCCGTAGCCAGTCTATAAGCTACATCTCTAATGATCAGCACGGTTTCATGCCTGGGAGATCTGTTACCACGAATTTGTTGGATTTCACCAGCACCTGTATTACTGCAATGGAGAACAAAACTCAAGTGGATGTCATCTACACAGATTTGAAGGCGGCTTTCGACAAAATCGATCACAATATACTGTTGGCCAAACTGTCTCGTCATCACGTTCCATCGCTCATAAAACGGTTATATTTGATTATTGCATTAACGGGACTTCACTTCGAAGGGTTGAGAAAATGAATGACTTGGGAGTCGTTCTGGATCCAGTACTGTCATTCAACAACCACTACATCTCGATAATTGCCAAGGCCAATCGACAACTTGGTTTCATTTCGAAAGTTGCCAAAGGCTTCAATGATCCATACTGTTTGAAGTCTTTGTATTGTGCGTTGGTGAGACCAATTCTAGAGACCGCTTGCATTGTCTGGAATTCTGTTGATTCGTGCTGGATCGATAGAATTAAAGGCGTTCAGCGAAGATTTATCCGACTGGCCTTACGTCACCTTCTTTTGGACACACTTGAAAAAAGGCGTAAAATTCAACAGGCGTTGTTCGTCGCGAAGTCGCTCAATGAAAAAGTTAACTCCCCTCGACTACTTTCCATGCTGGATTTTCGTGTGGCTCAACGTCCTCTCCGGTACCGGTCACTGCTGCAGGAAAGATTCCACCGTACTGCCTATGCATACGATGCGGCGATACCCTCGATGATTCGGACTTTCATGCTTGTGAAGGATCACTACGACATCAGTGAAACTTCTAGTCGTTTTAGAAATGAGATATCACGTTCGACAATTTTGTAAATTTTTCTTTATTCATTAAGACACTACTCATGTCAGATGAAAAACAGACAAATACAAATACAAAAAAATAATACAAAGGCTTGACAATTTTCAATAGCACAATAGTTCGAATAATTGGATAACAATTTTCCGCATTTAACAGATGCATAGAAGATTTTCCAATCGATTGCTGCAAGAACGAAGAAAATCAATTGAAAACTGACCTAAATTGGGCATATTTTTCCCTGTTTTCCATTTTTGGATTTTCATTTTACACTCCTAAGTAGCTGAACATCCCGAGAGACGTAGTTCTATAAAAAAAATTGAAGCAGGTAAACTGTTCAAAAGAACCATGGTTACTTCGGAATGGGCAGAATACTTGATTGAGAGCGTCAAACACAGCTAACAACTGAAACGATCCAAGCGAAAGTTTTGAGTACAACTTTGTGAAAAAGCTTCGTGAGTGCATGACGTGGCCCCAAGAGTCTTGTAAAAAACCACTCGAACGAACAAAGTTTTGAGCTGTTAATTGTCGCTGTCGGTGCATTTGGCTTTGGTGTTGGGGCGCCTCAGCCTTTTAGGAAAATGTCTCCTAATTTTATATCAGGCATGGCACCAAAATCGTACAAAATAGTCATTAGTTTTTTTTTTGTAAATTGAAAACAACTCTCTAACATATGACGTTTTATTGAAATTGGTGAGGGTCGGTTTAGAATTGATTATTTCTAGAGGCTACTTTCCAGCAGTAGTCATAATATAGTACTGAAACTTTTCCTGACAACACTCTATAAAATTGGTTTCACTGTACTGCACTGAGATACGGTATCCCGCCCTGCTGAGTATATCGGAAATATAACATATCATGATGTTATGTTACGAACTATTTTTGTATCACCTTGTGTTCTAAGCTTGGTCTCGTTAATATTATAAAACCTATTTACGAGTGAATAAATAACAATAATAATAAATCCTATCAAGCTTATTAACGTAATGAAGTTGATCTGTTATTTATTCGTTTATAAGCACTCCGGAAATTATTTCTATCAAGTTCAGATATTTTTGTGCTATCGTTTGTTTTATTCTTTAATCGGGATTCCATCGAACTAATTCCACAGAAATGCCGAGAATGATATGTATATCTTGCTGTATTAAAAACGGCGAATCATTTTGCTCATAGACACAACGCTCGGCGTGAAGACCGTAAAACAATTCAGAAAATATTGTTTGAGTTTTCATAGTTTTTTAATTCAGCCCATCACTGCCTCACATCCGATCTATGCACATAATCAGCATTGTTTGGTAGACCTGATTTCTGGTTTCTGACCTCCACTAGAGCTACCACTAAAGCTTGATAGTGGATTGCTTCGCATTCGAAACTGTGCTCAAATTGAATGTTTCGAGTTTCAAACTAGAAAATCGTTATGTGGAAATATTCATATCGACGCGAGCATTTTTTTTGAATGACAGTATTTTTGTTTATAATCTCTTGGTTAAATAGCAGTTACTTTGAGTAGTGAATTTGTCAGTCAAAAATTCACAATGCGAATTGCGAAATAGAAAGTTTTTTGCTGCTCATGAAAAAATCTATAACCAAAAGTAATTAAAATGTAGTTTTGTGAAATAGATTCGGTAGTTTAACCGCTCAGTCAAATCGGTCATAAATAGAAATACACAAATGGGACATTTAAATATAAAATACACAGGGCTTACATTATTTTACGGACGTAACGAAACTTCATGACAACAAGAAACAAAGACAGTTGAAAAGTAATTACTTACCCAACCGTTACGTCGAAAATGTTGCTTCCGACCGAACTCGACACTGCCATGTCACCAAAGCCCTTCCGAGCCACAATCACAGACGTGATCAGATCGGGAATTGAGGTACCAGCTGCTAAAAATGTCAGTCCCATCACCTGTAAGTAGTCCCCAAATTAGCATACAAATTGTTAGAAACAAAAACACACCGAAGGCCCTCTCGATGAGCCCAGCGAAGTCGAAATTAGACAGCCGTCCCCATCTCCGGAACATAAGTGCTTACCTCCGGTGGTATTTTCGCCGTATCACCAGCAACATTAGCCCACCACACCATAAGATACGAGTATGCGGCTATCCACAGAATCGAACCTATAAACGTCACAGGGAAAAACCGCTTACCCCTTGGTGTTCTAGTGTCGGGAAGTGTTAAGTACAGTGGAAAGATAATTGGAGCAACTAATAGGTAGGTTATTCGTTTCCTAGTTGTCTTTGGCCAAGACATGCTTAATGCTTCTGGTGGTTCTTCTTCTAATTCGTTACCCTGGGAGAAGAAGTTGAAGAAGAAAGAGAACAAAGAAAATATTAGAAATTTTAAATTGACATTGAAACATTATTATTTGAACATGTGGCATCAATTATTAGTTTATAAAGCAGGTATTAGACGAAGCAAATATTCGCTAGTTTTTAATACAGATTTTATTTTGTGCAAATAAAAATCGTACCAAAAATAGCAAATATTTGCGTTTTTAATACAGATTTTATTTTGTGCAAATAAAAATCGTACCAAAAATAGCAAATATTTGCGTCGTCTAATACCTACTTAAGACATCGTGTTTTGTTTTATTAAAGACATTATTCGACCAAGGTTAAATATTATTCTCCCAACTGAACTGGATTTACAAAAAACAAAAGTGTACTGTTAAACCTTAAAAGTGTTGATTGAGAATTTTGAATCATTCGCTTAGGTTGACTCTCGAATACTGCAACTATAGTAATTTTACTTTCCAAGAATGAAGATTCTGGAATTGATCGACCATGCGTCTACTTCTTTTTAATTCAATGGAGGAACACTCTATTAACCTATCCGCTTCACTTCGAGCTTTTGATCATTTCTGCAGTAAAACAGTTAAACACTTATGCAATTTATAACAGAACAATGTTGGGAATCCATATACCCGCATCATTTTCGTATAGCACCTAATATTTACGATTGGTTTTTGATCAAGAATCCAATTCAAGTAGACGACGCCTATGGGAACGTCATGTAGATAATTTGAATAAACTTTTTCGATGCCGTTTTGTTGTTGCTCAGTTATAATATCTTACTTAGATAAAGAGTGCGAATGAAAATCGCTAAAACCTAATCAGAACAGTACAGCTCGCTGCTTCGTTGAGGAACGAGAAAAAACACAAAGCATTGCCTCGAGGAACAAGATTGAAATGCAAGCCAAAGAAAGTTGATGATTGAAGAAGAACGTTTTATACGTTCGAGAGTCTTACCGATGTTGTACGAGCAACATAGAAGTTTCTTTTCTGATTTTCAGAGTACAGTGTAATTGGGAAATTTAATCAAGAAACATGTATAGCCAAAGTGTTACGGTATTTTTAATGTGGGTTTATGTAATATGCGAGCGAAACCCTTCACCATCCATACTTTCACAAAGTGTATCACAAAGTGATGCAGCTCTAAACTTTTAAAATTAAACATAATTTCCTCTCGTGTATTTATACACTCCTATATCATTCGAAGCGTTTTACATAACAACCATAATCACCAATCACTTCGCTATCGTATTTTTGTTGCAAGCGTAAAAGTCGTAACATTCGTAAAAATTTATAGCTGCTATAAAAATTGACATCTTTCGCCGCATACGTATTACTTTGGTACTATCGGATCCAAATTCTAGCTGACTGGGGCACGGAATCCAGTGCGGCGGCGATAACGACAACCAAAGGGAATTACTATAAGCAGGTTTCGTTTCGAGAGGGTTGCCCTTGGATATGTCTCTTTTGTTGGTGACCTTTCTTCTCCGTACACAGCTTCTCCCGACCATATTCGTGGTGAGCTAGTCCTTATGTACAGCACTCGATAGAGGAGGGTGCTTATTAGGGTGGCTCGGTTCTAGTCAAAAATGTGAAGCGAAATTCTCTCGTTGAAAATTTAAAATTTAAAATTTAAAATTTTTTCTAAATTCTAAAATACAAGAAAAAAATCAAGATGCCCCATCATTTTTCAGCCTTTGTTGCAGCCAGCCGAACTCTTTCTCACCATATTCTCCAGCTGTCGTATATTGAAGGTTAATTGAAACACAACAGTTAAGCTGCTTACAAGAGAGAAAACGACTTTTTCCTACTACCTATACAGATCGATCGAAGATGAGCACTGTCTCTGGATGAATCGCATCATGTAGGTATGTTAGGTATTGCAGATTTTCATTGGACTGTGATTCACAAAATTATCAATTTACTGCTCCCACTTAAGGTTATGGTAATGGTTGCAGTTTGAAAACGAATCCCATTACGATTAGTTGTTATACACGCATAGACTTCAAAAACTGGTCCGCGCTGAAGTACTTCATAAGCCACAAAATGTATGTAGTATAATTAATAGGTACTTCAATGTGCAAATAAGCATGCATTAGTATCAGCTATCTCAAATTGACGTGAAGGTTACGTAAAAAATGATAGACGGAAAATTTTTGTATTCTTATGTTTACTATGTTGAATGTTTACTAGAGACTGGAACTGAAGTAAACAACCTGGAATTTTATTACACTTCTTCCGTTTTCATGATGGCAAATGCTGTGATACCTATATTTATTTTAATCAACTTTCATTGCCTCCAGCTGTTTCCACAAAATTGAAAAACCATTGAATATTTAAATTGCCTGTGTGTATGGTATAGATTCCTATTACATTTCAATGAACTCTATCCTTATCAGTTCGTTCCTGGCTGCCATTAGGGACATCTGTTGATGCTTCGTGGCGAGGACTTAGTAGACATACTTGCTAGTTAAAAAAACACCGATAGATAGGATCGGTAAAGTAGGAGAACAATTTGGTCATTGCTAAGAAGCAAAACATTTCCTATCTATGTTTCTGTACTGAATCTACTAATGTATTCATGATGATACAGAAAAACGGAAGAGAGCAAACCTTCAACAAGCGGAAATGATTCGACATTCAATTCCAGAAAGCGTTGACCAAACTCGGATAGGTATGTAAATTTGTGTTTCTTTCTTTTCGCCTTCTCAGAATATTGAATGTCGAACGTGCACGAGAGCTATCTTGCAGTTTCTGCAAAAAGTTGTTTCTGCCAGTGTTAGATAACAATATAGGATGATAGTACACACTAGAGTGCTCGGTACAGCAATCGAGTGTTGTATAATTGATTGTGTTTCAAAAGTAGCGATTGTGATTAGTGGACAGCGAAGCTCTTAGTACTTGAAATGCGGTTTTGTTGTCACATCATTTCATGCCAAATAAAATCTGTTGAATAAAAAAAAACATAGTCACAGAACTATTTACATGTAAATTAATTTTCTACACACTGTTTTCTTAGTTGAATATTTCTCAAATTATGGTCAAGAGATCTCTAGAATATCATCGTATTTTTTGCATTATCACCTTATTCTTTGTTCTGGCAACCCTGCAAAATATTATTCACTAAAAATTTTCGGCAACATTGTCTTTTTCGACATCCATAAAGCAAGCCACGACAGCTGCGATTAACTGATTTCAGTTTGTTTACAAGTTTTGACAGTCACTGGTATTATCGAACGGTTGCAACATGGATACAATCCGGATCAGAACAGCGTAAAAAAAAACGTTGTCCGATCGGTTACTCAAGCATCGCGAGCGGAAACCTTTCACAAAATTATACAGCATCGCTTTTATTTTTTTTGCCGAATTTAATAGATTTCGTTCTCGGTTTTGTTTTGTTCTTGAAAACTTTAAAAACACTAACAAACGTACAAACCGAGAAACGTCACCCGTGGATTACCTGTGGAAGTGGAACAAAGTTATGACAACAATACTCCATGAGAAATATTAAGGTACGGAAGAAGGAAAAGTTCGTAATCATAAAACAGCAAATCCTCAGCAATGTCAAGCTCAAAAACAAAAGGGATCGGGAAGCATGGTTAATTTTTCTGACGCACTCTTCTTACACTATTTCCTCATCTATTTCCACAATGGGGCAAAATATGCCTGTTTATGTTGATAGTTGCACTGCGCATAATCGCATAATTGTAACATTTGCAAAATTGGTTGTTTGAGCAAATAACACTTTTCTATTTTGACCTTAAATGCCTATATTCTTGCGAATAAACATTTTAACTAACATTAGTATCATAAAGAAAGCACCTCTTCACACTGTGTATTCATTGAACATTACTTTTGAAGTCAAATTGGTTTAAATTTTTACAATGATACTTTTATGCCGTCACTTTCAAGCTGCTTTTGGAATATATCACAGGGAGAATGAAGTTTTTCTTGTATTCAACAAGCCTGACCTGAACATCAAAAACGGATCACCGGTGGCTGGTTACCGGACCAGAATAACTTCCGAGTTCCAAAGGATGCAGATGTGGATTTGAATGGAAGTTTTTTTGTCAAAAAAGTTGAAAAAGTTAAGTAGTGTGACAATTATGCGGTTATTTACGCTAAGTGACAAAACAATTTGGTATTTTTTACGACTTTTTTCGAACAAACATAAGTATATTTTTTCAGATGTAAAAAGTACATGCTATTTTAAATATTGCCCAATAAAAAGCGCGAATTCCATAAAATGTCGAATGTTACAATCATGCGATTACAGGCAGTGCAAGCACTGAAAAAAACATTTGAATGGAGATCGGTTGAAAAAATGAAAAGGTATCGTTTGAGTGAATTAAAAGATTTTGATGAAAACCTCTGTTATAAAAACCCTCAAAATCAATAACCATTAAACGTGCTTAACAACCTATTCGGGGTATAGTTCCGACCATGATGATTAGAACATGATGCAACGGTTTGACCAAAAAGTAGGCGCGGGGTGAGGAAGCGTTTTTTCACTTTGGAGGGTTGGAGACGAAGCATCACTATGCAACAGCGAATAACTTTTTCGTGTTTGTTGATATATCCTTACTAACTAGGCAATCGAATAACGCAAGTTCAGGTATTTTATGTTGGAAATTGTGTCTTAAATTAATGAATATTGGTAGCAAGGTATGTAGCATTGCCATATTTCTAATTTAAATGCATCCAAATGATATATTATGAGATGCGATAATTCTTATGCCCTAGTTGTTTATAAACAATAAACAATGGCAATTTATTTTTCCAATATGGCCGATTCTGCTTTTGACATACCGTTACACCATGTCTTTATACATTCTGGTTCCGACTGTATGTGTTAACATCAACCCTATCCCCGCGGAGAGAAATCAGTTTTCACATCGAAAAATTACATCTAAACTCTTATAACTCAGCAACCACATGCATAATTGGCACTTCTGGGATAACTATATTGCATGTTGAAGATCAATCTGTTCTCTAACTCCTTAGAATATTTTCATCGTTAGGAATTTCAAGTATAGTTGTTAAACTGTTATCAAAGTGTTTACCCGCGGGGAATTGCGTAAACCATACACTGAAAATATATTTTAGTTTATTCCACGAAAACGTGTGTATTATGTACAAAACCTTCTGTTGTTTTCTGAAACGAAACCAACGCGTAATAAATATGAAGGTATTTTCGTCAGAACTGTCAAAGTACGTATTGGTATACATAACGAAAGGTTTTAAAAATAAACGCAATCATGCGTACAAACAAACGTTGCATAATGTAAATAGTACGAAAAATTAGTAAGCTTACGCAATTACATATACGTTATACGAAATCAAAAGTAACAAAACACAAAAATTTCGTTCAAGTAAAAACTCATGCTTTCGTTTTTTTGTTCGTTGTTATGTTATCCACGTTCGTACGAGAGTACATTCGTGAATTGTACAAATTATACGTAATGTTGCAATTCTATTCAATAACTTGCAATACGAATATTCTATACAATCAACAAAAGTGTTGTACAATCTATGAATTCCATGGTTACGAAACGTGCGTGCAGAAAAAAACGAAAAAATATTTTCTGTGTATGCGGCGGGGGTCCTAGCGTAGTTGGTAACTTCTCCGCTGGTGGCCTGGGTTCGAATCCCAACGCCGACATATGTGTCGATGGTTGTGGGGTGGCGTGATCCACTCACAACCAACTCAACTGGTCTAAACTTAACCCTAGCCGACACCGGGAGATTTTCTGAGGTGAAAAATCTCTGGGATCACGCCTTCCATCGCAAGAGGAAGTAAAGCCGTTGGTACCGGTCCGTTCTACGAAAGCAAAAGTTACGTGCCACAAGCCGACATGTGGACGGCAACCTTCTCACGAACAACTGCGAAGTGACTGAAAGGTAAAAAAAGTACTATGATAAGCACCTTAACGCCGATATAGCATATGACGACGACGAAGTGGCAGTAGATCTCAGTGTACGCGCAGCTGTATCCCAGCTCCTGACCTTCAGGAGGATAGAGAGGAGATCTGCTGGCTGAAAAACCAACAGAGCAATCTTCTAACGACCAAAAGCGATGTGATTAACAGGTGAAAACAGACGAGCACCTTAACGCTGATGTAGCAGATGACAACGATGTAGTGATCTACTCTCCAGCGAGCTGTTGAAATACGGTGGCGAAAAACTGACTAAGGCACTGCACTGGGTAATTTCCAAGATTTGGGAGGAGGAGGTAGTACCGGAGGAGTCGATGGAGAGTACCGCGTGCCCTATCTACGAAAAGGTCGACAAGTTGGATTGCTGCAACTACCGTGCATTTACGCTGCTGAACGCCGCCTACTCTCACAATTTCTATGCTGCTGAATATCAACGTTTGCGAGGGAGTTCGTGGGGCAATGCCAGACGGGATTTATGGGTGCTGGCGTCACCACAGACTAAATATTCGCGTACGGCAGGTTTTTAAAAATTGTCGCGAATATAACGTGCATGGGCACCTTCTGTTCATCGACTATAAATCGGCGTACGACACAATCAATCGAGATCAGCTATGGCAGATTATGCAATATTATAGTTTCCCGGATAAACTGACACGGTTGTTCAAGGCGACGATGGATCGGGTGATGTAGGTAGGCGGAATCTTGAATCTTGAGTTACGGCAAGGTGGTGGACTATCGTGTTTATTATTTAATATCGCTTAGGAAGATGAAATACGAAGTGCGGGTAACGATACGAGTGGCATGATATCAGGGAGTCCGTTCAGCCCTTTGGCTTCGCCGATGACATCGGAGTCGTAAGACTGAAGGCTAAAGCTGGACAAATTAGACTGACCATAAACGCTTCGAAGACTAAGTATGTACATGAGAGTAAGATATTCCAGAGAAGACAATATCAACTTCTCACCACGAATTCAGATTAGCAGTGATGGAATTGTGGTGGTAGACGTGCTCGTGCACGAGTGGAAGACATAAATGGGCTGTGGAGCAGTATCCACGGTGCCATCGAAACGACTGAGGTGGTAGGTATGACGCGTGGAAGACAGCGTAACGGCTGGTTGGATGCCGAGTGCCAAAAAGCGACAGATGAGAAGAACCGTACCAGGAGCCTCATGCTCACTGCGGCTACGCGTCAGAGCAGAGAGAGAGATACAGGGAGGCAAGAGCTGCCGAAAATAGAAAATAGGTGTCGGTCATGTGTAATGACAAGACGGCAACCTGCTTATCGATAAACCAACGGTTGCAGCCAGGTGAAAGGAGCATTTTCAGGCGCTATTGAACGGTGAGGAGCCGGATGAACAGAGCAGGAACAGGATGACGATTATGAATGACGAACAAACTGTGGAGCCACCAACACAGGAGGAGGTGAAAAAGGCGATCAGTGAGCTGAGAAACGGAATTGACGCTGGGAAGGACGGTATCCCGGCCGAACTTCTAAAAGCGGGAAGCGAGCGGCTGTACTGTGTGGTCCACCAGAAAATACTGACGATCTGGGCGGATAGACAAATGCCGAACGACTGGTTGGAAGGCATCATATGCCCTTTCTATAAGAAGGCTCATCGATTGGATTGTTGCAACTATCGAGGCATTACGTTGCTCATCTCCGCATCCTGTTCTTCAGATTGAGACCGTTGACGGAATCCTTTGTTGGCGAATAAAAGGCTGGTTTTTGACAGGAGCGTTCCACGACGGATCAAATTTTCACCCTGCGACAGATCCTCGATAAGTTCCGGAAGTATCTGTTTATAGATTTTAAGGCGGCATACGACTCAGTGAAAAGAAATGAGCTGTGGCAAATAATGCTGGAACATGGTTTCCCGACGAAACTCGATGATGATTCAAAAGGTACACTCCAAGCCATTTCCAAGCGATTACAAGCATTGGAAATGATTAAAAAAAGGAATGTGGGTTCCTCATGATTCGAAACCAAGGAACGCGAAGGACTGTTTTGTCGCCTGGCGTCAACTGCTCCAGTGATAGATAGAGAGTGATAGAAAGAAGCATTTTCTTTATTGCATCGTAGCGGGTGATCAAAAATGGATTCTTAACCTCTCACCAAAGAAAAAAAAAGTCATGTAGACTGCCTGGTATCGACTTAAATTGTTGCAATTACACAATACGAACAGAGGCACGAAAAAATTACCCCTGCCAGAAAAATCGGCCAAAGTTGTAGATCGCGATGAGTAATACTTTGAATGAATTATAGGTAACTATTCCTTCAAAATAAAGTTGATTCTTAAAACAAAAGCAGCGAGAACTTAGTTGCCCATCTAATACTTGAATTGTTGGTAACGCCGGTGATCTGAAGGTCTTGACGTTGATGTGCGTTGATAAGAGTACTGTACATGGCATTGGCTCGATGATTGGAATAGTTTTCTTTTTGTGGAGCAGCGAACAAAATGAAATGCCACTCGATGATTGTAATGGTATTCTTTTTTGTGTCGCAGACAACAAAAGCACAAACGGCTTCTTTTAAACCAAACCAAAGAATTTAGACGAACTGTAACAGTGATTTGTTGATCGAGCTGGAGGCATCACAGGTTGAAACTGTGTCTGCATTTGGCAGTGCTTTCGGTGTAGACTCTTATTCACTTGGGTTTAGTTGAATTGTAGATGTTAATTCAGTATGCTCCTTCGGAATGGATTTAAGTATGTATTACATTGAATATGCATTACAGACTGCAATTTACGTCTGTGATGCTTGGAGAGCTGTGCCATAGCAGAAACACAAACGACTATAATGTGCACGGAGTTTTTCCGGAAGTGACCTTTATCGGTTCCATAGAGAATAAACTTAATGATAAACTTCTTTTAGAAAGAAACCGAAAAACAAATTTAAACCGAAAATAACATCGGAATTGGGTCCTAAAGTTTCGCTCGGTTTTCTGCTTTTATGTTACGACTGAAACAGTGTATTTTTCTGAGCAAAACAAGATTTTATAAAATTTTCATCGTTGTTTTTCGTTTTTTAAATGAATATGAAAAAGCTACTCGAAATGCGTTAAATGACAGTTTTGCCTTGTACATGGGCAAACTGTCATTGGTTACATTTCGAGCGGTTTTTTATTCTTCATTTGAAAATTGGAGGACATGGATAAACAATTTTTCCAAAACACGTTTCGCTCAGATAATGCATCTTTCTCAAATGGTATATAAGACTGGTATAGATTTAGTACCCAATTGCAAAATTTTTGATCGTAAGCCACGATTCTTTTCATCAATATTATTATTATGTTATCAATGAAATGAAATATATTTAGTAGCTTACAAAAAAAAAACAATAGAATAGTTACAATACCTCCCATGTATTCCCACTTTTGGTTTGACAAATGATGAGATTATCATGTGAGACCATTCAATAAAGCAGATATTGAGAAATAGAAATATCGACTTTTGATGGTGAGACTGCGTTACAATAAAGTACGCCTCCTCGTGGTTCAACCCGGGTACCGCTGAGTGGACTCACCGCTTACTTGATGCGAATCTTTTCTAATCCCTTAATATCCTCCAATAGTCCTTACGGAAATGACATTGAATCGTCTTCTATTAGGTAAGTACCATATCATCAATAAATATCCTCCCGAATACCCTCAAGCTGCGGTAAGGATAAGCGCGTCCAGCAATGATGACTGTCGGGCCTACTTCAGCTCAGATTGGTTTAAATGTTACTCACAAACATTGTTACTTAAGCAATCTGAGTGGAAGTGATAGTCATTACTCTTGTAGCGTATGTTACTTTCGACTACTAAGGGTGAGACTGGGAAAATAAAAACGACTGAAGATATCATTGAGTTATGGAGAATGTCAATTCATAAAATATCGATACGTTCTCATGCAATGTTTAATCTCATTCAACAATGATTACAAATAATTCTTTAAAAGAAGAAATAAAAATGAAACAAACACAATTCAATACTACGAGCCAATATTTGGTGATGGTGAACTAAGAAACAAGAAAGGGTTAAAAATCGTCAAAAATCTGTCCACGTGGTATGTGGATGGCCCCTAAGGTAAAACCTGTGTTAATCAGTGTTACCCACAATGCTTTTAAAATGCAATCAATAGTTTCTCCTTCTCCTGTATCTTTTTCCTTGCCATTTCGTAGGATTCAGAATAAATTTTGGAAATAATCACGATTTATCGTCTCAGGTTTATACATTTGAATCAAATTGTATTCTTTTCTAACAGTTTGAAAATAATTTGATTTTTCCACCAATGTGTGACTTATTTCTAAGCGCAGCCGTGATTTCACTATCAACTAATGTGAGATTTGCCAATGGTGCGTCGCACAGTGGTCGGAAAGGACTGAAATCAGGGCGAAAATAATAACTTCTCAGGGTTGCCTCCTAGATGAACGATATCTTCCCGAAAGTTGATCGTGAAACCATTGGTCAACTTTTGGTAACGGCTATGTAGTTCAAAATTTCACCGCTAGGGCGGCGCTGTCACTAACTTCTCAAAGAAGCAAAATAGAAGGATAATGTCTAAAGGAAGTTTGTAGAGAATAGTATTTTGAGAAACGCTTCCTTGGATATGAAGTTAGTACCTGATGTATTTTTTGAGAAATTCAGCAAATAATCTCAAAAAACTTGATGTACGGCTACTTATAGCATGTTGAAGAAGAAAACCCCGGAAAATCTCGAACTTCATCATCCAGGTATATTAAACAAAGTTCAGGTATGCGTAACGGCTATCAACATTTAGGTAGTTTGAATTTTAATTTTATGAGTGGAGTTCTAAGCTCACTTTGCTTGCTAAAAAATGTCCGCTTGCGTGTCGCACGCTCGTTTTTGTTTTTTAATATTGTGAACGTTTCGGCGAAAATTGCCCAGAAAACTTTTTTGTTTCTGTCTCCATGAACACGAGGGAACATTATAGTCTTTGAATGAGTACGGGTATCGGCGGGGATACCATTTAAAACTCTACACAAAGTTGGAGTGCCAAGTATTTTTTCATACTTATTTTGTGGAGAGCTTATTCCCTTGAAACAACCCTAAAAAAGGATAACTGAAGTTGTAAGAATGCTATAGTAAGGCCATAGAATCAATTGGACACTATTGTAACATTCATTACTACTTCTGCATTCTGTAATAAATCACCTGAGTAAACAACGTAAAAATAGAGAATTCGTGAGTGCAAAAGAAGCCAACTTTCTCAACTAAGTAAAATGTATGACAACATTAATAATCCTAACATTCTGATGATTTTCCACTAGCTTAAACTCTGAAGAAATGATTCCCGAATAGGGCTTGCTCGATGCATTAAGTTAAAAAATAGACTTTTTTCCGACTTTATGCAGTTCCAGACCACTGTGCGTCGGCCGTTTTATGGTTGAAATGATTTACCGCGGTCCGTTTATTAGTGGAGTATATTAAACGGACCGCCGCTTCACAGAAAAACATTTGCGTTCTATATAAACGCAGTAGTCGAATGTTTCCGGGTTGAAACTTTTCATAAACAGTGCACACTTAAAATTTTTTGCCAGGTCTCGGTAATTTATTGCCGAGAACGGCACCACTGAGTGCTCGGTTAAAAAAATAATGACAGCTGTCACATTTTTTCGTGAATCTCGGTTCACCTAACTGACATTTCGGCTCGTTAATATTTTGTGCCGAAACTTCAGTTAGGTTGAACCGAGATTTTCGAAAAAATGTGACAGCTGTCATTTTTTTTCTAACCGAGCACTCAGTGGTGCCGTTCTCGGCAAAAATTACCGAGATCCGGCAAAAAAATTTAAGTGTGTGGTATTATTACGATAGAAAACTTTATCGCTACGCTGAAGCAATTTGCTACAAAATGTGGTAAGCTTACAGTCAAATTCTAGCAGCACGGTTTACTCTCGAATTGTTCGTTAAACCAAAGTTTATATTAGAAGTGTTTTCTCACCGATTTTTGTTTGCTGAGGCTGGTGTGAACTGTGGATAAGTGTTTTTGTGGGGAGCTGTTGCAGGTTGTTGGGGGTCTCCAAAAAACCCGATCCAGCGAGTTCAGAAAGAAAAGTACCAATTTTTATTTCAGATTTGTGATGTGTTGACATTCAAACACATAACTAAAAAAAACTTTCGATTCCTTACGTTACCACCGCACCGGCACTGTAAGAAATCTGAATGTGAATTATGGCAACGTATTTTTTCTTATGTTTTTATTATTGATCGTCATACATTTTTTATGCGCTTGCTTGTCATTTTCGTATTCATGATGGCGCTCTACTATTTCGTGCACCGGATACACGAACATTTTCATTGTTGTTGCATTAGTTTGTGTCAATTGTTTTTATGGCATTCGACTGTTTTTGTTTTCCCATTCTATTTTTTTCGGGTGTTACACTTTTGTGCCAAAAATAACTGTAGCACCATAGCAAAATGAAAATTGAAATTATTGTATTACATGAGTTGTTCGAGAATATATAAAAACAATTGCTTCTACACCGTGCTGGATCGAAACCCGTACAGTATCGAAATCCGTACACCTTGATGTTTTCCTTCAGTTTTAGGCATTATAAAAGTGAAAATTCATATGATAGTTACATGTACATATCCGTTGAGTTGTTGGCCTTCTGTAAAATTAAACTATGCGCCAGTAGGCCATGAAACAAAAATATTAAAAATTGAAAAATCAATCGTGTATCGGTTTCAGTAGTCATTTCGTTGTATCGTTAGAGAATTTACTAAGGAAACGTTCTTCAGATCAAAACGATTTTCAAGTGGGATATAAGTGTTTCACTCTATGAATCTTTTTAAAATTGATGGAAAACGTAAGTCTTTGTCATTTTCGAACTGTATATTGCCTAATAAATAGTGTAAGTTGTATTTATTAAACAAAAACTGTGCCGTACGGATTTTGATTCTTTTTATTTGCTTGAATCGAAATCCGTACAGCGTGTGTATCATGCATATATTGTTGAACTTTCTTCTTGTTTTCAGCATATAATGGAAGAAAACAAGTATAAATATACGGCAAACAATTTTAAACGAGCTTTGACTGAGGTGCGCAAGGGAAAGTCGTACCGGGAAGCTTCGAGAGGTTCCGGCGTTCCGGTTACTACGAAACGCTACGAAAATTGCACTATTTCAGCTGATATCAAAAATTTGAAAACCGTGTGAAACTTTAGGAGCCAGTTGATCCTCAAATATACTTTTTCGGTAATTTAAAGATAAATTATAAATAAAAGATGTTCATTTTTGTACTTCTTCATCTATACGGAGTTTGATTTTTTGTTGTATGGACTTTGATCCAGTCTATATCGCGTGTGTGCGGATTTCGATTCAAAAGTGTACGGGTTTTGATTCAGACAAAAAACTGTGTACGGATTTCGATTCAAAACATGTTCTATTTAAACATGATTTTTTCGAGTTTCGGAGTGATTTTAATCATTTTGCTGGTAAATAGTGATAAAATATAAGTAGACCTATAACTAAACATGTCAGTTTAAAGCAATATGTGATTTCTTGATTTTATATTGACCGTCGAAGATTATCATGTGCTTAGGTGTACGGATTTCGATCCAGCACGGTAGATACGATTCTGGAACCTGTGATATTCATTACGAGTGTTACTATAAATCAGCGGTTGTTACCATACCATTGCTAGTAATGAGTTACCATACCATTGCTAGTAATGAATAGAACTCGTTTAGATGAGGGCGATGCGGCAGCTCAATGATGAAAAATGATTTTTTAAATTACCTGTTGTTATCACAAATTAAAATAAAAGTAACCTTTTCCAGTAGATAATTTTTTCCTTGTTTCCATACAAATAGCATGATACAGCAACATTTTTTGCATACGTTACTGAATTCGGGCAAATTATGAAATGGTTTACATCGCAACAACTGGCAGAAGTCAACCATTGTACTGTATAATTTTTACGTGTCCTAAAACGTTTTCGAGAAAGCTATCAGAATGTTAAAATTCAGAATGGCATCTCGGTATGCAGAGCCCCATTAAAATGGTAAATTTTGTCACTAGGTGACTCAACCGGAAAGGTAGTCTTTGCTAACCAGAGGTAAAAGACAATCATATGCTAGCGTGACTTGCTGTGTATCTAGTTCTAGACCAAGTGGCAGATGATTGGTATCCCGATCAGCAGAGCATACTAAAAACAGATAAACATCAGCACGTGGTAGATCTGTGTGACATGAGTGATACTCGACCATCAAGTAACTAGTCACGATAGTTATTATATAGATTGTTATGTCATAAAAAAGTGAATAAAATATAACCTTAATACAGTTTGGTTGTGAGCTGCTGATCAGGATTCCTAGTGGCATCACACTGAAGGTATTCTCCCGTGCCGCCACCGTTGCTGCAGCTGCTGCTGTTTCAAACTTTCGAAACTCATGAATATTGATGAGCAATACGCTGAGCTGGAGAAAACATCGTCGCATTCCGTGGAATCAAATTCATTTTCAAGTGAGGGAAAAGAGGCATCAACTACTTTAAACGGGAAATCCTCTTCGCCTGAGTACAGAGCTGCACAAACATTAAACATTTGTGGAAACTCTTGGTGTGTCGTACGAGTGGTACCTAACAATAGACAGATTAGAGGAAATGGATTTAACTAATATCGTTTAGCATTTCAGAGTACGTCTAGCTCTAATTGAAAGACAAATTAATCTTTGAAATTGTTGGTAAGAGGAGATTAATTGTGTCGTGACAAATAAATGAGATAAATTTGTGAGAAAAACACAGATTCGAAGTTAAAAGGTCGGTGTGTCCATTCCTATATAATATCGCTCCAATTTTTCGGTAATTGCTACGATTGTTAATTACTTCGCAACAACCGCCGAATTTCTGAGTTTTTAAATGTTTTGAAGTGCTTATAGTTCCAAATTAATCGATTGAAAAAGGTTTTTATTGAATGCTGGACAATATCACCAACACTATACAACCGAAATATTTGCTGTCAATAACTGCTTGTGCTAAAAGTTATATTCAGTGTTAACAGTTTCAATCTGGAATTAAAGTATTGTACCTACACATACAAGAAAACGACAAGTTTTGAGGCAGAATCTCATGTTTTCCAATTCCATAAACTAAAAATATTGGGTTGGAAAATGTATCAGCATTAAAAGACAGAAACAAGTCCTTGAGACACAGATAGTAATGTGATTATTTCTAATTCGAATCAAATCGTTTTAATGGCCTTTCAACTGCATACTGAATACATTCTAATGTTGAACCCGGTTGAAGCATCGAGTTCACCGTGCGTCAATATCATGTGCAGATGAAAACCACAATGGCAATTTCCATTATTGCTATTATCGCTACCGGTGTCAACTGTGCTGTGCTACCGTTGGCATTGCTTCGGAATGTCACGTTTCTCTCCTTTTTTACTCGGCAACTGGAATACTTGTCGATCAACTGAAATTGCCTCGATTTGCACCGAGTCTGCTTCTGCTTCTGTTGGAAAATAGGCAATGTTTTTCGGTACAGCAACCGGACATGTTGTGTGCCGGTTTACCGACTGTGCTATAAATAATAATCGTAAAAAACATTGGTTTTGTGGTTCTACGAATTTTTCCATGCACCCCCCCAGTTTGTTTAAATATCCGCATGTACAAAGGAAAGCTTGCTTTGATTGTCCTAAGTAGATAACACTTGAAATGACAATGAAGTTTAAAAGAAACAACTATGTAGTTAATTAAACTTTACAGTCCTTAAATGATTTTAGTACACATCAACACGATGTTCCGTTCTTGATTTCTATAAAAAAAAAACATTTTTTGTCAATGCTGTTCACTACGATAAAACATCGTTAAGGTATGCGGGAAGTTAAAATTGGATGATTGTGCTTAAACAACTCTTTCAGGTAGAAATAAAGCATTAAATGCGGTTCATTTCAACTCGCTGCTCTTCTTCAAAGGACTATTGCTGGAAATACTGCCAAAAAAAACTCATATTAAACCCCTTCTCCCAGGATAGCGTTAAAAATTTATACATGTCACTGAACTCACCGAATCAATTGTCGTATCTATATTTCCATTTGGACGATCACTAGCTAAGGTGGTTTCTCTTAAATTTATCTTAACATGATTCGCCGCGGACGACGTGGCAGCTCCCCGTTGCGGCTTGGTGGCATCCAGTAGCACTTTTAACGATGCTATCGCATGCAGCTGTGTCGCCTTTTCATCGACTTTACCTGGAACGGGATCTTTTATTATGTTATTACGTAATGTTAGTATGAGATTTGCCAATTATGTGTTAAATTTCGGAAACAAATTTTGACATATGAACAAGTATAGCGTTGCTGATATTAGGAAACAGTCTGTTCTGCAATATTATATGGGTACAACTTATCTGGGGAAATTTGCTCGAAATAGAACAACGAATATAGAACGGATGCACATCAAAACGATCAAATTTACGGTATACGGCTTTCTATGTACAGATACAAGTTGAACAGTATAGTATAGACATCGAATGTGCCGAATGTATCGAATCACCCAAAACAGATAAATTTAGTAACGACAGAACATAATAATCAGCGTAACAGAATATGAGCTCATCGAATAGCAATGTAGATTGCGAACGCTCGATAGACATTTTACGAGGATCCACTTTGTGTGGCCAAAGTGTGGAGCTATCTCCGGCATCCGGGATCTATAAGTATAAGCGAGCTCCAAGTTAAAATCATTCGATTTGACCTTTGCTAACGATGAGATTACTATGTGTTGTAGATGGGTGGCATGCGGCAGGGCAAACATCATCATCAATATCAGCTAAAAGCTTTATCGCAACTGAAAACAATTAACTAGAACATAAAGCGATACCAAGGGAGCAGCGTATTAACTAATGTGACTCTATATATAGCAGCGTATGGTTGTCTTTATGTCATCGGGTTTGTTGTTAGCAAACTGCAATGTTTGTTCGGGTATTAAATCTATGACTAAGCAGCTGAGAATGGAAATGTATGTTTAATGATACCAACCTAATTACTACTAAATGAAATGGAATTCTTAAATTTACACGAGCTGATAAAATTTGTGACTGTAGTTGTTGATGAAAATTATAATGTTGGTAACTTTCGAAACAAATAATACCAAATTTGTTTAGTTCTCTTGATTGTGCTATTTTAATACTTTTTCTCCACTTTATCAGTAACTACAATTACGATACTTATTGAGGTACACGAGTTCAAATTTCGTACAACTCTATCTTCTATCTTCTATTTATATAAAAGTCAAGATTTGTATGTATGTAGGTATGTTTCGACATAACTCTTCGATGGCGGAACCGATTTCCACCAAACTTGACATACGCATTCTTTCTATGAAGGAAGTGGTAATTCATGTTAGAGAGATAGCGACTTCTGATTTCTGGAAATCGGTAAAAATGGATTATATAATCTGTAATGAGAGCATTTTCTGAATTTAGATGACATCCAAGAACTAAATAGATGTTCGACGCTATATTCAAATCCAAGGTGAACTTTCGGTTTTAAGAGAGCTGGGTAGAATTGATGAAACTGTTTAAAAACCCCTATAATATTGATATTTTTGGTACCAGGATGACGCCTAGAAACCGGGAGTCGATGTCCGATTCAAACTCAAAGCTGCAAAAATCGGCCATATATCCCCAATATATAATCCCTTCTTTCAAACGTGATCTAGAGATGTCGATGTCTGACACCATTTTCCAATACCTTCTTGAGTTAAAATTTTTGACCTCCGGTTTCTGCAAAGCTGCGTAAAACTAAACTGCCCATAATCGCATAATTGTAACATTTGCAAAGTTGGTTGTTCGAGAAAACGACACTTTTAAAATCTTTTTATTTAGCTTAAATGCATTGTTCCCAATATATTCTTGCAAATAGACGCTTCAAATAAACTTAGTATCATGAGAAAGCACTACTTTACACTATGTATACATTGAACATTACTTTTGAAGTCAAATTAGTTGAATTTTTTGCAATGTTACTTTTATGCCGTCACCTTCAAGGTACTTTTGGAATATATCACAAGAGGAATGAAGTTTTTCTTGTTTTCAACAAGCATGAGCTGAACATCAGAAACGGATCACCGGTGGTTGGCTACCGGTCCAGAAAGAATTTTCACATCGGAATGCATTTCAAACCTAGAAAAGAAAGTTCAAGTCGATGCAATCTATACGGACTTGGCGGCGTTTGATAAAATTGACCACAAGATACTACCGTGCAAACTGTCTTGCCTAGGTGTCTCGTCGCAATTCACGTCTTGGCTGGAATCTTACTTAACGGAGCGCGAACTTCGCGTTAACATTGACGGTTTCGTATCAAGACCATTTTCAAATAAATCGGGTGTGCCTCAAGGTAGCAACTTTGGCCCGTTACTGTTCATTTTGTTTTTCAACTATGCAGCTTTGATCTTAAAAAATGAGTTCAAGCTAGTGTATGCAGATGACTTGAAACTCTACATTGTAGTGCGCTCAGAAGAGGATTGTCGGCTTTTACAAGACTCATTAACCCTCTAGTACCCAAATTAATTTTTAGACGGACTTCGAAAAAATCACTATTAAGCCTCATAAACATTTTTTAAGTTCTTATTGAAGCTTTTTAGAGGTTCGACTGAAGACCGCCTAGAGGCGGCACTGGGCACTTGAGGGTTAACCACGTTTGCTAATTGCTGTCGCTGGAATAAATTAGTCATTAGTGTTGATAAAAGTCAGGTCGTATCGTTTCACCGCGTATCACATCCAATTTTGTTCGATTATACTATTGGAGGGAACATCCTTCCCAGAGTTACTGGAGTGTCCGATCTGGGAGTATTACTGGATGTCAGAATGTGTTTTGACTCTCACCGAGCGGCGATCATTTCCAAAGCAACGTGACAGTTAAGTTTTCTTTCCAAGATTGCGAAGGATTTTTCGGATCCCCACTGCTGGAAGTCATTATACTGTGCTCTCGTCCGTCCAACTTTAGAAAACGCGTCAATCGTGTGGCAACCATATCAGGTTTCGTGGAGTCTCAGAATTGAACGTGTTCAGAAACGGTTCATCCGTTTGGCACTGAAAAATCTGCCTTGGAGTAATCCTGATAATTTGCTACCATATTCTGACAAATGTCGGCTACTGGCCCTCGACACACTGGAACGACGAAGGAAACTTCAACAAGCGCTGTTCGTGGCAAAAATGTTGCACGGTGAAGTTGATGCTCCCACTCTGTTTTAAAAATTGAACTTTCGTGTACCAAACAGGACTCTTTGGAATACAACGTTATTGCAGCCAATCTTTCATCCGACCATGTATGGTCAAAATAAACCGATCTCAGCAAGTATACGGACGTTTACGGCTTTGGAAGACTTCGATTTCAATGAGACTACTGGACGATTCGCAAATAGGCTGAGATCTGTGATACTTTAGATTATTTTATTCATTAAGACTTTATTTGTCAGATGAATTATACCAAATACAAATACAATTACAAATAACCTCCGAGTTTCAAAGGATCCAGATGTGGATTTGGATGGAAGCTTTTTTGACAAAAAAGTTGAAAAGGTAAGTAGTGTGACAATTATGCGGTTATTTACGCTATGTGACAAAACAACTTGGTATTTTTTACGACTTTTTTCAAACAAACATAAATATACTAAACAAACAAACATAAATATACTAAAAATATACTTTTTCCAGATGTGGAAATTACATACTACTATTTCAAGCATTTCCCAATAAAAAGCACGAAATCCATAAAATTTCAAATGTTACAATTATGCGATTACAGGCAGTAAAACAGGGTTCAAGAATTTGGCCAGTATTTGATATTGCGATTTGTTTAAAGTCTACAAATGCATGACGAATCGTTTGAAATGACTGTTTTTTTTTCGGAATGACAACATCTTCGCCTTTTGGCTCCTGTCCATCACCTCGATTCTATCCATCATGCATCATCTCGATCATGGAAGTATCCATATTGAGTAGTATTCGGTTAATTTTGGCTGTATCCCAGAAACTGCCATCTTACAATTCAAAATGGTGTCTGAGGTCGATTTGTAGTTTCAGTGCATCATTACAATTCCGGAAATATCCATATTGGGTAGTATTTGGTAAATTTCCGGTGTTATTCAGAAACCGGGAGTCGCCGTTTTGGATTCCAAAATGGCATTTGGAGACAATTTCTGGCTTTTAAGTGTCGTTCTGGTTTCGGAAACACCTATAATGGGAGATATTCGGTCATGTTAGGATGTTTTCCAGGAACCGGAAGTTTCCATTTTAAATTTAAAAATGGCGTCTGGAGTCGATTTCTGGCTCCTCTGCCCCTATCATTTAAGGCTGTTTTCCGGAAAAAACTGGTTGATATATCTGTTCAATTTGTTTGGGAGATCTCCTCCCCTTTCAGACTACGAAAGAGTGTCAAATCACCATAGAAATTTGTTTTGGATTTATGTAAGAGCCCTCCATCTAGAAAAGGGAGGCAAAATATTTTTTGCTCCGGAAAACCTCAACATGCTAAATTTGGTTTTATTTACTTTATTGGTTCTTGACTTGTAACGAAATTTGAGTTTCATTTATATGAGAGTCCTCTCTTCCAGAAGAGTGAGGAGTGTCGAACCACCATGAAAATTTTTCTCGCTCGCAAAAACCATAACATAACAAATTTGGTTCTATTTTGATTATTTCTCGAGATGTGCAGAAAATTGTGTTTCATTTGTATGGAACCCCTCGCGTACGAAAGAGGGAGGGGTGTCGACCTGTCAAGGACATATTTGATGCCCCTAAAAACATTCACATGCCACATTTCATTGTTTAGCTTTATTGGTTCTCGAGTTGTGCGAAATTTGTGTTTCATATTATGGGACACCTCCCTTCAAGAATAGGGAGGGGTCTAGAACCATCCTTTTCCGACCTCTTTAACTCCTATATAAAAATTCAGGCCGATTGGCTCAGTAGTTTCCATGTCTCAGACAGACAGAGCTGCATTTTTATATGTTGAGAAGATAATTATTCCTTATAACTATATTACGTCTATGTCTATGCATTGGTAAATTCTGCGCACGTGTCACTTGAGACCCTATTGCGGCTATCCACCTCTGTTCAGATTTCCACCCCGCGGTGGGAACCTCGGTCGTATGCTAACTGGGAAGAGAGATCGTACGGGGCTGTGTTCCCATACTAGGGGCGGCGTACAATAGTGTTTGACCCGGAGCGGGCGTTTGAATCACAAAATGCGGTGCTTCGCACACCAACGGCAGCTTCTTCGGGAGACGAGGTATCGCAGCCCTAGTAAAGTAGCGGAAGGTGAATGTGAAGGTCGCAGCTATCCAGGAAAGGCAGTGGCTGAAATCGAAAGAACGTGAATTTCCGACAGTAGATCTTATTGTAGACTTTTCATTTAAGTACCACATCTACTAGAGTGGCGGCATGAAAGCAGAAAAAGGAGTCGGTTTCGTGGTAATAGAGAAACAGTTGAAGCGTGGCATTAAATCGAGGCCGATCAGTGATCGTATATGAGGGTTTAGAATTAAGGGCAAATTCTTCAATTACAGTTTATGATCAATGTGCACACCGACCAAGCGAGCTGTTGAAATACGTTGGCGAATTACTTGCTAAGGCGCTACACTGGGTTATTACCTAGAGCGCCGCCTACAAGATACTCTCCCTTACTCTATGCTGTCGACTATTACCGTTTGCGAGGAAGTTCGCGGGGCAATACCAGGCGAGATGCCGTGAAAATAACGTGCGAACACATCATTTGCTCATCGACTTTAAATCGGCGTACGACACAATCGATCGAGATCAGCTATGGCAGATTATGCTCGATTATGGTTTCCTAAATAAGCTGACACGGTTGGTCAAGTCGACGATGGATCGGGTCATAGTGCGTAGTTTGGGTTTCGGGAACACTCTCGAGTCCCTTCGAATCTCCACGAGGGTTACGGCAAGGTGATGGATTATCGTGCTTGATATTCAATATCGCTTTGGAAGGCGTAATACGAAAAGCGCGAATTCATGATATTCAGAAGCAGTTATCAACTAGAAAAGTGCATGCCGAGTATACGCATAAAGTTGATGAGCGGATCGATGAGCGAGCTGGGGAAGTCTTGAAAGAACAGTGGAGAAATATTCGCAGTACGATCACAGTGCAAGAAGTGTTGGATACAAATGTGACTGGCACATCCAATGAGTGGTTTGACGATGAGCGACATCGAGTGACGGATGTCAGTGCGTCTTGAACTGTCCTACAGATCAGACGTTTTTTCGGTTGCTTGTGGGCTGGTCTTTGACTGCCTATGGCTTCAAAGTTTGTGTTTTGTCAGTGTGTCTTTTAAAGATTACCTGAAAGTTATTTCCCATCAGTCTTTCTCAAGACTACCTACTTTTGAATTTAACATTTGTTTTAACTTTTTTCGTATCACCTGAAATGGCTGGACGGAAAAAGAAACCTCGCATCGCTGCGGGGAGGAAAAGAGAGGCATCTCTTTCTGACACATCGAGTGTCTGTAGTGACAATCCTTTTGATATTTTGCCTGAGCAAGAAGCTGGTGAAATGGAAGTTATTAATAATGAAACTATACAAAATATAAAATCTTCAAAAAAGGAGAAAGTTCCACCTATTGTGGTAACTATTTCTTCTGAATTTAATATATTCAAAAAGGAACTTTCAACGTTTGTTTCTGACGTTAAAGTTACCTATCAAATTGGCCGTAGAGGTGAATGCCGCTTATTAGCCGACTCAGTAAAGGGTCGTGATCGTTTTGTTCAGTATTTAACTGACAAGATGTACAAATTTTTTACATATGACACCAAGAACACCAAGCCGTTCAAGGTTGTCTTGAAAGATCTCACCAACGATCAAACCGTTGATGAGATCAAACTTACTTTAACAGAATTACTTGGCATAGCCCCTACCCAAGTAATTCTAATGAAACAAAAATCACGAGGCGAAAACAGTCAGAGAACTGGAATTTCCCTTGTTAATTATTTAATTCATTTTAACCGCAATGAGGTTAACAACTTAAATTTTTTTGAAAAAGCACATGCTTTGTATAATGTGCGTGTAAAGTGGGAAATTTATAGGAAGTATGGCGGAGGTGAAAAGCATATCACCCAATGCCGTACTTGCCAACGTTATGGCCATGGTTACAAATTCTGTAACATGGACCAAAAATGTCTTAATTGTGGAGACTCTTTTCACAAAAAGGACACATGTCCTGTGAAAGAGAGTAAAAATTTTCACTGTGCGAATTGTAACGGCAACCATATGTCAAATTTTTATCAATGCCCAGTCCGTTTAGCAATTGTTAAGGCAAGGCAAGGTAAACAAAATTCAATTTCTCAATTAAAACCAACTTCAAAACAAAATTCTCCAAGCGTACCAGTGACGCATAGTTTACCTACTCCTTTGCATACCCGTTTAACTTATGCACAGGTTACAGGTAGTTCGAACATTATACCGCCTAACATAAAATTAAAATATGATCCCAATTACGTGGTTCATAGATATGATAGGATTCAGGGTTCCGGCGGTGGAGTTGCAATTGTTATTCATCGCCGAATCAAACATCGTGCTCTTCCCCATCTTGAGACGAAAGTTATTGAAACTTTGGGAATTGAAGTTCAAACTGAACTTGGGATTTTATTTATTGCCGCAGCATATTTACCATTTCAATGCACACGCGAGCTCAAAAATTATTTTAAAGGTGATTTACAAAAACTCACCAGAAATCGTTCGAAATTTTTCATAATCGGCGATTTTAACGCTAAACATCGTTCATGGAATAATTCTCAAAGTAATTCCAATGGCAAAATTTTATTCAACGATTGTTCTTCAGGATACTATTCTATTTTGTCTCCGAATAGTCCTACATGCTTTTCTTCTGTAAGAAACCCTTCAACAATTAATTTGGTGCTTACAGATCAAAGTCATGTATGTGGTGATTTGATCACACATGCTGACTTTGATTCTGATCATCTTCCAATAACTTTTTCTTTATCACATGAATCAGTTTTAAACCCTATGAGCTCTGTTTTTAATTATAACAAGGCTAATTGGGAAAGATACAAAACTCATATTGAGAGAAATTTCAATAATGAGCTTGATTTGCAAAACGAAGTGAATATTGATTCCGCTTTGGACGCATTAAAATGTGCAATTGTTGATGCCAGGAATTATTCTGTTCCGAAGGCTCAAGTGAAATTTGATTCACCAATAATTGACGAAAATCTTCAACTTCTAATTCGTTTGAAAAATGTCCGCAGACGTCAATATCAACGTTCTCGTGACCCTGTTTTTAAAACTATTTATAAAGATTTACAGAAAGAGATTAAACATAGATTTACTCTTCTGAGAAATCAAAATTTTGAGACTAAAGTTGAAAAATTGAAACCATATTCAAAACCATTTTGGAAGCTGTCGAAGATTCTTAAGAAACCTTCAAAGCCTATTCCAGTTTTAAAAGATGGTGAACGTTTTCTTGTATCCAATATACAAAAGGCTCAAAGACTTGCTCAGCAGTTTGAGAGTGTTCATAACTCAAATTTGAATTTTGTGAGTCCAATTGAAAATGAAGTCACACGTCAATTTGATTTAATTTCTTCCCAGAATTTTTTACCTGCAGAAATAATTGAAACTAACTTGAATGAGATTAAATCAATTATTAAAAATTTCAAAAATATGAAAGCACCTGGTGACGATGGAATCTTTAATATACTTATCAAACATCTCCCTGAGAGCACAATGGAATTTTTAGTGAAAATTTTCAATTGCTGCTTCAAAATTGCATATTTTCCCAAATTATGGAAAAACGCAAAAATTACTCCCATTTTAAAACCGGATAAGAACCCAGCTGAAGTTTCAAGTTATCGACCAATCAGTTTGCTTTCTTCAATAAGTAAACTGTTTGAGAGAATTATTCTTAACAGAATGATGTCACACATCAACGAAAATTCAATTTTTGCAAATGAACAGTTTGGATTTCGCCATGGGCATTCCACAACTCATCAATTGCTCAGAGTTACTAATATGATACGAGCTAACAAATCTGAAGGTTATTCCACTGGAGCTGCTCTTTTAGACATAGAAAAAGCATTCGACAGTGTTTGGCATAAAGGTTTGATTGCGAAATTGCAAACTTTTAATTTTCCAATTTTCCTAATCAAAATTTTAAAAAAATATCTTACTGATCGAACTCTGCAGGTTGTCTATCAGAATTCAAAATCTGATAGATTTCCTGTCAGAGCAGGTGTACCTCAAGGTTCAGTCTTGGGTCCAGTCCTGTACAACATATTCACTTCAGATCTTCCTGATTTGCCTCCAGGATGCACAAAGTCATTGTTCTGCGATGACACAAGCATTTCCGTAAAAGGAAAAAGTCTTCGTGTCATATGCAGTCGATTGCAGAAAAGTTTAGATATTTTTTCTTCCTACTTGCAAAAGTGGAAAATCTCTCCCAATGCTTCTAAAACTCAAATGATAATTTTTCCGCATAAGCCTAGGGCTTCTTTCCTCAAGCCAAACAATAATCACGTTGTCAAGATGAATGGGGTTATTTTAAGTTGGTCCGACAAGGTTAAGTACTTGGGACTAATTTATGATAAAAAACTTATTTTCAAAGAGCACATTGAGAGTATACAAGCCAAGTGCATCAAATATACGAGATGTTTATATCCTCTCATTAACAGGAATTCTAAACTTTGTTTAAAGAACAAACTTTTGATTTACAAACAAATTTTTAGACCAGCAATGCTTTATGCTGTACCGATCTGGTCAAGTTGCTCTTCAACAAGGAAGAAAACGCTTCAAAGGATTCAGAATAAAATTCTGAAAATGATTTTGAAGCGTCCTCCTTGGTTTGGTACACTCGAATTACATAGACTTACTGGTGTTGAACCATTAGAAGCTATGTCAAATAAAATTATTAACAATTTTCGACAAAAATCGTTGCAATCCTCAATTGCTACGATAAGCCCTCTTTATAGCCAATATAGCAATTAAGTTAGTTGTAAGTTTACTTCCCCTTTTCTGACAAGTAGGTTTAAATCCCTACGAATGATAAGTCCTAATTGCGAAAGCAAACAAATCCTAACAATTAAAATTACAAATTTCTAACAGTGTTGAGAAGTCACCATTTGTGATTGGACACACATACTCATTATTTACTAATATTTATCATAAATACTTAAGCTACTAACAAATCCCCCCTTTAAAAAAAAAAAGAAAAAGAGTGACGGATGTAAAGAACCGTGCCTAGTACAAATGTTGGCTACGGCTGAGACACTTCAGAGCGGAGAGAGATACCAAGCAGCAAGAGCCACCGAAAAAAAAACTCCGTCGCCGAAAAAAATTCATCATTTGGAGCGTGTTCTAACCAGGCGTTGGAAACAACATTTTAGTGTGCTAGAAAGCGCAAGGCAGCTGAGAAGGACGGCATTCACGCCCAACTTTTCGATATCGGAAACTTCACGGCAGTGTACGATTCAGTTAAGAGAAATGAGTTATGCTCGAGAATAATTTTCCACCGAGACAGGCTAATATATTAGGTGTGATATTGGACGCTTTCGTGATGTTAAATGGTTTAAAGCAAGGTGACGAACTGTCAAACTTATTGATATATTAAGTCTCACGTACTTACAGGTTTTGCGGATGATATCTACATCATTGGTGTTAACCCTAGAGCGGTGCCTCTTTCTTTGGACTTCTCAATAGAAAAGCTGCTGAAAAAGGGCTTGTCATAAGCTCTGCTAAAACGAAGTACATGGTGGCTGGTAGAGAGCATATATTTGCTCTAGTTTAGACCAATTTCACCTTAAGGGGCAACAATGGCGCCATTTTGGATGTTTGAGAAATCAGAAATTTTCGATGTTTTCACGACGCCATTTTGTTTTAAAGCCGAATATCAAAATTCTAAAAGTTTTTCCACATATTAACATCTTTCTACCTATTTAAAAAAACGAAAACGGTTTTGGAATAGTTCTAGTATATATCACAAAGCAAAATAATACCGCGTATGAAGAGCATTAATGGTAAAGCTAAAAAGTGGTAGTCAAATTATGACTTATATTGAGTAAAAAAAGTCTCAGAAATCGATTGGTAGGTGTCTGATCCACGTAAAATATCAGCAACATGTTAATTTCGCCCCAATTCCCCTACAACATTAAAATAGGTTTAAATTGACGGTAAATTAACTTATTTGAAATCTGTTTATTGTAATATCGAGAATGTAAGCGATACTCAAAGATACAATAACAATTTGTCTTCACATGATCCTTCCCCTTCTGCGGGGAGGGGGACGCATTTTTGGCCAGGACCGGTCAAAACATAAAAATTTCGCTCCAGTTATGAGACAGAATCATCGCGTTCTCCCTTAATTATTTTTGCGACGTGTATTAGCAAAGTTGATTAGAAATAGATTTTTGAACAGCAGGACTAATTTGTAAATATTCGAGCTGATACATTCATTAACCATACTGGGCACAATCATAGTAGCGCATAATAACAGTGGTAAAGTGGTAAGCTCTATGCGTTAAACCTATTCGCAGTTTTTTTTACTTTTCGACGCAAGAACAGGTTGATTTTAACCTATTCGCAGCTGATCTTACTTGTCGACGCAAGATCTGCTTATTAAATATGAAAATTGGCAAAATTATATGCATCTAAACCTCGAAGAATTTTCAAATTGCAGTTAGACCTACGGGCCAAAATATAGGTTTTTAGCTGTGGTACAATTGTTTATAATCAGGCTAT